>NC_045455.1:85586459-85600710 GCF_002776525.5 Piliocolobus tephrosceles
GGAACATGGCTGACTCGGGCCCGGCGCTGCTGGCTGGAGAGAAAACAAGGCGGGCGGGCGGGCGGGGGAGCTGGGCGCAGCAGTTCCGAGGCAACTTTTTTTTTCCTCTCTCTTTTCACAGCCCCGCGTTCCCCGTGCGGGGGCGGCGGGGCGCGCGGCCCGCGCGGAGGGAGACGGGGAGTGGCGGGCGGGTGGGCCCTCGGGCGCCCCCCACCGCGGCGGGGGGAGGGGAGCGGCGCGGAGGGGAGGGCCCGGCCGCGCGCCCCCCGCCCCTCCCCCGGCCGTAATGGCCGAGTGTGTGCGCCAGAGCGCGGCGCGCACCCCGCCCGCCGCCGCGCCCGCACCCTCGCACTCACACTCACACACACACACACACACACACACAAAGGGAAGGAGCCATATTCTCGCTCGCGCTCGCCCTCGCGGCGGCGGCGGCGGCGCAGGCGGGGAAGACGCGCAGCGGCCATTCCGTGCGCGCCGGCCCCGGCGGCCGCGGGCGGAGCCAGCCCCCATTTCGAGCGGGGCTTCTCCCTGCGCGGAGCCTGACAAAATGGGGGCGGCGGCGGCGGCGCGGGCCTGCGGCGCCTGCCGGGTGCACGTGGCGGCCTCGGGCCTGGGAGCCGGGCCGCGTCCCCTCGCGTTGGCCGCGCGGCCACCGGTGAAGTTCTGGGGGCGGGGGGCTCGCCCCGCGAGGGAGGCACCCCAACTTTCACGGCTCCAAAAGATACTCCCCGAGTTGGGGGAGGGGGCCACCGAGCCACGAGCAGGAGTGGCTTTTGTCCCTCATCCTTGTTTACTCGGAGAAACTTCAGACCGGACGTGTTTAGTCAGAACAGAAATACATCTCAGGGCCAAACCGATAGGAAACGAGGCTGCCTCGCGGTGGCACCGCCACCCTCCAGCCGGGTTCCGAGCACCGGAGCTGGCTGCAGCTCCCTCTTCGGAGCAAAGTTTTATGCAAAGAGGGTGTTTTTGAAAACTTTCGGTGCACGGTGATTTTTTGTTTTAAAGGTCCTTAATTAGGAAGAGTCGACTCGCTTAGGCCCTTGTTTGTTCCCTACTTAGTAGTGCAAATCCACGAATTGGCAGCATGTTTTCTGACCTTTGGTTTGGTTGGTTTAAAATGGTGTTCCAGATTTTAAAATCGTTTAAGTGACCAGTTACTCATTCAGAGCAGACTCAGGCGGATAGATAGGGAATACTGTATGGGTATATCTTTGTGTCTAGACTTCTTAAGATCGCCCTGAAGGACCGTTTTTATTTTGTTTTTACTTGGCATAGCCCCTTCAAGGAATTTAATCTCTCGGCCATATTCTTGCCTGATTTCACGGAGGTTGATGTCACTACTGTGTTAAATAACCAGTATTTGGTTTTCATTCCCTTCCTAAGTACTTTAAGCTCTTATGTGTCATAATTTTATTGCTAACATCAAATAAATTTATTTTTTTTTTTAGAAAATAACTAAACATGGGCAAAGGAGATCCTAAGAAGCCGAGAGGCAAAATGTCATCATATGCATTTTTTGTGCAAACTTGTCGGGAGGAGCATAAGAAGAAGCACCCAGATGCTTCAGTCAACTTCTCAGAGTTTTCTAAGAAGTGCTCAGAGAGGTGGAAGGTAAGAGGGCTTAAAACATGCTAACAAGGTAATTAAAAGACAATTTCCAATTGAGGATGCAAAAAAAAGTCTAGTTGGCGCTCTCATAGTGTCACACTGTTACATGGCAAAAGACATTGGTTTTGAGAATAATTTACTTAAATTTTACAACTTAAACTTACAAATAATTATTTTGTAGACCATGTCTGCTAAAGAGAAAGGAAAATTTGAAGATATGGCAAAGGCGGACAAGGCCCGTTATGAAAGAGAAATGAAAACCTATATCCCTCCCAAAGGGGAGACAAAAAAGAAGTTCAAGGATCCCAATGCACCCAAGAGGCCTCCGTGAGTATCTTGCCTGTTTTTACTTCCCAGACACGTTTTACAGTAGAATCTGAGAGAAATTTATTTAGCAAGCTACTTTGTCAGTTTAGGGTGTAAGTGTACAAAGTTTCTTAGCTAATACTTGTTCATACTGGTTATATTTAAATAGTATAAAATTCCTGTTGGGTGGGAGTGCTACCAGAGCATTTGAATTAGACACTTGGTCTCCTTTGCCCAGTGTATCTCCTTTGGTCCTTTTATTTCTTGAAAAATACTGTCTCTCTGAAATAGTGTAATTGTAGAATGTTCATCTGGGGCTCTAGCTAGTATAAATTAAATAGTTGTAAATTAAGCTTTGGTTGTGAAGGATATTAGCATGTTACAGTATTTGCACCCTGTCCAGTGCATCACAGAAATTCACAGGCAGCTTTAAATAGCAATGCAGTGTACACTTGGTACTATTTGTTTTCGTGGTCTGTTAACTTAAAATCCTAAATTTAATTTTTTTTTTTTTTTTTAGTTCGGCCTTCTTCCTGTTCTGCTCTGAGTATCGCCCAAAAATCAAAGGAGAACATCCTGGCCTGTCCATTGGTGATGTTGCGAAGAAACTGGGAGAGATGTGGAATAACACTGCTGCAGATGACAAGCAGCCTTATGAAAAGAAGGCTGCGAAGCTGAAGGAAAAATACGAAAAGGTAAGAAGTGTGGGTTTGCTTGGTAAAATGATGACAAGTATGCCAGATGTTGTATGATTGTACTTAGTTTGAGGTGTAATAAGTTTTTAGTGTAACAGCTACATTAAGTATGCTGTGATACAAGTCTTTTCTCATCCTTCAGAGAATACAGAGGACCAAATAAATTGGTTTTTTTGACTAAATATAATTAGACTCAGACAAAGGCTGTGTACATTTAAGTTGGTTTTGTTATTCCCCAGTATCTTGAAGTTTATGAAAATGTTGATAGTCACTTCAGGTCAAAAATGAGTATTTTCAAATGGCTTGGCATACAGTACAAAAATAAGCTAGACAAAGTAATATAGGCTATGTTTTTCTTAATCATATGCTGAAACATTTATGTTCCTTTCCTTTAGGTATTCAAAAAACCACAACATCACTAAGTTAAATTTTAAGTCTGCTGCTCTGTCCAATAAATTAATAAGATTAAGGAAATCTGTAACTCTTATAGTTAAGTAAATTGAAATATTAAATACTTAATTTTCAGCTTCTTTAGTCATTCTGAGAAGTGTTTATTTCTAGATGTTTCTTAACCTCCTAATTGCATGGTTATTGAGAAATTACTTTTTTTTTTTCCTAAGACAACATTTTCTACTAAGGATTAGGGTCTGACAGTGTAAACTTGTAGAGTGCTTTTTTGCATTCAGAAGGTGGCAGTGTCTACCCTTTAATCAAAGTCTCTACATTCTGGTTTTAATAGAGTTAGGATGTGGTACATAATTGCACCTCAATGAGGCATAACTTTGCAAATATTAGACTATGCCATTTCATGAGTTATAGATTGTTATAATCTCGTATTTTTATGTTCATTTATTGAAGTTCTACTTATTTCTGAAGTTGCAGTGGATCTACAGATACGTGATATTTTGGTATAACTAGAATCTTGATTTCTTCCATAAAGTTCTGTCATGTTCTATTTCTTCCCTTAATGTTTTTTTCTTCCCTACTGTTTTGTCCTCCCTTTGCTTTGGAAGGATATTGCTGCATATCGAGCTAAAGGAAAGCCTGATGCAGCAAAAAAGGGAGTTGTCAAGGCTGAAAAAAGCAAGAAAAAGAAGGAAGAGGAGGAAGATGAGGAAGATGAAGAGGATGAGGAGGAGGAGGAAGATGAAGAAGATGAAGATGAAGAAGAAGATGATGATGATGAATAAGTTGGTTCTAGCGCAGTTTTTTTTTCTTGTCTATAAAGCATTTAACCCCCCTGTACACAACTCACTCCTTTTAAAGAAAAAAATTGAAATGTAAGGCTGTGTAAGATTTGTTTTTAAACTGTACAGTGTCTTTTTTTGTATAGTTAACACACTACCGAATGTGTCTTTAGATAGCCCTGTCCTGGTGGTATTTTCAATAGCCACTAACCTTGCCTGGTACAGTATGGGGGTTGTAAATTGGCATGGAAATTTAAAGCAGGTTCTTGTTGGTGCACAGCACAAATTAGTTATATATGGGGATGGTAGTTTTTTCATCTTCAGTTGTCTCTGATGCAGCTTATACGAAATAATTGTTGTTCTGTTAACTGAATACCACTCTGTAATTGCAAAAAAAAAAAAAAAAGTTGCAGCTGTTTTGTTGACATTCTGAATGCTTCTAAGTAAATACAATTTTTTTTATTAGTATTGTTGTCCTTTTCATAGGTCTGAAATTTTTCTTCTTGAGGGGAAGCTAGTCTCTTGCTTTTGCCCATTTTGAATCACATGAATTATTACAGTGTTTATCCTTTCATATAGTTAGCTAATAAAAAGCTTTTGTCTACACACCCTGCATACCATAATGGGGGTAAAGTTAAGTTGAGATAGTTTTCATCCATAACTGAACATCAAAAATCTTGATCAGTTAAGAAATTTCACATAGCCCACTTACATTTACAAACTGAAGAGTAATCAGTCTACTCAAAGCATGGGATTATTAGAATCAAACATTTTGAAAGTCTGTCCTTGAAGGACTAATAGAAAAGTATGTTCTAACCTTTACATGAGGACTCTATTCTTTAACTCCCATTACCATGTAATGGCAGTTATATTTTGCAGTTCCCACATTAAAGAAGACCTGAGAATGTATCCCCAAAAGCGTGAGCTTAAAATACAAGACTGCCATATTAAATTTTTTGTTGACATTAGTCTCAGTGAAGACTACGAAAATGCTGGCTACAGATGTCTTTTCCCATTTATCTCAATATGGACTGCTCAGGAAACGAGACTTTCCATTACAAGTATTTTTAATTAATTGGGCCAGCTATGAAGATGCCACATTCAAAATAGGGTATATTTTCCTATATTATGGTTTGCCCCTTTATAAATCCAAGTAGATAGGAAAGAAGACACTTAAACTTTACATCTCAGTATGAATTATTCAATTTATTTGAATGATTTTTCTTTACAAAACAAACTCATTAGTCATTATCTGCTTAGCAGTTTAGGGAACAATTTGGCAATTTTGTGGTTTTCGAGATTATCGTTTTCTTAAAGTGCCAGTATTTTAAAATAGCGTTCTTGTAATTTTACACGCTTTTGTGATGGAGTGCTGTTTTGTTATATAATTTTGACTTGGATTCTTTCCATTTGCATTTGTTTATGTAATTTCAGGAGGAATACTGAACATCTGAGTCCTGGATGATACTAATAAACTAATAATTGCAGAGGTTTTAAATATTAGTTAAATGGCTTTCACTTAAGAATTTAAGATTTTGTTACATATTTTTAAACCTTGTTTCTAATAATACCTCTTAGTACCTTTTAAATAAGTTTAAGGGATGGCAAAGTTTCCCTTTAAAAATACTCATTTTATGCTTATAAATAGGTTAATGGGCTGATAAAAGGTTTTGTCAAACATTGCAAGTACTCGGTGCTATATATAAATGAGGAAAAACTAGTTTTACTTTCAGAATGATTTAAACACAATTTTTAAAAAGATACATGCAAGTGAAAAGCAGGGTTAGTGATAGGCTGCAATTGTGTCAACATCAGATTTTTAAGAGGAACAAATGAGTCAATCTGATTTAAATGGAAGTTTCTACTGTATAGAAATAACCATTGTCAACATTAGTAATTCTGATCGGTTTAAAATGAATTCTGGCTCAAGGAGACTTTGTAACTTTAGTAGGTATGTCATGACAACTACCATTTTTTTAAGATGTTGAGAATGGGAACAGTTTTTTAGGGTTTATTCTTGACCACAGATCTTCAGAAAATGGACACAAACCCTCTTCGATCTGAAGATTAGTAGACTTTGGTTTGGTGTTCCAACAGTAGCCCCTAGAAGTTGGATGGCTAAAACTCAAGTAAATGGAAATAGGAGGCAATTTGGATAATTAAGTGTAAAACCCTGTAACTGAAGATGATTTTTTTAAGAAAGTGTATAGAAACTATTTTAATGCCAAGATAGTTACAGTGCTGTGGGGTTTAAAGACTTTGTTGACATTAAGAAAAGACTAAACAATCTATAATTAATTGGGCCAACTTTTAAAATGAAGATGCTTTTTAAAACTAATGAACTAAGATGTATAAATCTTAGTTTTTTTGCATTTTAAAGAGGCATATGGCATATTGATGAACGAGTCAAATTTCCTAACTTTGCTGTGCAAAGGTTGAGAGCTATTGCTGATTAGTTATCATTAGTTCTGATGATCGTCCCATCACAGTGTTGTTAATGTTTGCTGTATTTATTAATAATTTTCTTAAAGTGAAATCTGAAAAATGAAATTTGTGTGTCCTGTGTACCCCAGGAGTAACGGTTAAATGATAAAGATAGGGAAAGTGCCCATGTAACACAAAAACTGCCATTCAACAAGTATTTCCCTTACTACCTAAGGAATTGTAACCTGTGCTCAGACATTGTAGGATTTAACTGTGCTGAAAACCACAGGAGAGACAACAGTGGTTTTTGAATGAAATACATGGGTACTACCTTGCTTGACATCACATAGTCCTTGATGAAAGTTCACATTTAGTTGTGCTTGGTACAATATGCCTCCTGAAAGGGTTCTTGATGAAAGTTCACATTTAAGTCTGCTTGGTACAACACGCCTCATGAAAGGGTCTGATAGCTTTCAGTACCAGTAAGACACTTGAATATGATGGTAAGGTATCTGCAAATTTGCACACACTGTACACAGCTTAAGTCTTAGAATTAACTTGCTAAAGTGATTAGGCTGTTTTATTAGAGAGTGTGATATTTGAATTTCTTTTTCGTATTTGTGCTTTGTGTCACTTTCAAATGGCCCTTGAAATGCCTATTAAAACTAGATTAAAGCCAGAAAGTGATTTCATTTGGCTATCCAGCAAAAGATGGAAGGTGGTTCGTTTTCTTGTCCTCTTTTAATACCAAGGCAGTGCTAACACTTGCCATAACTTGGGAAATTCCCTGGGTCTGCGCCACGTTGCTCCCAGATTAATGAGGCAAAATGTTGCTCTGTTCTAGAATTGCTCACAATACATCATGAAGGAAATGCCATACAACATGGAATGACAAAAACTATAATATGCCACGCTCCAGAACATGTAATGCTTGTCTTCCAGGGAGTTTCAGTCTAAGACAGATAATAATCTCTACCAGGAAGAAATGCTAGATGACTTTAGGTATGTCGATTGGTTTGGACCTTCTAATTAGTTGAATTTTTACTTATTTTGACATGAGAGTTTACACAGAATTTCTATGTTGTCCAGGTTGGTCTCCGAATCTGCTCAAATAATCCTCCCGCCTCAGCTTCTCAAGTAGCTGGGATTATAGGGACACACCACTGTGCCTAGTTTAAATAGTTAAATTTATTGGGCATCCACTGAAAAGGAAGTAGGAATAAAATCTGCAGTAATATGAATAAACCTGTAAGTGAGCATGAGCAATGGTGGGCAAGCGTATGCAGACTCTGGAATCCACAAATAGAAAAATCAGTGGAAAGCCAGGCACAATGGCTCACACTTATAATCCCAGCACTTTGGGAGGCCGAGGTGGGAGGATCACTTGAGGCCAGGAGTTTGACACTAGCCTGGGCAACATAGTGAGACCTTGTCTACTAAAAATACATAATTTTGTGAATATACTAAATACCATTTTAAAAAGTGGAAAAGGGATTAGAGAGATCCCTGTAAATTATGTACTCATGTTGATTGTTCTCTTTAGTCACATAATTCAGTCACGTGACATTCCACAGTATGGTGCTCTGTAATATATAATTTTCCTTCTTTCGATCTCACTTGTATATGATCCGTAATACTTTTTCTCATTCCCTTACTGATGGACATTTAGATTGTTTCCTATTTTTCGCTGTTTAACAGTACTGCACTGAACATCTGTCCATTTCTCTCAGGCATGTGTGGGTCTTCAGATACCTCAAAAGTAGAACTGCTGAGTCAAAAGACATTTGCATTTAACATTTTGGAAGATGTTGATAAATTGCCCCCCACCCACAAAAGCTGTATTTATGCTGTGAAACATTTTAACAATGATTTTGCAATTAATCAAGATTTTTACTGGTTTTTCTTTGGCTCTATGACTCAATTTTTAAAAACGAGAAATTAAAATACTGAAATACTGTCATTTGTCCAGAGCTACCTGACCAGAATAAGAAACACAGGCAGAGTCAACTGAAAGACTCTTAGGACAAGCCACTGCTTTATTTAAACTGCTAAACTATTTCTCAAACTCCCAGCCTCAAACTATCCTCCCTCCCTCCCTCAGCCCTGTTGCTGAGATTAGAAGCGTGAGCCACAGTGTCCGGCCTAAACTGCTAAACTACTTCTCTCAAGTTACTGCAGTAACTAAATAAGTAATCCACTGTGTGAAAATGAGGAGGTTCTTTCCCATTTTGATATACTCTTTCCTAAATGGAAATATGTGGTAGTTTTTTGGTTTGTTTTATTCTGGGGAGGGTCTTTTCTATCAAAGATTGTATATCAATCTTACAGAAGCTGCAGCCAACAGTTTTGGAAAAGCAAGTCGTTCAGTAAGGTGTAGCGAAAGGCAAAATGTGTGGCCCGGATACTAGCCATTGGGAGACAGGTATTTGGAAAGGCAGAATGGATTCTGAGGATTTGCCTTAAATGGAAATGGTTCACCAGTTCCTTGCTGGAGATGATACTTTATGGCAAAGGACATACTCTGAATGTGCTTATAAACGAAATTGTATTTACATGCTTAAAGTGAAATTAAACTTAGGTCCTTAGAATTACATAGAATCTCTCAATAGAGGCTTTACCATATTTTGTTTGTTAGCTTTTGCTTTCTGGGTTTTTTTCCTCCTCTTCACAGGTGTTGACTGTACCCTAGTTTTGTTTATTGGGTTTCAATTAGAGCTTATTTTATGAAGTGATCTGAACATAACCAAGTAAGAGAATAAAAAGCCCTAAAATAAAATAAGGATCTGTTGAGTGTGAGAGAGTGCTCCTAAAGATAAAGAAAAACAAGATGCTCAGTTGCCACAGCCTCAGGTGCCACTGTAATCCCTGGAAGAGATGAACAGTAAAAACTTGGAGGCTACTCAGAGCAAAGATATTGCAGCTTCCCCACCCCTAGACCCCAAGCCCCACTTCCCCAGGCCTCGCTCTGCCATCTGGAATCAGCCTGGCTGGGGCTTGGACACACAGAATGGGGCTAGGCACACTTAGGTTCAGAAGCAGAGAGGCTGACCAGAGAGCCTCTTTTCAGGGAGGGACAGAATAAGGCATAGCACTAGTGTAGGGTCCCAGCACATTAGAGGCAAAGGGCCTCTAAGGGCTACTGTAGTCTAATCTGTGCATTTTTACAGAGTAGTGGACAGAGGCCCGTAGGGATTCGGAGGCTTGCTCAAGGACAAATGGCAGTATCAAAACACTCTAGCAGTGCCAGGCTCACAATAGGTGCAAAAAAGATGTGAGCTCTTTCCCCTTCCCTTAAGGACAGCAACAAAGAGGCTGGAAAGCTTCCTCATTGCCCCTCACTTCCAGGCCTGGGTTCTCCTGCTATGGCTACAATTTTTGCTATGCGGGGATATCCAGTACATTCTGCCATCACTGAGGTTCTTCTCTGGCTTTCTCCTTTGATTTACTTAGACAAAACATTTCTGAACTGAGTCAAACCAAACCAAACAAAAATGTTCCCAGTCATGTAGAAAGTTGTAGGCCATCTGATTCCAAAGGGCTGGTAATCACTGCAATAATAGATGCTGCCTAGGATGTAGCCTGATCTTCCGGAAGTAGAAGCAAGATGCAATATGCTACACATGACTATAACTTTTGAAAAATCGGTTGCCCTTATTATGAATGAAACTTATATTATTGAAACAAAATAAATAAGAAAACAAAAATCTATAATTCTACCAGTCAGCAAGACTATTACCATATTATGTGCCCTAAGGCCAGTTTCTATATATAACATGTAATATATATAAATGTAGATATATAGATTTTAAAAATTGAGGTGAGATTCATATAACAAAATTAACCTTTTAAAGTGAACAGTTCAGTGGCATTTAGTACATTCAAAATGTTCTGCGCCCATCACCTCTATCTAGTTCCAACATGATTTCATCACCCAAAAAGGCATCCCTGTACCCATTATTTTCTTCTCCACTGGCCCTTGGCAACCACCAATCTACATTGTCTCTATGGATTTATCTATTCTAGATATTTCATGTAAATGGAGTCATACAATATGTGACATTTTGTGTCTGGCTTCTTTTACTTCATGTAATATTTTCACAGTTCATTCACATTTATCATGTATCAGTACTTCAATCTTTTTTTTCTTTTGTAAACAGATTCTCACTGTGTCACCCAGGTTGGAGTACACTGGCACAATCAGAGTTCACTGCAGCCTTGAACTCCTGGGCTCAAATGATCCTTCTACCTCAGCCTCCCCAGTAGCTCGGACTACAAGTGCATGCCACCATGTGTGACTAATTTTTAAATTTTTAGTAAAGATGAGGTCTTTCCATGTTGCCCAGGCTGGTCTCAAACTCCTCCCCTCAAGCCATCCTTCTGCTTCAGCCCCCCAAAGTGCTGGGATTACAGGTGTGAGCCTCCACACCTAGCCATTCATTCCTTTTTTGTTGTTTTGTTTTTTGTTTTTTGGAGACAGTTTCACTCTTGTCACCCAAGCTGGAGTTCAGGGGTGCAATCTCGGCTCACTGCAACCTCCGCCTCCCAGGTTCAAGCGATTCTCCTGTCTCAGCCTCCTGAGTAGCTGGGATTACAGGCACTCACCACCATGCCCGGCTAATTTTCTGTATTTTTAATAGAGACAGGGTTTCTCCATGTTGGCCAGGCTGGTCTTGAACTCCTGACCTGAGGTGATCCGCCCGCCTCAGCCTCCCAAAGTGCTGGGATTATAGGCCTGAGCCACCGCTCCCGGCCCATTCATTCCTTTTTAAGGTTGAATAATATTCTATTGTGTGTATATACCATAATTCCTTATTCATTCATCCAGTGATAAGGTCTTAGGCTGTTTCTACCTTGTGGTTATTGTGAATAGTGCTGCTATGAACATGCGGGTATATGTATTTGTTTGAGTTCTTATTTTCAATTCTTTGAGTATATATCTAGGAGTGGAATTGTCGGGTCATATAGTAATTTTATGTCTAAATTTTTGAGGAACTGCCAAACTGTTCTCCACAGCTGCACCACCTCACATTCCCACCAATGATGTATGAGGGTTTCAATTTCTCTACAACCTTGCCGGCACTTCCTGTTTTCTATTTTTTAAAATTATAGCCATCCTAGTAGGCGTGAAGTGGAATCTCACTGTGGTTTTGATTTGTGTCTCCCTAATGACCGATGATACTGATTGTCTTTTCATGTGTTTATTGGCCATGTGTATTCTTTGGAGAACTAATTCAAGTTCTTCACCCATATTTAAATTGAGTTGTCTTTTTGTAATGTTGTGTGCATATACATATACATACATATATATATGTTTTTAAAAATGGTAATAATTCACAAATATTGCATTTGTAAGCTACTTTTTCTACTTCACAGTCTATCTTGAACAAAAGTCTATGTCAGCTGGGCACAGTGGTGCACACCTGTAATCCTAGTACTTTGGGAGGCCAAGGCAGGCGCATCACTTCAGGCCAGGAGTTTGAGACCAGCCTGGCCAACATGGTGAAACCTTGTCTTTACTATAAATACAAAAATTAGCCGGGTATGGTGGCATGCGCCTATAGTACCAGCTACTCGGGTGACTGAAGCACAAGAATCGCTTGAACCCAGGAGGTGAACAGGAGTTCACCCAGTGAACTGAGATGGTGCCACTACACTTCAGCCTGGGCAACAGAGCAAGACTCTGTCTTTAAAAAAATAAAAAAAGTCAGCCGGACGCGGTGGCTCGTGCCTGTAATCCCAACGCTTTGGGAGGCCGAAGTGGGTGGATCACCTGAGGTCAGGAGTTCGAGACCAGCCTGGCCAACATGGTGAAACCCTGTCTCTACTAAAATACAAAAATAAACTGGGCATGGTAGTGGGCACCTGTAAGCTACTTGGTAGCCTGAGGCAGTAGAAATGCTTGAACCCAGGAGTCGGAGGTTGCAGTGAGCCTAGATCACACCATTGCACTCTAGTCTGGACGACAAGAGCAAAACTTCATCTCAAAATAAATAAATAAATAAATATAAATATTTAAAAAGTCTATGTCATCATATATTCATATTCTGCTGGGCATTATTTTTAGTGCCTGAATGTAAAATACCATAAATTATTAAATCAATTCCATATTATTAGACATTTAGTTTATAATTTTTTACTGTTACATATAAGGTTAACATGACTACCCTTTCTTTATGCTCACACCTTTGCCCGTAATTATTTCATTAGGCTATAAATATATTCCTCAAAGTGAAATCACTGCATCAAAAGATGAGCCAAATTTGGTGAATTTTACCAAGCCACCTTTAGAAAGTTTTCACCCAAATGTAATAACTTTTTAAAAGGCTATTCAGACAATTTTACATATAAGGGATACAAAATAGGGTCATGGTTTCTAAGATTTTATAAAGGTTCGAGCCTACAACAGTGGGGGAATTGTGAAAGGAGTAAACCTTCAAAAGCAAGCAGATAAAAAGCCTGAAAAACCTGGAAAACCATTGGATTGAAATGTCCATTCCCCTTTATACTTCTGTTACCTTACTACTTTTCAGGTTGGAGATTAACAGAAAGAGCTTTTATATTCAGGTAATTGCAGAACTGCAAAAAGTGAATGCCTAGATCAATTGGAGTGGGTAGAAAAACTCTGAAAATTTTGCAAGAGCATTAGAGCTTTTTTGCTTTTCACTTCATTGCGTCACTGTACCTTGTAAAAACCTACATAATCTCCAAAGCTTACTAATTAGTAACTGTATCAGATTTTTTTCTTTAAATAAGAATAACAACATTTGCACATACTGTTTTAAAACCAAGAGGTAAATGAAATGTGTATGCCTTGAAAGAATGTCTTTTCATTTAACAGTGGCCAGTAGGCCAACATGAAACTGAATTAATTATATATAATTTATCCTCTAGACAACCCCATAGGAATCTTTTTCATACACTGATGAGTATTGGATTTTACCCTACACAGGTCACTGAAAAGTAGTGTAAATTTCACGTTTTTTTGTCTTTTCTTTTTTTTTTTTTTAAGATGGAGTCCCGCTCTGTTGCCCAGGCTTGAGAGCAGTGGGACAATCTCAGCTCACTGCACCTAGGTTCAAGCGATTCTCCTGTCTCAGTCTCCTGATTAGCTGGGATTACAGGCACCTGCCACCACTCCCGGCTAATTTTTGTATCTTTTTGTAGAGATGGGGTTTCACCGTCTTGGCCAGGCTGGTCTTAACCTTCTGACCTCAAGTGATCCCTCCGCCTCGGCCTCCCAGAGTGTGGGATTATGGGCGTGAGCCACCGTGCCTGGCCTCATGTTTAAGAACTTAACTTTTAGAAGGCAGCATTGCAAACTTTCATGTCTGAATTTATATATATTGAGCTTCTATAGATAATTACAATGTACCATTAGAAATAATATTGATTTGGCCAGGCATGGTGGCTCACACCTGTAATCCCAGCACTTGGGGAGGCCGAGGCAGACAGATCACGAGATCAAGAGATCGAGACCGGGCCAGGCGCGGTGGCTCAAGCCTGTAATCCCAGCACTTTGGGAGGCCGAGGCGGGTGGATCATGAAGTCAGGAGATTGAGACCATCCTGGCTAACACGGTGAAACCCCGTCTCTACTAAAAAAAATACAAAAAACTAGCCGGGCGTGGTGGCGGGGGCCTGTAGTCCCAGCTACTCGGGAGGCTGAGGCAGGAGAATGGCGTGAACCCGGGAGGCGGAGCTTGCAGTGAGCCCAGATCGCGCCACTGCACTCCAGCCTGGGCGACAGAGCCAGACTCCGTCTCAAACAAACAAAAAAAAAGAAATCGAGACCATCTTGCCCAACATGGTGAAACCCCATCTCTACTAAAAATATAAAAATTAGCCGGGCATGGTGGTGGGCGCCTGTAGTCCCAGCTACTCGGGAGGCTGAGGCAGGAGAATCGCTTGAACATGGCAGGCGGAGGTTGCAGTGAGCCAAGATTACACCACTACACTCCAGCCTGGGCGAACTCAGTCTCATAAATAAATAAATAAATAAATAAATAAATAAATAAATAAATAAATA
>NC_045455.1:85600720-85607268 GCF_002776525.5 Piliocolobus tephrosceles
ATAAATAAATAAATAAATAAATAAATAAATAAATAAATAAATAAATAAATAAATAAAACAAAACTTGGGAGTTTTTAAAAAAAATTGTTAAGGTCCTAAAGGTTTTTAAATAACTCTACTTAAGAATCAACTGACCCAGGCCAGGTGAGGTGGCTCATCCACCTCTCTCATCTCTACTAAAAAATCAAAATGTTGACTTTGGCTGGGCACGGTGACTCACGCCTGTAATCCCAGCACTTTGGGAGGCTGAGGCAGGCAGATCACCTGAGGCCAGGTGTCTGAGACCAGCCTGGCCAACATGGTGAAACCCTGTCTCTAATAAAAATACTAAAAATTAGCAGTGCGTGGTGGTGCATGCCTGTGATCCCAGCTACTCCGGAGGCTGAGGCAGGAGAACTGCTTGAACCCAGGAGGCAGAGGCTGCAGTGAGCTGAGATCAAGCCACTGCACTCCAGCCTGGGCAACAGAGCAAGATTCTGTCTGAAAAAAAAAAAAAAAAAAGAAAAAAAAACACTGGCCTGGAAAAAAAAAAAAAAAAAAAAACAGAGACGCCATTTTTTCTTTATTATTTTTTGCTACATCTTCATTTTTAGGCCAAATCTAATTTGTTCTTACCTCTAGGTCTCAGTAGGCTATTAATTCTTAAAATCTTACTAAGAAATCATCAAAATACTTCCATTTTTTTTATCATGAATATCTCTTTTTGTATGTTATTTATTTACTTTTTTATGAGACAGAGTCTTGCTCTGTCACCCAGGCTGAAGTTCAGTAGCACAATCATGGCTCACTACAGTCTAAACTTCCTGGGTTCAAGCAATCCTCCTATCTCAGCCTCTCAAGTAGGTAAGACTACAGGCATGCACCACCACGCCTGACCAATTTTTTTTAATTATATTTTGTAGAGACAGAGTCTTGCTATGTTTTCCAGGCTGGTCTTAAATTCCTGACCTCAAGCAATCCTCCCTCCTTGGCCTCCCAAGGTGTAATTCCACCCCCACACCATTTTTTTCCAGAGATGGGCTGTCCTGCTGCTAAATGAGTTATGTTGTGATCTCACAGCAACAGACTTACAAGGAGTAGCTTCTACTGTCAGATATCCAAAGGAATTCCTAAAATGTATTCTCTACCCAAGGGCCCTGGAACCTGGGTCTCCATAGTTTTTTGTTTGTTTGTTTTGTTTCCATTTCTTTTTTTTTTTTTTTCTGAGATGGAGTTTCACTCTTGTTGCCCAGGCTGGAGTGCAATGGCATGATCTCGGCTCACTGTAACCTCTGCCTCCCAGGTTCAAGCGTTTCTCCTGCCTCAGCCTCCTGAGTAGCTAGAATTACAGGCACCTACCACCACACCCAGCTAGTTGTTTTGTATTCTTAGTAGAGACGGGATTTCACCATGTTGGTCAGGCTGGTCTTGAACTCCTGACCTTAGGCGATCCACCCACCTCGGCCTCCCAAAGTGCTGAGATTACAGGCGTGAGCCACTGCGTCCAGCCTCCATAGTTTCTTCTCTCTTTAATTCCAGGAAAGACAGCAGTTAGGTGAGTAATGGAAATTATCAGACGAAAATAATCTTCTTGTCATCTAATCTAGATTCCTTTCTGGGATCCAATTTTAGTGATTATAAAAACCAGAATAAAACCCATCTGCCATCACTTCAGAAAGTGCCAGGGAAAAAGCCTAAGGAAGGCTTTTATTATTTATTTATTTATTTATTTTTCTTTTTTGAGACAAAGTCTCACTCTGTCACCCAGGCTGGAGTGCAATGACTCAGTCATGGCTCACTGTAGCCTCAACCCTCTGAGTTCAAGTGATCCTCCCTCCTCAGCCTCTTGAGTAGCTGGGACTACAGGTGCGCACCACCACACCCAGCTAATTTCTGATTTTTTGTAGAGACAGGCAGGCTCTCTCCGTGTTGCCGGGGCTGGTCTCGAACTCCTGGGATCAAGTGATCCTCCCATCTCAGCCTCCCAAAGGCCTGGGATTACAGGCATGAGCCACTGCACCTGGCGCTAAGGAAGAGTTTTAAACAATAAACTAGCAAGAGACCCAGGGAGGTGGCTCACACCTGTAATCAATCGCAGCATTTTGGAAGGCCAAGTTGGGAGGCTTGCTCCAGCCCAGGAGTTCAAGGTTGCAGTGAGCTATGATTGTACCACTGCACTCCAGCTTAGGTGATATAGCAAGACCATGACTCTGAAAGAAAGAAAGAAAACAAAAAAGATAATAAATTAGTAACATATATAGTCATGATAAAGCTGTTCAAAATTATGTTTGCAAGCTAAGTTTACATAGGAAAGAAACATTTGTTGCCTGATAGAAAGAAGTCCCTTACTTTTTAAAAAAGAGATTTTAAAAGAAATTTTATTCATCAAAATGTGGCTGCTACAAGAACTAAAATATTGTACCATTCGGTATATGGTCCTGTTTACCATATGTATGTGTCCTCTTACTAGCTTAAAACTTGATGGCATGACTTTGGAAATGCAAAAATGGTAAAACAAAAACAAAACCAGGGTAAATGCTCAGCTGTCTTTTCTTTCAGAGAAACTCCAAGGCATGAAGGAACCCCTCAGGTAACAAGTTTGTCCCCCTCATCTGTAAATTCTGCAATGAGGCAACCAACCCATTTCTCCTTTGCTTTCAAGTAGGCTCTGCTGATCCCCTCTCCTCTGTCACTGCCCATGGCTCAGACTGACTCGATCCTTTCTCAGTGGCCACAGCCAATGAAACTGGGTACCTGGGCCACCCAGAAGAGTGCAGTAGGAAGCTGGTCAGCTCTGGCCACCTTTAGGGTCTGTGCACATCCCCCAGGCCTGTCCAATGAGGCCAATAGCTATGGCAGCCTTTTTTGGTTTTTTTCTCTCCTGGATTCTTTCTCTTTTAGTCTCCAAAGATCTGTAGGCAATGGTGTTGGATTCCAGTTCCCTATCTCTAGGCACGTTGTCTTCAAACCAAAGGCCTTGTGTAGAAGATTTCTATTTTCCACTTTCTATTAAGACAGCAAGGCGGGGCTGGGTGCAGTGGCTCACACCTGTAATCCCAGCACTTTGGGAGGCTGAGGCAGGCAGATCACCTGAGGTCTGGAGTTTGAGACCAGCCTGACTTACATGGTGAAACCCCATCTCTACTAAAAATACAAAAAATTAGCCGGGCTTGATGGCATATGCCTGTAATCCCAGCTACTCAGGAGGCTGGAGCAGGAGAATCACTTGAACCCGGGAGGCAGAGGTTTCAGTGAACTGAGAACGTGCCATTACACTCCAGCCTGGGTGACAAAAGCAAAACTCCGTTCCCCGCAACATCTCCGGCATAAAAAATTAAAATTAAAATTAAAATAAATAAATAAATAAATAAAAACAAGGTAGCAGTGAGGGAGTCAAAACACAACTCAAATTGCATAGCTGTTTGTGCCTTTGTTCGAGTGATGTGGTGACATTTATTTTTCTAGTAAGATTGTCAGTTCCAGAAGGTTCAGAACTCCTATCATTTGACTGTTGTGTCACCTGTGCAGGTGCTCATATATAAGTGCTTCTTGAGCGAACTCGTTTTCTACTCTGTGACAAATCACAAATTCTAACATGTTGGTTCTAATAGTGAACGAGATACAACTAATCTCTGAAAACCTAGGTTGGCATACCCTACTGCCCAGTGGCCTAGAGGGATTTGGTATAATGCTAGCAAGAAATGGTGATATTTCATTACAATTATAGAAGAAAACATTCTGAACTCAGATCTTGGAAAGAATGGACACTAATATGCCCAATGAATATAATTTTCACAGTATTTCCAGGTGTGGATGTCTGTATTAGAAATGATTGTCACTTTTGCTGAGCGTGGTGGTGTGTGTCTGTAGTCGTAGCTACTTAGGAGGCTGAGGCAGGAGGACTGCATGAGCCCATTAGTTCCAGGATGTAGTGCACAATGATTGTGACTGTGAATAGCCACTGTACTCCATCCTGGGCAACATAGTGAGATCCCATCTCTAAAAAAACAAAAGAAATGAAATGACTGTCACTTTTGACAAGCTTTTAAATTTTCTTCTTAAAATATTTAGGTTTAGAGAATACTTGCTTTCAGAGTGAAGTCCTTCAGTTCCATTAACACATAAATTTCATTAATGCCATGAAACCTTCCTTATAAAGGTCTGAATTCTTTATAAATACAACAGACTACATTGGATCTGTCCAAAAGTCAAATGTGTTGAATTGAACTGAGTCTCAAACTTATCTTGACCACGTTATAGGTGAAAATCTTCTAAATGATTATGCTTGTTATACTACTGTAACTTTCTAGTTACCCTATAATTTTACTTTCTTTTTTTTTTTCTTTTTTTTTTTGAGATAGAGTTTCACTCTTGTTGCCCAGGCTGAGTGCAACGGCACAGTCTTGGCTCACTGCAACCTCCGCCTCCTGGGTTCAAGCGATTCTCCTGCCTCAGCCTCCCGAGTAGCTGGGACTGCAGGTGCCTGCCACCATACCTGGCTAATTTTTGTATTTTTAGTAGGGACGGGGTTTCACCATGTTGGCCAGGCTGGTCTCGAACTCCTGACCTCAGGTGATCCGCCCGCCTCGGCCTCCCAAAGTGCTGGGATTACAGGCATGAGCCACTGCGCCCAGCCCCTCATTTTACTTTCTTTAAATGACATGAGATTACAATAAATAGTGACAAGTGGCAGACATCATCAAAAGAAACAGTGAAGACCATTAATATTTTGTCAGACTCTATGCAATGGGTTTGAAAACACATATACCCAGGGAGGATGAATTTCCTTACCCTCAAACAGATCCAATTCCTCCCCGTAGGTCGAAGACAACATCTCCAAAGGTAAAAGTGAGAAACCCGACAGCGACTTGATCCATGAGTAGGCAGCCTGCTAGTAGGGGACTCCTTCACTCATTTACTTACGAGCTGGGCATTGTACTCGGCCCTGGAGATGCAGAGGTAAGCAAAGCACACCCATTGCCTCCCTCACCAAGTTTCTAGGAGCTTAGATTTTCACGGAGAAGACCATACAATGAACAAGCACACACATACCTAAGCCAGATCATTTCAGGTGCTGCGCAGGCCCACAGAGATAACACAACGGGGTAATGAGACAGGGGTGAGTTCGAGAGGCTGGAAAGGCCTTTCCAAGGAGAGAATAGGACGAAGTTCGTTCCCTTTCAAACTGTCCTCGTCATTCCGCCTGCTGACTCTATTTCGGTTGGCTTGGACGAGGACTGGTGGCTGATTAATGTTCAATGACCCACGGGGGCAGCCCAGGCCGACAGTTCCTCAGGACCCTGCAGGTCAACGTTTCGCAACTTCCCAGGCCTCTCCCTGCTCCAGAACAAGCCTGACTCCGCTCCCAGTTTTTCCGGTAATCTCCTCCTCACCGCTCCGCTGCTGCATTTTACTCACGCCCTCCAGGGAGCGGTCCTCGGCGTCCAGCTCTCAGGATGTGGAGAGCTGCAAATAGCACCGACAGCTGCAGCTGGAGGTAGTCGCCCGGGAAGCCAGCCAGCTGCTGCCACCACAGGGGCCAGGGCCGGCCGCGGGCCTCCGCACGCCCTTGTGAGCAGCTCAGCGGAACCCTCGACGAGGCGGGCCGGCTCGCCAGTGCAAATCACGGCTTTTATTTCCTTCTGGGTGCACACGTGGGGAGGGCGGGCGGGTGGGGAAGGAGAGTGTACACCCTTCAGTGTTTACCACTTCTCTTCAAAACTGCCTGGGAAGTAGGTTGGCACCAATAATCACCTCATTTGCACAAACAGGGACACTGAGGTGAAGGAAGTGACTGCACCGCCTGAACACAGCGGAGTCACAGGGAAGCAGGAAACCGTCCAGCCTCTGTGCTCCTGGAGCCTGGCCTTTTCCCTCTGGTTTTCTTAGTCCTTTTACGGTATCTCCGGACCATTTTTTCCCTCCTGTGCTCTCTGCTACGTACACAAGACTCACCTCCTCTGGCCACACTCCTCAACGCGAAAAGATGAGGATTACTTCCAGACCCCCACTGGAAACTGGTCTTTAAAGAGGGAAGCCTAGGCCAGGTGCGGTGGCTCACGCCTGTAATCCCAGCACTTTGGGAGGCCGAGGTGGGCGGATCTCCTGCGGTCAGGAATTGGAGACGGGCCTGGCCAACAGGGTGAAACCCTGTCTCTACTAAAAATACATAAATTAGCCGCTTGTGGTGGTGCACACCTGTAATCCCAGTTACTCGGGAGGCTGAGGCAGGAGAATGACATGAACTGGTGGGGGCAGTGGTTGCAGTGAGCCGAGATATCGTCCCCCTGCACTCCAGCCTGGGGCACAGACCCAGACTATGTCTCGAAAAAAAAAAAAAAGGCCATGCGCAGTGGCTCACGCCTGTAATCCCAGCACTTTGGGAGGCCGAGGTGGGCAGATCACCTGAGGTCAGGCGTTCAAGCCTGGCCAACATGGTGAAACCTGGTCTCTACTAAAAATACAAAAATTAGCTGGGCATGGTGGCGGGCGCCTGTAATCCCAGCTACTCGGGAGGCTGAGACAAACAGTGAGACTCTGTCTTTTTTTTTTTTTTTTTTTTTTTTTTT
>NC_045455.1:85607368-85621206 GCF_002776525.5 Piliocolobus tephrosceles
TTTTGAGACGGAGTCTCACTCTGTCGCCCAGGCTGGAGTGCAGTGGCCCGATCTCGGCTCACTACAAGCTCCGCCTCCCAGGTTCACGCCATTCTCCTGCCTCAGCCTCCCGAGTAGCTGGGACTACAGGCGCCCGCCATCTCGCCCGGCTAGTTTTTTGTATTTTTAGTAGAGACGGGGTTTCACCGTGTAGACCAGGATGGTCTCGATCTCCTGACCTCGTGATCCACCCGTCTAGGCCTCCCAAAGTGCTGGGATTACAGGCTTGAGCCACCGCGCCCGGCCGAGACTCTGTCTTAAAAAAAAAAAAAAAAAAAAGATTCAGACATGAGACCATGAAACTGACTAGACTCACTATTGCATTGTTTATAGATGTTGCCAGACCGAAAGCCCCAAAGCAGCATGGTACCTTCCTAACACCTGGATTGGGAAATCTAGATTTTAGTAAAATAAATGGTGATACTTACAGAAGAAACGTTGGAGTTAGAGTATGCCAAAAAAAAAAAAAAAAAAAAAAAAAAGGAAGCATAGCCTGAAAGGTATTTAAAATGCATCTCCTTGCCCTGCCACACACAGAGGGGCACAGGGATGGGGCCCCGGTCTATGTGCAATCCCAGGCGCATCTTCTTCCTTGGGGTTCCTTGGGGTTCAGCCTGGTGTAGAAAGGAGTACTGGACCCTGAGCGCACACCCTAGGTCGTCTCCCATGGGAAACGGTCTGATGGGGTTTGGGATAGAGCGGACCCTGCTTCCTCTGGGTGAGACGAACTGCTCTCCTGAGGAAGGAGGGCTGAATGAAGAAACTAGACTGCTGAGGTAGGCCCCATTCCCCTCATGGCCAGCCAGGGTCCTGGGGCAGCTTCTCAGGGCAGTTTTAGCTCCTCTCTCAGCTTTTAATGTGAAAAAGAGAGATAAAACCTGATTAAGAAATGAGTGTACAGCAGCAGAGCTGTACACAGGAAACTGGTGCAAATGACCGTGACGTTGTACTGTATTTTCATCTTTCTTCTTTTCAGTTTTGCTCTGCAGCAAAAAATTGTAATGTTTATAATTTAAATATTAATAATGTAGCTGGTGGGCCAGATGCAATGGCTCACACCTGTCATCCCAGAACCCTGGGAGGCTGAGGTGGCAGGATTGCTTGAGGCTAGGAGTTTGAGACCAACCTGGGCAACAAAGTGAGATCTCCATCTCTACAAAAAATTTTTTTGAAAAATAGCTGGGCATAATGGTGCACGCCTATAGTCCCAGCTACTCAGGAGGCAGAAGTGGGAGGATCGTTTGAGATCAGGAGGTCGAGGTTGCAGTGAACCATGATCAGGCCCCTGCACTCCAGCCTGGGCAACAGAGCAAGACTGTCTCGAAACAACAACAACAAAATAATTCAGCTGGTATTCAGTAATACATGATACTTAAGTGGTCTGCCTTAAAAAAAAAAAAAAAAAACAACTTTTTAAACAACCCATACAGGTTGACAGGTCAACACTGAAGACTTTATGAAATAACAAGATTCACAGTGAATGAGAAGCACAATTATATTCTTCTTCTTTTTCAATTAAATTTGAAACACGCTTCAGCAAATATGTATGTGTCTTCCAGGTGGATGTTGCGTTTCAGGTTTCCTTTCTGTTGCCTACAGTGCTTTAAGTCTGCCAGAAATTCTCTTGAGAGAGAAGGAGATCTTAATGCAGAATATTAAGTCCTCCGCCTATCATCTCCATAAAGGCACGCCTACCTCTCTCCCAGGGGCATGAGAAATTGCTTTTGTGTGCAATTTGGAGAGGCGCTGGCATCCAGAAACAAAAGTGAAACAAACCAATGCCCTCAAGAGATAAGATAAAGAAGTACAAAGACCTAAAGAAGCACTGAGTTTTAAGTCACTGGTTTTAAGAAATAATTCAAGTTAAAGCTTTGGAGTCACTGCATTTGTGACGACTCTCACTTGACCACTTGCTAGTATGGGTATCCTTGGGCAAGTACCCAACCTCCTGTGCCTGAATTTCTCCATTTGTCAAATGGGCACAATCATACTGACTTTATAAGTTTTCACTGATGTGTGAGAATTTAATAAAAGAATCAATGGAAAATGCCTGCCATTTTGCTTGGCATTTGGTAACAGCTTAATACATTGTTAGCTGTTGCTTTTTTTTTTTGAGATGGGATCTCGCTATGTTGCCCAGGCTGGTCTTGAATTCCTGATCTCAAGGAATTTCTTGAATTCTGAACCTTGGAATCATCCAGGGGATTGATGCCTGGGTTCACCCAAGGAATTCTGATGGACTTGGTCTGGGTGTGGCTTGTGCTTTGGAAGTTTTCAAAGCATTCCTGGTGATTCTTAATGCTCAGCTAAGTTTGGAAACTAATGCTTTTTGGTGTTGTCCTAACCAAAAAGGCAAAGCGGATGTTTATAGTTCAGATCAAATTAAGGCAGTATGTATTTTGAGCTAATAATTTGACTCACTTTGCTGCATTAGCCACTCAAATTAGCCAAGCAACTATTTTTTTCACTGAATTTATAAGTTTTGGCTGATTTGACTAATTAAGCAAAAAGTTTGATTCCTTAAAATCATATGGCCACAAGCTCAAGTAAATTAAATTCACTGGGAACCAGCTATGACTGTGGGTATTTTGAACCATTATGATACATTAGGCATGCATTATTTCTTTCTTTATTTTTAGTTTTGAGATGGAGTCTCACTCTATTGCCTAGGCTGGAGTGCAATGGCGTGATCTCAACTTACTACAGCCTCTGCCTCCCAGGTTCAAGTGATTCTCACTACCCCAGCTTCCTGAGTAGCTGGGATTACAGATGCGTAGCACCTTGCCTGGCTAATTTTTCTACTTTTAGTAGAGACGGGGTTTCACCTTATTGGCCAGGTTGATATCGAACTCCTGACCTCGTGATCCGCCCACCTGGGCCTCCCGAAGTGCTGAGATTACAGGTGTGAGCCACCACGTCCGGTCTTAGGTAATGGATATTCCATTAAAATGCTGATACTTTTAGATGTATTTGATCGGTTCATCCAGTAAAAACTTGATTCTTCAAATGAATACAGCTACAGTCTAAAGGAAATTGAATTGGTTGGACATCAACTAGGCTTTTCAGTGTAATTTAGGATATAAATTACTATAGGAATACACATCATTTAATTCCTGCACATTTGCCAACAAAGTAGATGTTAAATCAAAATGCTATTGTTGGAATGAAACGGATGCTGCCTTGTCCTCTGATCTCATTCTGGGGACTTTTGAAGGTGTGTAGGTTGCTACTGAATTTGTACACCACTGTTGGTTTAGTACTAACCACCTCTTTTAAAAATTAATGAGCCTGTTGGTTAACTTAGTGCTTCAGGTCACACTGATCCATCAGATGAATCACAAGTGAGGTAGCACTCTCGGGCTCTATCAACTTCCTGTCAACATTTTCCGCTGGAGGCATGAAATGCTAGATTAGAAAAAGGCCCTGTCCCTTGTTGTCCAGAGTTCTGCATCTGGCCATGGACCTGGGGCATCAGGTGCTACTTTAACTAGTTGAGCAGAGCAAACCTTTCTGCTATGTATCCATAGTTGGACAAAACAGAAACAACCACTTGTCTCCAGACTCTAAAATATAAAACAGTAATCAGGCAATTATATGTGTACGGTTTATTTTCTCCACTGCAGAATAAGTTATTTGTTTATTAAATATGTATTTATAGGGGGCAAAAAAATAACACTGTTAGAACATGGGGAGCATACAAAAGTTATTTTAATTTCCTCTTTTATTTATTTATTTATTTATTTATTTTTGAAACAGAGTCTTTCTGTCACCCAGACTGGAGTGCAGTGGTGTGATCTCGGCTCACTGCAACCTCCGCCTCCTAGGTTCAAGAGATCCTTGTGCCTCAGCCTTCAGCTGGGACTACAGGTGCATGCCACCGCACATGGCTAATTTTTTTGTATTAGTCAGGCGACAGAGGTGGGAAGATTGCCTGAGACCAGGAGGTCAAGGATGTAGTGAGCTGAGTTCATACCACTGCACTCTAGCACGGGCAACAGAGCAAGACCCTGTCTCAGAAAAAAAAAAAAAAAAAAAAAAGCTGGGTGCTGTGGCTCATGTCTATAGTCCCAGAACTTTGGGAGGCCGAGGAGGGTTGATCACTCGAGCCCACGAGTTCAAGACCATCCTGAGAAACATGCCAAAACCTCATCTCTACAAAACATAAAAAAAAAAATTAGCCAGGCATGGTGGTGTGCCTATAGTCCCAGCTACTCAGGAGGCTTAGGGGGGATAATCCTTTGAGCCTGAGAGGTCAAGGCTACAGTGAACTGAGATCGTGACGCTGCACTCCAGCCTGGGCAACAGAGTGACACCGTCTCAAACAATAAAAAAAAAATGGTGCTTTAGGCAGCGTGTTCTGTGGTGTCCCAGCCATTGGAGGTAAAACACTCACTGGGGCTGGGTCAGCGTGGGGCAGGCAAAAAGGACCATAAGGGCAGGGTCCAAGAAGATTCCACAGGAATCAAGAGGATGATGGTAGTGTCACCAATTCCAGAACAATTGAAAAGATGCGCTGCTCATTTGAGAAAATGGGTCGCATCTTTAGCCTCTGCACATGTGATTTTAGGCTAATTTTCACAAGGCCGTTGAGACACTTGAAAACCTTTAGGTATTTTCATGCTCCTGGAGTGAGGATGCTCTATGGGTGGGTAGAGGTGGGTTATCTGTGTGGGTTTTATGCACTCCTCTTTACAGAGAGGTGGTAGCTGAACCAGGCAAGGAGCTTCCTGTCCTTTCTGACATATATTTGCTTAATGATCTCTGCCTGCACCCTGTAGAGTTTGAAGAGCAATGTACTAGAACCGTGTTTCTTCTGACATACTCTGGCTGTACAATGCACACACTTTCCGACAATATCCGCATCAGACACCTCTCTTCTGATTCTAGGCTCCCAGATTGCGGCTTTTGCGTTATCCTGTGAATTACCTGAATTGCCAGCTCTGGCTAGGCTGGCTTCTGAGCACAGCTTCCATCTCTCAGGCTATTGCTCTGTCCTGGCTCAGTCTGTCTTGTCCATACCACACTGGTTGTCGAACAGTTGATTGGTAAGGTTGCACTTGACTTATGAGAACCAGCTCAAACTGCTTATGACCCTAAAAGAGATTTGCTTAAAGAAGGTGTTACAACAATTAAGAATACATCAACACACACTTAGATTAAATATTTAGATAATGCATGCATTAAGCAAAGCACTGTTTTAGTTTGATGATAAAATCAGGATCAGCTAGTCACCTGATAACATTTCATAGCTGCTTAATTTATCAATGAAACTCACTGACTTCAATTTTCTAACCTTACACTTGTAAGAAAGACATTAATATTAAAGATTATAGTGATATCCAGTAGAGGAGAAGACAGTAATGAATAATTACTTCTTTATGCTTCAGTTGCTTTCCTAAATTACTTATGAAACAGCAACAAATACTACTAGTGCCATTGGGAAAGCTGACATTATCCATTTCTTATTTAACAATGGAGTCATTTAAAAAGGAAAAGAGAGAAAAAGGAGGCTGGGAGTGAGAAACTCATTACTGTATTTAATACAGACCTGGTATCTTTTTTTTTTTTTTTTTGGAGACGGAGTCTCGCTCTGTCGCCCAGGCTGGAGTGCAGTGGCGCAATATCGGCTCACTGCAAGTTCCGCCTCCAGGGTTCACACCATTCTCCTGCCCCAGTCTCCCGAGTAGCTGGGACTACAGGCACCCGCTACCATGCCCAGCTAATTTTTTGTATTTTTAGTCGAGACAGGGTTTCACCGTGTTAGCCAGGATGGTCTCAATCTCCTGACCTCGTGATCCACCTGCCTCGGCCTCCCAAAGTGCTGGGATTACAGGCGTGAGCCACCGCGCCCGGCCTTTTTTTTTTTTTGGAGACAAAGTCTCACTCAGTTGCCCAGGTTGGAGTGCAATGGTGCAATCTCTGCTCACTGCAACCTCTACTTCCCAGGTTCAAGCCATTCTCCTGCCTCAGCCTCCCAAGCAGCTGGGATTACAAGTGTCCACCACCATGCCTGGCTAATTTTTGTATTTTCTTAGAAGAGATGGGGTTTCAGCATGTCGGCCAGGCTGGTCTGGAACTCCTGATCTCAGGTGATCTGCCCGCCTTGGCTTCCCAAAGTGCTGGGACTACAGGTGTGTGCCACCGTGCCCGGCCAGATTCTGGTATCTTGAGAGGCTGCATGTTTGGATGAAGGATATCAAAAGCCACTAAGCAAGAGAATGGCATTTGTTGTCACCAAAGTAAACAATTTTTATTTCTGCTTTCCATATGCAGGCATATGAGTAAAGAAAACATGGCATATTGTATTTGTACATTTTGGGAAAACATGTAGCCTTATAATCATCATAATACGAAACACATCCCTTATGCTATTAAGTGTGTCATCACTGCTCTGGGAGTTCTGCATTAGCAAAGGAGATGGAAATTATTGGTTCTAAGAAATTTCAGCTCCAGTATGAATTCGGATATGGTCCAGATTGAAAGAACCACACCTAAATTGTCTCAGTTATGTGAAAATTTATTTTATAACTGTTTCCAGAGCATGTAGTTCAAATATCACTACTTATCAAATATAAACCTCATTGCCAGGAAATTTTCCTTGAGGCTGAGATTTTTTTAATTTTCTGATCTCTCTAGGGATGGCAATGTCTCCCGTCCTCCATAATCTCCAAGATTTTTTTCTGCCTGTCCAAAAGAGGAAAGTTTTGGTGGAGACAAAATCCGTGTCCCCAGATAAACATGCTCAAATGAATACATTTCTAGAAAGTTCATTAGCAAAAGTTCAGATAAATTGAGAGTATTTTTTTAGGAATTGTCATTTCCTTACACTCTGATAACATTTGTGCCTGCTAGATAAAATGTTTACAATAAACTTTGTAAATCTCCATATTTTGAGAAATCATTTGTGGCATTAAGACTGGAAATAGAAGAAATAAATGAAAATAAGAAATCATTGATAACGTCTATGAAGTCCTCAACAGTATGTGCTCAACAAATATTATAGGTTTTAGCATCATAATATTATTTGGGAATATTTGCATTTAATGAAAAATGCTACATATATATTTATAAATGTGAACACATATTTATATACAGCATAGGTATATATAAACAGAAAAGAGTCTGCCTTTCCTAATTGCCAGAAGTAATCTTTGCTTGGGAATTAATTCATTGCTGTTTGCTATTATTTCTTCTCCTGTACAGAGTTGGAAAGGAGAGCATACCAGTAGAGGTGTGAAATGGCTCATTTATTTGCATTAATTATTAACTTTGAAGCCTCACCAAAATTGTTCTAATCTTAGCATTGAAGCAACTTTGGTCCTTGATGAAATACCTAATCAACGAATTAAAATCACAAAACATGCTAAGAATGCCACTGTTACCATGTAATAATGGAATGGGAGAAGGGACTTCAGACATCATCCGGCATAATGCCTTCATTTCACAAGTGAGTAACCTGGGGCCCCAACAAGTAAGGGGACATGTCAGATGGGTCATTCCAAAACTTAAATTTTGCCTCCATACCCAGGCTCTGGCCAGCCATATTATCTGTAAGGCTTTTTACCCTTCTATAAAAACTAAGTCTGGCCGGGTATGGGGGCTCACGTCTGTAGTCTCAGCGCTTTGGGAGGCCGAGGCAGGCAGATCACTGAGGTCAGGAGATTGAGACCAGCCTGGCCAACATGGTGAAACTCTGTCTCTACTAAAAATAGAAAAATTAGCTGGGCGTGGTGGCTCACGCCTGCAATCCCAGCTACTCAGGAGGCTGAGGCAAGAGAAGTGCTTGAACTCGGGAGGTGGAGGTTGCAGTGAGCTGAGATCGTGCCACTGCACTCCAGCCTGGGTGACAGAGCGAGACTCAGTCCTGAGAAAACAAACAAACAACAACAACAACAAAAACTCAAAAAATACAACGAAACCAAGTCTATCTGATTATGTGAGTCTGTGTGACTCCATTACAGTTGCATTGGCCTCTTTGGCCTCTTGGGGCTGATGGCCTCGAATACTTCTCAAATACAGAGAAAACAAGGTGGTTCTAAAATGATGGAAAAGAACAGGCCCCAACAAGCATCTCTCCTTAACCTCACCTTTTCTGCTCTGCTGTTGTGGATATCCAAAAATATGTGGGCATTCAGGAATATTACCTCCCTTTAGGATAAAAAAGTCCATTGTTTTACTTCTGTTTTCTGAGTTTGTTGGTGGTGGTGGTGGGTTTTGTTTTTGTTTTTTTCCAGAGACAAGGTCTCTCTCTTTTGCCTAGGCTGGAGTGCAGTGGTGCCATCATAGTTCAATGCAGCCTCAAATTCCTGGGTTCCAGTGATGCTCTTGCCTTAGC
Source organism: Piliocolobus tephrosceles (assembly GCF_002776525.5). NCBI lineage: Eukaryota > Metazoa > Chordata > Mammalia > Primates > Cercopithecidae > Piliocolobus > Piliocolobus tephrosceles. The sequence goes on from NC_045455.1 coordinate 85,615,743, forward strand.
CTCCTGAGTAGCTGGGACTATAGGCATGCACCACTAGGCCTCGCTAACGTTTTTTTTTTTTCCCCAGTGTTTTTAGAGATGGAGTTTTGCTGTGTTGTCCAGGCTGGTCTTGAACTCCTGGCCTCAAGTGGTCCTCCCACCTCAGCCTTCCAAAGTGCTGGGATTACAGGTGTGAGTCACTGCACCTGGCCACCAAGTATATTTTTAGATGAGGTTTTTGAAATAGGTCACGGAATACTCTCATATCTAGGCATAGAATTTTTAGTGATAATTGGTTATTGATGAGTTCAAGAAACCACTTCTCTCTGATTCTCATGTTCCAAATAGGTGGTCCAGTTGTGCAAATTAGCCTGAAACTACATATGCAGAGCCTAAAATGGGGTAAGGGTTGGAGGCTCCTCAAAGGCAGGGTGTGGGTCCCCTTTACAGTTTTCTCTCCAGGGCCAAGTGCAGCTTTTGGTCATTGGAGGTGTTCAATGAAGTTTGCCGCACAACTTAATGAAAGAGTAAACAAATTAAATTTCTGGTTCTCCGAGCTTTTCTTTTTATTTTTTTTGAGATGGAGTCTTGCTCTGTCACCCAGGCTAGAGTGCAGTGGCATGATCTCGGCTCACTGCAACCTCCGCCTCCCCAGTTCAAGTGATTCTCCTGCTTCAGCCTCACAAATAGCTGTGACTACAAGTGCCTGCCACCGCGCCCAGCTAATTATTGTATTTTCAGTAGAGACGGGGTTTCATCATCTTGGCCAGGCTGGTCTTGAACTGCTGACCTCGTGATCCACCCGCCTCAGACCCCCAAAGTGCTGGGATTACAGGCATGAGCCACCATGCCTGGCCTCTCCAAGCTTTTCATGGGAATAGAAGAGTATTTTACACACACAAGCAGGCATTTGTGTTTTCTTTTTTCTTCTTTTTTTTTTTTCTTTTGAGATGAGGTCTTGCTCTGTCATCCAGGCTAGGATATAGTGGCATAATCATGGTTCACTGCAGCCTCAACCTCCCAGGCTCAAGTGATCTTCTCACCTCAGCCTCTCAAGCAGTTGGGACCACAGGCATGTGCCACCACAGCTGGCAAACTTTTTTTGTATTTTTTATAGAGATGAGGGTCTCACTATGTTGCCCAGGCTGGTCTTGAACTCCTACACTCAAGTGATCCATCCACCTTGGCTTCTCAAAGTGCTGGGATTACGGACATTTGCGTTTTATGAAGTCGTGTCTCGCAAACTTGATGGTCTAGTGGCTACTTTGGTGAGTCCGAAAAATCAACCAAACAAAAAAACAGAAAACAAAAAACCCTTTTAAACTTTTCTATCCTTTTCTAATAGTCACTGCATAGCATCTTCCCACGTGTAAAGGTGTATCCTTTGAACTTTAGCAGGTGACGTGGGCATGAGTCTCTGTACCTCATGAATTCTTCAGAATTCTATGTCATTCTGAAATGTTGACCTATTTCTCTTGCTTACTGCTGAGGCCAGTAAACTAACTGTCTTAGCGCCTCACCTCTTGTGGAATATGTCTGGCAAAGCCCGTTTCCAAGTGTCTTGCATTAGTGGAGATGTGTGTTGTATGGTGTCCTCATCAAGAAAAAACACACGTTTGCTTGCTGAAATTTTAGACAATTTCCTTCTAACAAAAGCCCTTGCCTGCCTATCTTTATTTTTTATTTTTATTTTTATTTTTATTTTTTTGAGACGGACTCTCGCTCTGTCGCCCAGGCTGGAGTGCAGTGGCCGGATCTCAGCTCACTGCAAGCTCCGCCTCCTGGGTTCACGCCATTCTCCTGCCTCAGCCTCCCGAGTAGCTGGGACTACAGGCGCCCGCCACCTCGCCTGGCTAGTTTTTTGTATTTTTTAGTAGAGACGGGGTTTCACCGTGTTAGCCAGGCTGGTCTCGATCTCCTGACCTCATAATCCACCTGTCTCGGCCTCCCAAAGTGCTGGGATTACAGGCTTGAGCCACCGCGCCCGACCTCCTGCCTATCTTTAGAATCCCAGCCTGGGGTGAGCATGGTGGCTCACATCTGTAATCCTAGTGCTTTGGGAGGCTGAGGCAGGATGATCACTTGAGGCCAGAAGTTCGAGACCAGCCTGGACAATATAGTGAGACCCTGTCTCCACCAAAAATGTTTAAATTAGCCAGCATGGTGGCACGTGCCTGTAGTTCCAGCTGCTCTGGAGGCTGAGGCAGAAGGATCGTTTGAACCCAGGAGCTCAAGGTTACAGTGAGCTATGATCGTGCCACTGCACTGCACTCCAGCCTGTGCAACAGAGACCCTGTCTGTAAAATAAGTAAATACATAACTAAAAAATTAGAATCCCAGCCTGACTTGTGACTAAATTCGTTCACTAAGTGGTGAGAGATGCTAACATTAAGTGCTGGTATATATGCTGCTTCATAGATGGCCCTTCTGACAACCATATGTTGTGAAACTATTTGATGCATGTGGCCCACCAGCAGGAAAAGGCATTGTAGTCAGCACTGTCAAGAGATCAGGCAGAAGTGTAACATACGTATATTTTAAAGAAGGAGCAACAGTTGGGAATGGACAAAAGACACAGCCAGGGCACCCTCAGAAGCCTGTAATTATACTAGTAACCAAACCTTCACATAGGAGAGCTTATTTTCAGAGAAGTGAAACTGAATCTGAAGACACGTTTCTGAGACATGAATACTGAGATTGCTTTACCTAGGCATCGGCAATAAAACATCTTTATGTTGATCACATCCTTCCCAGAGACATCAGAAAAGAACATGACTCACCTCACTGGTGTAAAAAGGACACTCTGCGTCCCTTCTTAAAACCTTCCATGGTGTTGTTCCGCTTTTGGTTTTGAATTATAGAAAGATGAATATTTTTGTCCCTGAGCCAGGAAGGCTGTGTGCCACGTGTCTTTTACACAGCAGCTACACTTCACAAAAAAGTGTTTTTTTACCTGATTTTTCCTGTGGCATTTTAGAAATTTGCTCTGGACTTTCTAACATTCATTTCTTCTGTCCCCAAGGCACCATCACGAGTCAGTGGGAGGAAAAACATTAACTTCACTTAAGCCTGGAGAAAGGTCGAATGGCATGTGCAGAATCACACAGTGACTCAGAATACCTGCCTGGGCAGCTTCTTCATCTGTTAGAAGGTTCACTTTTCAAACAGCAAGAGATATTGATTCATTTTGGAAACCTCTTCTACTGTGTTTCTAAATGGTCAACCTCCAGATGAGGGGAGGAAATCACCCAGTTTTCACTAGCTACCACAAGCCAACACAGTGACCATAAAAGCTGGTAGAAAGATTGTTCCCTCAGGATAAATCTATAGTTGGTTATCATCATGCTTGAGAAGTGTTTTTGGAAGTGAGCTCAAGCTTTGGAAATTGATTTCATAGAGCAGGTCTATGTCCTCATGACCACCCCACCTGCACCCCAACACTGTCCCTGCAAGATGAATGCCTTGGAGGAGCAAGACCAACACCATTGCCCACCTGACGTTTAAAAATTTTCTCATATTTGGGCGAAAGCAGACTTCAAATATCTGGGTTACCACTTTTTCAGTCTTTTCTTAGATGCTTGCATTGTAGAAAAATGTTAGGTAGAGAATTAAGGCAATTTAACAATCACTTGCCACACTCCAGAAGTTTAGGATACCACCTTTAGGCCAGCTCATGTTTTTAATCAACTCATGACAACTGTTGGTTCTAAATGAAAAGTTTCCCTTTTTATTGTTTAGCTGTGGCTGAAATTTGCATTTTTCTCTGAATCAATAAAATAATCTTAGAAGTTGGTTGGCATCTTCTCAGATTTCCCTGCTCCTGTTGGGGCACAAAAATTCTTTCTGGTTCTACTTTACTCCTTGCATGTTAAGCAATCCTAGTTCCCTTACCTCTCCTGATCCTTTCCCCTCTCGCTCCAGCTGATGGCTCCTCTCTGATCCTGCTGGGAGGTTCCTGATTACATTCTCTGGGGGAGTTCAGAAATTTACTCTCACCAGTAGCCCTCACTCTCCAAAACAAAAACCAGACAACTCTTTGTTTGGTACTTTATTAAAAATGCTAAAAATAAAATAAAAGAAAAAAAGAAGCACAAAATGACTCATACACATTCCCCCAGACTAACAGGAGGAGTGACTCACCTTCCCTCCTCAGCTTGTATCACTCATGTCTTATGGATTAGGACATGGAATCATGTGTAGGTTTCTCTGCCACTTTCTAGAGCCAGTTAAATTCTAAGATCCTCAAAAGTTTAGTAGTCATAAACGATTATTAAATACCTGGGCATCAAATATGGTAATGAAATGAAAATATGTCTTCCATGAAGACACTGGCTATGACAATGACCAGAGAAGAAAATCCCTGGAATCTTAACATGGTGATTTCTCATTGCTCCCCAAGATGTGTGGGTTTCCCTTCACTGATGATACTCACACGAGCTACTCCTACTGCACATGACAAAAAGAACTCAAGAAGGCAAACTTTCTTTACAAGTTGAAGGTAAAAGGAGCTAGATTGATAATAGTTTCTATAAATTGATTTATCTTTTTGACAAGTTTAAAATATATACTTAAAATATAATTTATCAAATGCTTAATCTGCTGACTCCAGAGCCTGAAGTGCAGGGTGGGGTGGGGGTGGACAGCTGCCCACTACCCCAGCAGAGCAAGACTGCACGGGTGCGGCTCTCCCTCCCACACCCTTCTCTTCAGACACCCAAGGGGTCCCATGCACCCCTGGAATCACACAACTAGTTTCTACAGATTTTAGATATGAGAAATTATAGACACTGGCTTCAGTTATTCAAAAGCAAGAGCTTGGGTTTTTTGATCCTTTAATTAAAGTTCTTGTTCCAAAAAAATGTGTTCAAACACAACCTTTAACAGCTCAATTTCTAAAAATTATTTCATAAAAGGAGGATAGTGAACAATCCTCTATGTATATGTTCTACAGGACAAATCTTATCACCAATTACTAAAGCAGGAAAGTGCAGCTTGTCAAAAAGGCCTTACTGGAGAGGTGGTGGGGGATGGGGGATGGAGAATATGAAAATGTCATTAAGGATGAGAGCCTAGACACGATAAAAGATGCAGCACTTCAGAGCAGCCCAGCCAAAATGAGAGGTGGCAAAGTTACTTTTTTGTCTGAAATTTGCATTCGTTTCATTTCCTTTACAATGCCATCTGAATCCCTCCAAGCCACCTCACTTTCTGTTGTCTCCATTTCAGCCTAAAGACACCCCAATTATGGTGTGCATTCCAGGTATTTCAGTCAGTTTTCTTGGGATGGGGTGGGGAGACAGAGTTTTGCTCTTGTTGCCCAGGCTGGAGTGCAATGGCAATATCTGGGCTCACTGCAGCCTCTTGCCTCCAGGGTTCAAATGATTCTCCTGCCTAGCTGGGATTACAGGAGCCTGCCACCACACCCGACTAATTTTATTTATTTATTTATTTATTTATTTATTTATTTATTTATTTATTTATTTAT
>NC_045455.1:85621216-85635216 GCF_002776525.5 Piliocolobus tephrosceles
TATTTATTTATTTATTTATTTATTTATTTATTTATTTATTTATTTATATTATTTTTAGTAGAGATGAGGTTTCACCACATTGGCCAGGCTGGTCTCGAACTCCTGACCTCAGGTGATCCACCCACCTCAGCTTCCCAAAGTGATGGGATTACAGGTGTGAGCCACCGAACCCGGCTCGCAGGTATTTCAATCTAAACGTCAGTTCAACAGGAAACATCAATTAAAACAAAAATGGATTTCCCACGACCAATACGAATTCCTGTGGCCACTCTCATCCCATTTCCTATCTACATCCACCAAAAAAAAAAAAAGAAAAGAAAAGAAAAAAAAAGCAAGGAATAGAGCATACAATCTCTTTTCTTTTATGTTCTCTAAGTAAACCCTGGGTTCTGGTAGGACCCTGTGTCAACGTCCTGCTGTCTGCTTATCCTGTTAGGGTAGCCAGATTTTATGCTTTTAAAACATCAACTAGTCCAATGTATAGTTCCATCTATTAATGGCCACTTTTTTTTTTTTTAATTTTAGAACATCTTAAATTTTTAATCCTTTCTTTACAGGTTACTTAGACCACTTTTAATTAAGAAAACTGTAGGAAGTCAGTAACTGCTGCAAGCGAACGCCAGGCAGTGGCACGTCAATTTCCACAGAGTCCTTCTTTGCGCGGTGTCTGAATGTACTACGGGGGTCTCTGCTCACACTTGCTGGAACCAATCGTGGCAGATTTTAGTCCACAGGTCGCTTTTCCCCATATTTCTTTGTAAACTCTTCAGCATTCTTACAGAATTTTTTACGGTCTTTAGAGTATTCTTCAGCTAGGTCAGCCCGAAGCGGGTGCTCGGGCTGCGGGTCATTCACCAGTGCTATGAGGGACTGGATTACTTGGTCGGTTTTGGTTGCTGGCTTCCAGTTTTCAGCACTAATTACTGGCAGACAGACCTGCCCCTTTTCGTCGATGTTCGGGTGATAGATCTTTGTTTTAAATGTAATCCTCGGTGGTTTGAATGGGTACTCTGCTGGAAAGTTGATTTCGATTCTGAAGGCCCCCTTATTATACGGAGGGTTGTCAGGAACAATAAGCCCTTGCCAAGTCAATAAATTAGCTTCATCAACCTGGATGTTACGGAAGTTTTCCATTCCACATTTGCGGATTTCTTCAAGCTCCTTCATCAGCCTCCTGCTGGCCGCCATCTTGGATTTGGTGCTGCTCCTTTCCCAGAATGCATCGTGGTAACGGCCACTTTTAATGGTTGCGTATGTATACACTCAAATAACGTTCTGATGTGGCAGTTTGAACTTAACGCTGAGCAAAGCAACTTGCCCACTGGTTGATTAGAGTGATCATCCACAATCCTACACATTATAAATCTTTTTTTTTTTCCTAGAGCCAGAGTCTCGCTCTGTTGCCCGGGCTGGATTGCAGTGGGGCCCTCTCGGCTCACTGCAACCTCCGCCTCCTGGGTTCAAGCCATTCTCTTGCCTGGGCCTCCCAAGTGGCTGGGATTACAGGCACGTGCCACCATGCCCAGCTAACTTTTTTTGTATTTTTAGCAGAGACGAGGTTTCACCATGTTGGCCTGGCTAGTCTTGAACTCCTGACCTCAAGTGATCCGCCTGCGTTGGTCTTCCAAAGTGCTTAAATTACAGATGTGAGCCACCGCGCCCGGCCTTACACATTATAATTCTACCTGCATATTCACCTGCTGCCTGACTGAAGACTGATATTATATCCAGATCAGATTGCTCATCTTGTATTTCACAGCACAAAGTGAGATCCTTGGTGTTTGAATTTTTTTTCCTGAGGAATTTCTATTAATCCAGTTCATGTTCTCAACAGGAAGTAATTCAGACATGGGAAATGATAAAATGTATCAACTGAGAGCCAAAGAAGATAATGAATGGAAGTCAAATATACTCATGCAAAGGGATAGAAATAATATATTTTGGGGCATTTTCACAAAAAGTTATCACTTTAGAGTACGAATGTAAATTATACTTGTTTACCTGAATTTTCAGATGTAACTCACTTTATAGAATACTTAATATATTGAAACCTATCATTTTAATTATAAAATTGGACTTGAATTTCTGTAGAACAAGTATTACACCCAGAACGACATGAAAACCTCAGTAGGAAGGCAGCAAAACTTATTTAAAAATCACATATTTAAAGGTAAGATTATCTTTTACAATAAATTATTAATGGCACTGCTCAAAATAAGTTATGGAATATGAATGCAAAGTAGTCAGAGTTATTTTTATATTTGCCATAAGAGCTAAAGAGCTTAAAAAGAAAAGTAGTATTAGAACAACAAAAAATGGGACAGCAGTCACTTGGCTTCAATAAGCCTTCTCTGCAATATTCTGTAAGAAAAGAATATACAAGTTGCATTTTTAAAAGTTACCTTGTTGTGGAAGCTTCTGAATTTTGGAAAGGAATGGTTGATTTTGATCAAAGCCTGGAAGAAACACAGACATTTTGAATCAAAATGTAACAGTATATGCAGAGAGTTCTCTAGCTATAGATAATAAAATCACCACCTAAGCACAGGCTGTGTAGACCAGGACTAGGAAAGAAGTCCATCTGGCAGGAAAATAAGTTAGGATTCAGAGAGCAAATAAGATTGCAGCAGATGTCAGGGTACAGAAAACGATTGAATAAGTAAGAATTCAAAATAGTATGTTTATATGACCTGTCTTCCCCAACTAAAAGCTTCATATGGGCAGGGATTGTAATTTTGTCCATTGCTGTATCCCCAGCTTCTGCGCCAGTGTCTGGCTAATAGAAGGTGCTCCTTACATTCCCCCTCCCGACCCCTCACTTTTGTGTAAGCCCTGACTCGCATCCATAGTTGTTGTTTTTTTTTTTTTTTTTTTTTTGAGGAATTTCACTCTTGTCTCCCAAGCTAGAGTTCAATGGCGTGATCTCAGCTCACTGCAACCTGCACCTCCCAGGTTCAAATGATTCTCCTGCCTCAACCTCCCGAGTAGCTGGGATTACAGGCGCCCACCACCACGCCTGGCTAATTTTTGTATTTTTACTAGATATGGGGTTTTGCCATGTTGGCCACGCTGTTCTCAAACTCCTGACCTCAGGTGACCCACCAGCCTTGGCTTCCCAAATTGCTGGGATTACAGGCATGAGCCGCTGTGCCTGGCCCTTTTTTCCTTTCCTTTCTTTTCTTTTCTTTCTTTCCTTCTTTCCTTCATTCCTTCCTTTCCTTTTTTTTTTTTTTTTTTTTTTTTTTTGACAGAGTTTTGTTTTTATCACCCAGGCTGGAGTGCAATGGCGCAATCTTGGCTCACTGCAACATCTGCCTCCTAGGTTCAAGCGATTCTCCTGCCTCGGCCTCTGGGATTCCAGGCACGCCCGGCTAATTTTTGTTATTTTTAGCAGAGACGGGGTTTCACCATGTTGGCCAGGCTGGTCTCAAACTCCTGACCTCAGGTGATCTGCCCGCCTTGGCCTCCCAAAGTGTTGGGATTACAGGCGTGAAAACCCTGCCCGGCCCATAAATATTTGATAAGTGAATAAACATAAGCTGAAGTTTCAGAAGACAGATTTGTCCAAGGAAATTAAGTCCCACAGGTATGTGATGAACACCTAAACAGTACTATGTTAAGTGTCTGCATGTAATGCAAAAGTAACTGTTATCCAAGACTCAGTAATATGGTATGAGAATGCATGGCGCTGGGTGGGGAGGAGTGACTGTCTTTGGGAAGAAGGCATTAGAGATGGTATTGGATGGTGAGTGGTAGGAAAGGGAGGGACTGGAGCCCAATGCCAGACCCTGGGCTTTGTATTTCATTCCCAATCTCCCTGAGAACAGGAACCACTTCAAGTGCCTGCCTCACTATATTTCTAGTAGGTGCTCAATGAATATCCATGAACTGATAAGTAGACAATTGGGAGCCAAGCAGTGCATCCAATGGAGCTGCAGGATCAGCATGCTGGCCGGGACCAGCCAGGGAATCAGCCAGGGCCTATCTCTTTGTTCTCTGACTCATCTAATGGAACAACTGTGGCCAATCCAGGATTGGCACTGTCAGAGTGTGGTCTGAGAACTCCTCCCCCAGGATTAAACGTTAAAATGTTAACCCTCAGGCCCCACTGAGATTTCTTGAATCAAAATCCTGAGGGAGAGAACAGAAACTGGAATGTAAAGCAAGTATCCAAGAATTGGGCACTGTGGCTCATGCCTGTAATCCTAGCACTTCGGGAGGCTAAGGTAGGAGGACTGCTTGAGGCCAGGAGTTCAAGACCAGCCTAGGCAACATAGTGAGACCTGGTATCTACAAATGAAAAATTAAAAATTAGGTGGGCATGGTAGCACACACCTGTAATCCTAGCTACTCGGGAGGCGGGACTGGGAAGATCACTGAGCCCAGGAGGTTGACGCTGCAGTGAGCTATGATTGACTGCACTCCAGAAACTGAAATCCCAAGAGCAAGAGAAACAACTATTTTGGGTGGTCACTGTGGGCCAGGTACTGTTCAAGATGCTTTCACATATAGTAATTTTATTGATTTATTTAATTTTAAATTTGCTGTAAACTCTTGAGCAGACATACATATAGTAATTTAATATGCATTAATCCACAGAGGTAGTTTGATTATAACTATCTGCGTTTGAGGAAACAAGCTTAGGGATAGTATATAACTTGCTTTACACTGAATGGCAAGTAACTATTGGGGATCCAAATTCCTGAGCTTAATTTCAGAGACCACACACTCTCCTACATCTCACGGCACCTTAGGGGAATGCAGAATCCAGGAAACCAGGACATCATGTTGTGTCTGCCTTCAGGAAATGGACATTCAGCCTCTGTTGGGTTGAATCTACCTAAATGAATCTCCAGAAATCGAGATTTGAGGCTTTAACATTACATAATTCTAGATCCTAGAGCGTCAAAGTCATCTATGACTTCAATAATCCTAGTAAGATGTCAAAGCACTGGGTGCGGTGGTTTGTCTGAACCAGGACGAATTTTTAGAAAATTCACATGTGCAGAGTGGACAAGTGCCTTAACAGAGTGAAGGCAGAGGTGGGGGAAGACAGCTGGAGAGGTGCAGACTGTCACCCTCACACCTAACACTGCTGTTGGCTCGTGCCAACAGTCCCACCCAGGGTGGCCGGGTCTTCTCGTGTTTCAGAGAAGCCCAAAGTCCAGCTTTCCATGTGAAACATAACAATTTCAAAATATCCATAACTAGTTCAAAAGTTTAAACTACACCCTGCAGGCCAAACAAACAGGTCTGGAAGACAAGTTCAGGCCCATGGAGCTCCAGCATGCACCCTCTGGTTGGGTGCATCCCAGCTTGTTAAGCTACATAAAGTAACTGGGACATGGTTTAGTGAAAACGGTTTCCATCAGAACCTGTCTGTGCATCTGCTGGCATGAAGGTATATCCCTACCACTATTTCTGGTTTAATTTAGAAAAACATGCATTGCATCATCTTTTGATTTTATGCAAGTGTATCAGATGTGGCCTGAAGGTCAGATTTTTGTAAATTGGGATTGCGTCTTTTTATGACCCTACCCTCCCACCGTAAGGATGCCTAATTCTGGTTTTTGAGTGATCTTTAATGAGCACTGGCCATTTTTAAATGTATGATTCCCTGGCCTTTCAGTTTATTTTATTTTTTTGAGACAAGGTCTGGCTGGAGTGCAGTGGTGCTATCTCGGCTCACTGCAACCTCCACTTCCCAGGCTCAAGCCATCCTCCCGTCTCAGCCTCCCTAATAGCTGAGACTACAGGTGTGCACCACCACGCCCGGCTAATATTGTAATTTTTTAGAGACGGAGTTTCGCTATGTTGCCCAGGCTGCTCTTGAACTCCTGGACTCAAATGATCCCCCTGCCTCAGCCTCCCAAAGTGCTGGGATTACAGGCGTTGAGCCACCACACCCGGCCCTAGTTTATTTTAAAGGAAGATAGAGTAAACTTTCTGGGGGAAGAACCTCCAGTTTAATAGCACTCTGTATTGTATCTCCTTTATTGTAATTGTATTTGGAGATTTTCCACATGGAACTTCTCTGTACTGAAGCCTTAAACCTGCTGTGTTTCAGAGCAGAAGTTATCCACGTCTGTCTGTCTGTCTCTCTCTGACACACATGCACAAAAACTAGATACGTGATTTACTATATATGACACGATAAACATTCTAAAACAGTAAGTTTAGAACAACAAATTGAGTTTTGTCATTGCTATTATTTAATGATTTTATCACGTTACTTTATGTAGAATGGCTATGAATAATTAATTAGGGTTTGTTGTTTTTAATATCTCCACAGTCTAAATAATAAACCATTTTCCCAATATTGGCATCGCTTTAGAAGAGATTTACTTATCTATTTTATGGCAGAGTTAAAAAGGTGCCTCTCCCTGTGTCCTAATTTTTGCAACGTGTGTGCATTTATTACGTGTCATCAAGCGAGGCAATGCTAACCTGGCAAAGCAGAAATCGCCACCAGAGCAAATTAATGCAATGTCACCCGCTGACCGATGTTAAACGCGGCGGAGACGCACAAGCATCCGTGTGAATGGATTAAAAAGGCACTTACAGGGATGACCCGCAAAGATCCTAGTTTCAAGATACAACAAAAAGCCTCCAGGAAGTGAAGCCGGCAGGTTCTAATCTCATTTATTTTCATGGCTATGTTTTTTTAATTGTAGTTTTCCACTGGAAAACCAAAGAGCATCAGAGGAAGAGAACAGCCTTTCCCCTCTGCCGGAAGCCTCACGGAGCTGAGTTCCCTGAGCTGCGCGGCCGCCGGTCACGGGGAAGCTGCCCCGCGCGCGGAGCACCCCGAGCGCCCAGCCCTGCCTGCGCCGCCGCCGCCACCACCGCAGCCACCACAGCCGCCGCGGCCAGGGAGCTGGGCTGAGCTGGGCTGAGCCGGGCTGAGCCGAGCCGGGCAGGGCTGGCCGGGGCTGGGCTGGGCGGGGATAGGCGGGCCGGGGCGGGGCGAGCGTCCTTGGTTATTTATTTATTTAGCGGCTGCAGGAAAGCTTTGTGGCGCTCGCGGAACCCGAAGACGCCTTCCAGGTAGCCAGGCGTTCCCGCCCGTCCAACAGTTCCAGGGTTTGGGAGAAACTAAGGAACTTGCTTCCCCCGCCCGCCGCTCCCCGGGGCCGCGTGCCCACCCGCGGCGCTCGCCCTCCCCGCTCCTCCCCACTTTCTGCCCCCACCTCCGCCCGCCCCACCTTCCCCTTCCCCCGCTTTCCCCTCTCCCACCTCCTCCTTCCCGCCCCCACCTCCACATTCTCTCCCCTCCCACATCCCCCGTCTCCCGCTTCCCCCTCCTTCCCGCCCCACCTCTCCCTGCTCCTCTCCCTCCTCCTCTCTGGTTTCCTCCACCTCCGCCCTCCCCCACCTGCTCCCCGCTCCCCTCTCCACCCCGTCTTTCCCCACTCCGCTCCCCCGGCGGCGGGCGGCTCCCTGGCTCCGGCGTGTACAGATTTGGGCAGAATGTGGTTCCAAGGCTCTCGGTCAAGAATTCAGAGGAGGAAAGTTTGCTGGCGGCGCCGCGGCTCACACCACTCCCCGCCCCGGTGACTGTCCTCGAGGCCCGGCCGCGCCGCCGGTGCTTCCCTTCCCGGAGCCTTCGCTCTTCCCCGGGAAGGCCCGGCCTTACAGAAGGGCCCATGCGCCCGCCCCAGCCCTGGGGGCAGCGCGCTCTGCTCTGCTCAGTTTAACGACGATTCTGCTCCTGAAACTTAGTACAGATAAAAAGGGCAGCGGTCCGTTTTATTTTAGACAGAAAAGTGAGGGCGCAAAAGGGGACTGAGAGGGAGAGGGGCCGGAGAACCAGAGAGCAGGTTCGTGTTGGTGGCAGGTGGATGGATAGAAGGTTCCTTGAGAGCGGAATTTCCTATTTGGATGCCTGTGCAGAGGGAGGTGGCTGTAAAGATCGAGTAGCCTTGATAACTCCAAGGTGGCCTGGACGGCAGAAGCCCACGAAAGGAAAGGGGGCGGGACTTCTGCTGCCAGAAAGGCTGATCACTATCCGCATCCGTAGTGGGACACGCGCCTCAGCGAGGGCGCGTGTAGCGGAGATGTAGCTATGGTCATGTGCAGGGAGCATAATGCCTGCGTCTCCAGCGGCAGGCCTGGCGTACAGCAGGCACACCATAAACAGCTAACACGTGGGCACTGAGCTAAAACTTTGCCAGCTTGGTTGCATTTAAGCCTTAGAACAAGTGAGCCCTCCTTATTCCCATTTTACACACAGGGAGACTGAGACCTGGATGGGCTAAGTGACTTGGCCATGACCACACAGCTCTTTGCAGCTGATGAGGACTCAAACCTCAGACTCCAAAACTCATGCTATGGGACAACTTCGTATTCGGGAGGCGTAATACAAAAGGGTTCAGCTTTGGGGCAGAGTGATGGGACACCGCGTTTGGAGGATAGGCAGATAGGCTTGCAGCAGGTGGATATGTATGTCCCTACAGTTCTCTCACACTCATATTTCACCATGGACACAGCGGCTCTTTACCCCTCAGGACGTTACTGAGGCGGTTCATTACCCCGAGTTTCTGAAATCCTCTACTTCCTCCACAATGGGTACTTGAAGAGCTGTCGTCTCTGGTTAACCCAAGTCTCTTTGTGGCTCTTTAGGGAAATTCTCTGTGCCCAAACAAGACTGGTATCCATGTGCAGAGTTACTGGACTCTCCAACGGGATTAAAAACAATTCCCAAATTCCCATTCTGGGAATTCGTGGGATTTCTGGCCCACACAATATTTTATAAGGGGCCTAACCTGGAGCCTAAGGATGTGGGTGTCCAGGAGTAATGATGATGGGACATTGTTAGTCTAGCGTGAATGTATGTTCCTTTGCTGCTTCTCCCCAGCAACTATGAAACACACCTGATACTGTTAGGCCCCTCCGATAGTTTCTTTTTGAACGGCTTCGAGATCCCACTAAGGATGTTTTTTTTTTTTCTTCAGTTGCTATTTTTACTACCACTTAACATCTACACACTCATACGAACCCAGAAGACACCCTAATCCTCCCCAAAAGTGAGAAAGATTTGACATCCCAGCCTGCTAAGGAAGTCAGTGGGAAGCCTGGTTCTCAAATCAAATGTCTACACATGTTCCAATGAGTACAGAGAAAATCGGTGTTTAAGAGGCCGTGTGGTGGGATAATACCTTAGGGTGCTGATAGTTCATTTCTTTCTAAACTAGTGTAGCCACCATATTGATAATTAAATATCCCGTAGGAGCTCTGGGAGGGTCTCCTCGTGTTATCCCTTCTCCATTTGTTTAAGGGTAAGAACTGAAGCCACCAAAAGGCTTACTATACCACACAACACCCAAGCCTTGTTTTGGGGCATGGGAACAGTGGATCTATGGCTCCTCAGGGTGCCAACCAAGCGAGGAAGGAAGCCAGCTCTACTCAACAGCTCCTACAAAGGAAGGACCACAGGAGAGGGGCTTCGGTGGTTCCAGGCAGCTGCTTCATTCACAACAGAATGACCATTTTCTCCAGCATGGCCAACTATCCCTAGTCTTTTTGTCATGACAGCCTAGAAGGCAGAAGCTAGAGCCAAGGCTGCTGCTAAGGAATTCCTACTCTTACTGGGGCCTAATGTCAGGCTTTCCTTATATTGTGGAGGGGGCCCTGGAGCATAGTTAGAGACCCTCTTCCTGCTGGGCACTCTGAAGAGGAGCAAGAGGATCTGGTGAGCAGAATGAAGCAAAGCTTAGTGCAGTGCCTGGAGCTGACAGCCCAATTCCCTACTGCATGCAGTTGGCTCAGGGCTGTCCCCCACCTTGGAGCTTCTTGTCACTCACGGGCTACCCTGCACACACTACTTACTGCCCAGGCCTGTCTGCTGCCACAGTACCCTATGCCAGAGACCTTTCCTGGCTTCTGCTGGATCCCAGGCCTAGTATCATTCCTAGGGACCCCAGAGGCAAGTCCAGGCTAATGTGTTCTGGGAAAACAATGGACAGTGTACATGTTTGCCTTTTGACGCAGATAAATGATACCTGGATCCCAAGTCTGGCTCTGGGGCAGGGGAGCTTCAGGCCTGGCTACGGCAGAACACTGAAGGAGGTACTCTGGGTTTTCACCACCTCTTAAATCATCTCAGAGAGAGAGAGAGAGCCACTTACTTTCACATGCACAAGCTGCCGCTGGCTCTGTCACAAGAAGATGAACTACAAGTAATAAAATCAAGATGAAGTTCTGTGTAAATCTTTCCAGCTTACAAAAATTGTAGAAACTTGAAGATGAAAGGGATATTAAAGAGCATCTCATTCTACCTCCTCATTTTGCAGCTGTAAGAACCCAGGCCCAGGGAAGGGGACTGGGGAAGCCGTCACCACACAGCTGCTCCGTGGCAGGGGTTGTGCTTTCTGTGGCTGTTGCCATTACACCCAGCATCTTTTGACTTTTGAAAACAGTGAAGGAGAAATCAGTCCTCCCAGCATCTTCACCTCCCACGACTTTTATTGTTTCCAGCTGTTAAAAATTGGCCCTTTAAAAATGAGTCGCCCTGCCAGTCACAGAGGGTCACCGCGGTGGGCAGTGCTGATTTAGAGGGTGGCAGAACAGGGAGGTGATTGGAGGCATAATTACCAGTCTGCTCCCTGGCACCTGGGGATTTCTGTCATTCAAGTCCCTGGGTGTGTGCCCTCAGCAAATACTAACCCACAGAGTCAATTGCTAACTGCAGTCATCTGTGCATTTGCCCTCTGGGGATGGAAAGCCAGAAGAAATGCCATTTCCTAGTCTAGTTGGCCTTGGATGAGAATATGTTTTTGCCTAATGGAAGCCTTCGGAGAGTGAATAACGTGTATTTAGGACCTACAGTGCTCCCCAGGAAGCTGTAAGGGACCTGGTTAGAAAGAAAAAAACCTCACAGATAACCATCTTGGCTTTGTCTTTGAGTTAAGTCCTTTTGGTTGGAAGTAATCAACTTGAGCTGACTTAAGCATTAAGGGACATAGAAGAGTACAGCAGTATCTTATGAAGTACAAGGGCAGATGGCCTCAAGGTAGCCCGAGAAGCTGCTAGGAACCTAGGCAGTTCACCTTCTCCAGCTTTCTTCTCTGCTTCATGTCTCTGCAATCTACCTTCTTCTCTGTGAGTAGCTGGGCGGAGGATAATCCCTCAACAACTATCACATCTACATCTTCTCTCCTCAAGAGATTAGCCAAAGATGAGTGGCTGTCCTCAGTCCAATACCAGATTCCTGGGAGAGGGAATTTGGTTGTCCAGCCTGGGTCAGGTGCACAGCTTGATCCAATCAGGTGTGCCCGGGAAAGGGTTCCCTGAGACAGGCACATCTGGGGACACTCATCCTCATGAATGACCGAAGGACAGTTCTCCAGGAAAGAAGAAGAGTGGAGGTCAGAGATTTCAAATGTGTATTATAGGCAACACATTAGTTACTGATACAGAAAAATGGCAATGTCTAAGTAGGGGGCTTGAGAAACAGTTCAAACACTGTAGAGATTTTGATTATTTGCCTAATTTCCGGGATGATAAATTGTCTGTTATGGAGCTGTATCTTTGTTTTGTTTTGTATTTTTTTGAGACAGAGTCTTGCTCTATTGGCAAGGCTGGAGTGCCGTGGCGTGATCTCAGCTCACCGCAACCTCCGCCTCCCAGGTTCAAGCAATTCTCCTGCCTCAGCTTCCTGAGTAGCTGGGATTATAGGCGCCCACCACCACCCCTGGCTAATTTTTGTATTTTTAGTAGAGATGGGGTTTCACCATGTTGGCCATGGTGGTCTGGAACGCCTGACCTCAAGTGATCCGCCCTTCTCAGCCTCCCAAAGTGCCAGGATTACAGGCGTGAGCCACCATGCCCTGCCAGAGCTGAGCTGAATCTTTTTTGTGTGTGTGGAGGGGGATGGAGTTTCGCTTTTTCGCCCAGGCTGGAGTGCAATGGCACAATCGTGGCTCACTGCAACCTCCGCCTCCTAGGTCCAAGCGATTCTCCTGCCTCAGCCTCCCCAGTAGCTGGGATTACAGGCATGTGCCACCACGCCTGGGTAATTTTTGTATTTTTAGTAGAGACAAGGTTTCACCATGTTGGCCAGGACATCAAGCGATCCACCCACCTCAGCTTCCCAAAGTGCTGGAATTATAGGCATGAGCCACCGCGCCCAGCCAATCTTTTCATGTAGTAGATTTCTTGCAATGTAACCCCTATCCTCTGGGCTTTGTGTAAAAAGTGCATTCAGGCAATCTGAGGAGTGTCTTAATTTTTTATGTGACTATCATATATATTTTCATCCTGTTGAGGTGTGTTTGCTAGGTGGATATTGAACTTGAAATCAGTATAATTTTAAATTTGTGTTGAAATATATGTGTATAAGCATATGTGCACAATTACCTATATTGTTAAACACCCAACCTGCTTTCCAAAGGATTTGAAGCAACGTCTAATAAAAACACAGAAGAAGTATGGCCAAGAGCTGTTAACACCAAAAAAAGTAGTACAGGGCAAGTCGCAAACAGATTGCAGTTGAGCAAAGCTGCAAAGGACTATAATGCCAGGCCTGAAGTGATTGCTAGATGTAGCTCTGAACTTTCTGACATTCAAAGCCAAAAATAGATATATTTTATTATTTAAACAGTGTCTACTCTGAGGTCCTCAAAACGCTTTCAGGGGGTCCACAGATCAAAACCATTTTCATAATAACACCAAGACACTGTTTGCAACTTTCACTGTCGTTCTCTTAGGAGTGTACAGTGGAGTTTTCCAGAAGGTACATGCCGTGTTCATCACCACAGATTAAATGCAGAAACAGACATGAGGATCCAGCTGTCTCCTACTAAGCCAGACATTCAGGACATTTAAAAGTGTAAAACAATGCCACTCTTCTCACTAACTTTTTTGTTTTGGAAAATATATCTTTCATAAAATATTAATTATGTTGATATATTATGGGTTTGTTGTTATTTTAAATGAATATTGAATATTTTCATGAAAATGAAATATTTCATTCATGAAAATGAATATTTTCTGATTTAATTTCTATGACTATAAATATTGATGGATATATCCTGTATAAGCAAAAAGTCTTTGGGGTTCTCAACTATTTTTAAGAGTGTAAAGGGGTCATTAGAGAACTGTTCCTCAAGAATATTAGTGTTATTTAAAGAGCTTCTGCACAGAAAAAGAAACTATCAACAGAGTAAACAAACTACAGAATGGGAGAAAATATTTGCAAACTGTGCATCTGACAGGGGGCTAATATCCAGACTCTATAAGGAACTTAAACAATTCAATGAGTAAAAAATAATTAACCCCATTAAAAAGTGGGCAAAGGACATGAACAGACACTTCTCAAAAGAAGACATACAAGCAGCCAACAAACACGAAAAAAATTCTCAACATCACTAATCATCAGAGAAATGCAAATTAAAACCACAGGGAGATACCATCTCACTGTAGTCAGAATGGCTATTATTAAAAAGTAAAATAAAAAAACCAGATTCTGTTGAGGCGGTATAGAAAATGTAATGCTTATACATTGTTGATGAGAACGTAAATTAGTCCAGCCACTGTGGAAAGCAGTTTGGAGATTCCTCAGAGAACTTAGAACTACCATTTGACCCAGCAGTCCCATTACTGGGCACATACCCAAAAGAAAACAAATCTTTCCACCAAAAAGACACATGGGCTCGTATGTTCACTGCAGCACTATTCACAATAGCAAAGCCATGGAATCAATCTAGGAGTTCATCAATGATGGATTGGATAAAGGAAATGTGGTACACATACATCATGAAATACTGCCCAGCCATAAAAAAGAACGAAATCATGTCCGTTGCAGCAACATGGATGCAGCTGTAAGCTGTTAGCCCAAGTGAATTAATGCAGGAACAGAAAACCAAATCCTGCATTTTCTCACTTATAAGTGGGGGCTAAACATTGAGTACACATGGACATAAAGATGGAAACAACAGACACTGGAGACTACTAGAGGGAGGAGAAAGGGAGGGAGGAGAAAGGGAGGGAGGAGAAAGGGA
>NC_045455.1:85635226-85654119 GCF_002776525.5 Piliocolobus tephrosceles
GAGGGAGGAGAAAGGGAGGGAGGAGAAAGGGAGGGAGGAGAAAGGGAGGGAGTTAAGGGCTGAAAAACTACCTATTAGGTACCATGCTCACAACCTCGGTGATGGGATTAACTGAATCCCAAACCTCAGTGTCACATAATATACTCATGTAACAAACCCGCGTATGTACCCTCTGAATCTAAAATAAAGGTTGAAATTATTTTTTAAAAAAAAATATTGCTATTATTTAATCATCTGTATCTGTCCATTCTCACAATGCTATATATTAATAAAACTACCTGAGACTGGGTAATTTTTAAGGAAAAGAGTTGACTCACAGTTCCGCATGGCTGGGGAGGCCTCAGGAAACTTACAATTATGGTGGAAGGGGAAGCCTGCAAGGCATGTCTTACATGGTAGCAGGAGAGAGAGAGAGAGAGAGCAAGTCAGGGGGTTGGCAGGAAAGTGCCACACTTTTAAACCATCAGATCTCGCGAGAACTCACTATCACGCCATAAAGGAAACTGGATCCGTTATCCAGTCACCTACCAGGTCCCTCCCCTGACACATGGGGATTGCAATTCGAGATGAGATTTGGATGGAGACAAGAGCCAAACCATATCATGCATATGAGATGCTGATTTTGCCCCCATGCCCCAATTTTTTCCAAAAGACATTGATCTACACTTGATCCCCTACAAAACTGAAAGTATTTTAGGAATAGATGAAGCAGCATTTTTATACACATATATTCATTTATTCCTCATTCTATCTGCTCAAGACGTATTTATTCAGCACCTTTTTTCTGTTTGTTTGTTTTGTTTTGTTTTTTGAAACGGAGTCTCGCTCTGTCGCCCACGTTGTAGTGCAGAGGCGCAATCTTGGCTCACTGCAACCTCTACCTCCTGGGTTCAAGCAATTCTCTGTCTCAGCCTCCCAAGGAGCTGGGATTACAGGAGCCCACCACCAAGGCCGGCTAATATTTTTTGTATTTTTAGTAGAGACGGGGTTTCACCATCTTGGCCAGGCTGGTCTGGAACTCCTGACCTTGTGATCCACCAGCCTCGGCCTCCCAAAGTGCTGGGATGTGAGCCACCACACCTGGCCTATTGAGCACCTTTTATACATATGCCAGGTATAGTGCTTGACTCTGGGAATAGGGTGAAGGGCAAGGCACACATGAGCCTTGGCCTCATGAAGATTATGATCTAGCTTGCAAAGGAACAACAGTATGACTTAAAAATAATATAGGGTCAATGTAAAATTAATCCAGATGGAAACTGCTTTTGTTTGTCTTCACATAAACTACCAGTTTTTAAAAAAACCTGCTACCAGTTTTGCTGAGTCTGAAGGTTTAAGGTCGAGGAATTTCTAAGCAGGAGAACATCATGTGCCAGGTATTGAATTTACTGGTGATGTAAGTTACAGCAGCCCTATTCTCTTATTGTGTTTAAAGGTATGGTATGTTTTGAGAAAATTCAGCCTAGGTAAACAAAAATTCATGTGAGAAAGTATTACATTTGTATTAAAAATTTTTTTCATTTTGGAAATATTAGACTTATGGAGGGGGTGATCAATAACTTTATTGATTGAATGATTGAGCAGTTCATTGTATATTTAAAACATGATTCAAGGCTGGGCACGGTGGCTCACGCCTGTAATCCCAGCACTTTGGGAGGCTGAGGTGGGTGGGTCATGAGGTCCGGAGATGGAGACCATCCTGGCTAACACGGGGAAACCCTGTCTCTACTAAAAAATACAAAAAATTAGCCGGGCATGGTGGCAGGCGCCTGTAGTCCTAGCTACTCGGGAGACTGAGGCAGGAGAATGTTGTGGGGAGGCGAAGCTTGCAGTGAGCCAAGATCACACCACTGCACTCCAGCCTGGGTGACAGAGCGAGATTCCATCTCAAAACAAACAAACAAACAAACCAACAAAAAACGTGATTCAGATGATACCAGGTGACTCAGTTTATCAGTTATATGTATAATACTTTTAGAAAAACAAAACTGTATTGCATAGTTGCAGTAGAAAAGAAGGAAGCATGCTTCCAGGGTGGCTAGTGTCTGCTGTTAGGCAACCCCAGAATGGAAGGAAAAGTCTAGAGTCGGTAAAAGAGCAGCGCCAAAGAAAATATGAACTTCAAAGTTTAAGTGGAACTTAATTTCTCTGACAGCATCGTTGAGCGGAAGGTCAAGGCGGTGCATATAAATTTCAGTAAGGCATTATACAAAAATCTTCTATAGCGTTCTTGCTGATTAGCTAATGGAGAGATGTAGGGTAGATCATGGTATAATTAGATTGATTTGCAGCTAGCTGGTTGAACAATCATTTCCCAAAAGTCTTGGTAATGGATCCATTTCAACTTTGATGGGCTTCTTTATAGGCTTACCACGGGGCTCTAGCTTAAGCCTCACTCAGTACAATATTGTTGTAAGTCGTATGCTGGTGAAATCTGCTGTTGACACACAGATAAGAGGAATAGCTTATACATTAAGGTGCTAGGACCAGAGTCCAAAAACATTTGAAAAGACTGGAACAATGTGTCAAGTTTAATAAGATAGAGTTTAATAGGATAGCAGTCCGCATTCTGGCCCCTAAAAACTCTCTAAACAAGTTCATGATGTTTGGAACATGGCATATTTAAACGACATCAGAATGAGGCAAATACATAAACATATCTGAGTCAGGTCCAGTGGCTCACATATATAGTCCAAGCTACTTGGGAGGCTGAGGCAGCAGGCTTGTTTGAGTGCAGCCTGGGCAACATAGTGAGGCCTCACCTCTTAAAAAAAAAAAAAAAGGTATCTGTAAGGACTTTGCTCTGAGTAGGCCACCACTTGATTTATAGGATGAGGTTTCCTGAAGCTTCCTGATGTCAGTAGGTCTTAGGCCAGGGGACAAGAGGGTGAGGTTGTGGAAGAAACCTGCGTAGAAAGAATGGTTTAAGAATGCAATATGCGCCCATGTGGTGGCTTACACCTATAATCCCAGCACTTTGGGAGGCCGAGGCGGGTGGATCACGAGGTCAGGAGATCAAGACCATCCTGGCTAACTTGGTGAAACCCGTCTGTACTAAAAATAGAAAAAATTAGCCGGGCTTGGTGGCGGGCGCCTATAGTCCCAGCTACTGAGGAGGCTGAGGCAGGAGAATCACTTGAACCTAGGAGGTGGAGGTTGCGATGAGCCGAGATTGCACCACCGCACTCTAGCCTGAGTGACAGAGCAAGACTCCATCTCAAAAAAAAAAAAGGTGCAATATGCAAAAGAAAACAGCAAACTCAATAAATGACTTTCTAAAATGCAATGGGAGGCCTCAGAATGTATTAACAGAAATATAATGTCCAGAATAAAGGAGGGGATAGTCCTACTTTACTCTGTGCCAGTTAGGCCCCACCTGGAATACTGGAGGCAATTCTGAGTGACTACCTTTTACAGAGACTTTGACCAGCTAAATATATACAGAGAACACAGCAATTAAGATGGAAAGGGTCTTGAAATCATGTCATGTCCTTGCTTTCAAAGTGTGACCCTGCTGGCTACCTCTCAGAGCTCGCTTCCTACCTCTTTCCCCTCACTGTTTCCTCTCCACTGTCTCCATGATGGCCTCGCTGGTATTCCCCAGACATCAAGCATTTATCATTGCAAGGCCTTTTTTATTCTCCCCAGATATTGACATGGCTGTTTCCCTCAGTTCAGGAGAGTTTTTCCGAAAGTCAGGTCTTTGTCCAAAGGTTATGTCCTCAGTAGGACCTCTCTTACCTCCCAATCTAAAGAAACAGTCTCATTCCCAGTTTCTCTACCCTGCCTTTCCTTCTGTGTATGTATCACTACCTGACATTACATTATAAATGTACCTATTTAACTGTTTATTTTCTGTCTTCCTCAATAGAATATATGTTCCAGGAGGGCTGTGGCTTTGTTTTCCTCTTCCATCCTTCAGCCATCCTAGGTACACAATAAACAATTTTTTTTTTTTGAAATAGGGTCTCACTATGTCACCCAGGTTGGAGTGCAGTGGTGCGATCTCACCTCTCTGCAGCCTCGACCTTCTGGGCTCAAGCGATTCTCCCACCTCAGCCGCATAAGTAGGTGGGGCTACAGGCATGTGCCACCATGCCCAGCCAACTTTTTTGTATTTTTTGTAGAGACAGGGTTTCACTATGTTGCCCAAGCTAGTCTATAACTCCTGAGCTCAAGCGATTTGCCTGCCTCGGCTTCCCAAAGTGCTAGGATTACAGATTACAGGCATGAGCCATGGTGCCCAGTCCTCAGTAAGGATTTTATTTATTTATTTATTTATTTATTTATTTATTTATTTTGAGACAGTGTCTTGCTCTGTCACCCAGGCTGGAGTGCAGTGGTATGACCCTGGCTCACTGCAACCTCTGCCTCCCGGGTTCAAGTGATTCTCCTGCCTCAGCCTCCCGAGTAGCTGGGATTACAGGCGTGCATGAGTACGTTCAGCTAATTTTTGTATTTTTCATAGAGGCAGGGTTTCATCATGTTGGCAAGGCTGGTCTCGAACTCCTGACCTCAAGTGATCCACCTGCCTCGGCCTCTCTAAGTGCTGAGATTACAGGCATGAGCCACCATGCCCAGCCACAATAAGCAATTTTTGATGAACTTAAGGAATAAAACGAGTCCATACTGCAAACCTGCAAGAGGAAAGCCTCTAAGAGCTACATTCAAACACGTGGAGGAGCTACTTTGTGGAAGAGGTTTTTTCCACATGGCCAGGATAGAATGATGAGTGGGCGCTCAAGGAAAAAAGATTTGAGAATCTCTGGCTCTGTGGAAGAAACAAAAAACAAAACAAAACCATTTCTAAGAGTTGGAAAGGGTAGGTCCCTTGGGGTGTCCCTGCCACTGGTTGTACTTCCATGGATTTGAGAAAACCACTTGTCAGGGATACTGTTTGGTTTCTGAATTAGATGATACTTAACACTTTTTCCTATTCTAAAATTTTTGGAGATTTTCACACGTTAGGCCACCTCTTTCTTATTAAAAAGTAGTTTTGAAAGTTGGTCTGCTGAAGTAATTTTCCTATGTGAACACACCTTCAGTGTTTTAAATGTGACCATGGATTCAATTGATAGAAACTATGCTCATTTTCTGAAGCATGGTTTGAACTATGTGAGATTTAGAGGAGGAAGATTTTGGTTTCATGAGAAGTAGGTATCACTCTGAGGGCATCTTAAGAACAATCAGGATGTACCTAATGTTTTTTTAATCTACATAACCAGTGTGCTCACCACCCTATTTATAAATAGTCCTAAATGTTGCTTTCTGCATATCTTTCTAGATAAGACATTGCGTCTGTTCCAAAGAGAATGATTTTAGCACTCAACAGCTGAGAAAGGAAATGAATTATCCCATTGTAACTACTAGGGCAACTTAGTTAGTCAGTCATACCTTGGTATGAACAGACAAAAGAATAAACAAGATTCTGCTATGTTTTTTCAATGAGGCGAAAGTCTTTCCTCCCTCCCTCCATCCCTCCCTCCCTCCCTTCTTTCTTTTTTTGAGTCGGAGTGTCACCCAGGCTGGAGTTCAGTGGTGCAATCTCAGCTCACTGCAACCTCCGCTTCCCGGGTTCAAGCACTTCTCCTGCCTCAGCCTCCTGAGTAGCTGGGACTACAGGCACGCGCCACCACACCTGGCTAATTTTTTGTATTTTAGTAGAAACGGGGTTTCACCGTGTTGCCCAGGCTGGTCGAGAACTCCCGAGCTCAGGCAATCCACCCACCTCGGCCTGCTAAAGTGCTGGGATTACAGGCGTGAGTCACTGCGCCCAGCTCCCCCCGCCTCCCCTTTTTTTTTTATTAAGTAGCACTAAATGTTTAATACACAGATCTTAGAGGAAACTGAACAGGGGGCTGGTGTTTTTATAAAGCAAACAGACAAACAAACAAACAAAACAAGTGTTTGTAGAGGACTCTGTGTTTTTGACTTACAGGAAAAGGGACAGAATATCAGTGCAGAAGGACTCCAGGCAGCTTCCAGCTCAGATCTCCAGCACTGACTCACTCCCACAGTCCTCAAGCAGGCCAGGAGCTGTGATACCGCCCGAAAATGTGTCGTGGGAATTTGTGGTTATTTCTCTGGCGATGTGATGAGATTTTTGCTGCCTAAAAACCCCAGAGGTTAGAACCACATGGCTAGTGTTCTGTTAACCTAGTAAGTGAGAAAAGAAAGTCTTTCCCAGAATTCTGAATTTTAAAAACTTCTTTCAAAAAGCAAGCAAAAAAGCCCAAACATAATGTTAGCACATTAAAAACAAGCAAACAACAACAACAACAACAAAAACCCAACAAAAACTGAGCTACATAAAGGTAGACACGGTGCTATCAGCCAGACACTAGAACAGTTTCATGAGAAAGGAAGGAAAGTATGAGGATGTTTGACACCAGTTCCTAGGAACTTCCCAGGAAATGAATCTGTAGGGGAATAGGATCAGTGAAGGCAGAGCAGATCCAAGATCACGATTTGGGATGCCTCTATTCTTCCCGAGAGAGGACAACTGATGTTCTTCCCGGGGCATGAGCACCAGATAGTGGCTTTCCTATGTGACTCTGCATCATCGGGCTTTGGGTCTGATCCCATACCCCAGTGCTATCCGCGGGGCCGGTATCCTGGTTCTTCTTGTGCCCTACAATCGGTGGAGTCAAGACACCTAACAGACCAGGGTCTGCTTGTTTATGTGTTTACAGACTTGCTACCCTTGCTGGGCTGCAAGCTCCTTAAGGACAGGAAGGAATTTTGTCCTCCACGGTATTCCCTGCATCTAGCAGAGTCCCAGTCCCAGAGTCAGCGCTCAGTAAAGAGTTTTCAAGTGTTACTATTAAACGAAGTGAAAAGGTCCAAAGAAATGCAAACCCGGCATTACCCCTGTTCTAACGAGAGGCCAAGTGTGCACTCTTGGTATGAGAGAGGATTTCCCGCTCTGGTGTCTTGTCTTTTCAAGTACTGAGCACCAGGAGTCACCTTGTCGCCTGATAACTCATTTCTTCGGTGATGTGGGTAGCCAAGGCAGGGTCTGAGTCCTTGGTCACTACTGAACCCCCTACAGACCTGGCACCCGGGAGATGATCAGTAGGCATTCGTTGACTAAAATAATAAAAGTGATTACTCCTGGCCTGACTTCCGCCTAGCAGGCTGCCGTCATTACCCAATAAATGGGCCTCTTTCAAAACAGGACACGTTCAGAAATGGAATTTCCCTAAAAGGAAAACCAGTAGGGTGGCAGGCCCCTTTCGCTACGCTTTCTGAGAAGGTGAGAAGGAGAAAGACGGGAAAGGGGAAAACACTTCCCAGGGCGATGGGTCCTGCACTGCCCTTTGATCTTGGGTTTGAGAAGTGACCCGACTCTCCTGGCCATAAAACCCCAGAAACAAGAGCCAGTAGGTTTGGAGGCCGGCAGGGCATTTCCTCCCCACGTGACGAGGTGGCTCCTCTCCGCGCCCGCCGCAGCGCGCACAGCTGCCGGCATTTCAAAGGTGAGGACCGGCAGCCTTGCGGCTGGGCCGCGGTGCGCTCGGGGCGCGGGCGGGCCGGGGGCGGTGCCCGCTCCGGCTCTCGCCGCCCCTCCCCTGCCCGTCTCCTCCTCCTCGCGCCTCCATTTGGTGAACTCACAATAGGTTCCCAAGCCAAGAAAGAGACACCTGCCGGTGGCATGCAGCAATGCGGGGCCCGCGAGCCCTCGCCACACGCAGTCCAGGCCGAGGCCCGCCCGGGAGAACCGAGCAGAGCGGGCCGAGCCGGGACTGCACGCGCTTCTCCTTTGCAAGCCAGTTCTTCATTCAGCTTCCAAGGACACAACATGATCTCATCTTTGAACGCTTTTCCAAACATCTTACAATAGGCATAGGTTCACGTATGGGGGACCCCAAATGTCCCGCCAGCCTGGCCTCCCACGCTGACCGTTCCCGGAGCTCCTGGGCCAAGAGAACACAAGAGCGTTATATATAACACAAGAGCGTATATATATAACATATGTATATGGCCTGGTGCAGTGGCTCACCCCTGTACTCCCAGCGAACATTTCCCCATCCTCTGCTTCAGGCAATGACCCTATACTAGTGCTTGTGCGTGTGAGAGAATGTGTGGACTTGGAAGTGACCAGCTATATTAGCAGTCACAGTGAGAGAAGCAAGCGTCAGATGAGAACACAGGAGAGGAGAGACAGAAGAAGAAGGAAGGAAGGAAGGAGGTAAGGAGGGAGGGAGGGAGGGAGGGAACCAGGCAAAATGCAGTAAGAACGCCGTAAGGACAACTTTTATGAGCTGGGACCCCGGGAGCCCAGTTTAGTGGGAAAGGCAGGACTAACCTCATAATTATCATCACTGACTTTCATTGCCACCAACTACTAGAAGAAAGAGCTCCGTGAAGGCTGGAGAAGTAAAGTCTTCTGGACTTTACAGGCTAACTGGTCTAGGGGTAGTGTCTTCAAAATGGGGTCACCTGGGAGAGAGGAAAGTTTAAAGGATGGCCCACTTCACTGAGGAAGTAACTGAGGTGAGAGAAGATCAGACAGACTGGGGGGGGACAAAAATTCCAAAAGCATACAGGGAATTGCCAGTCAGAGAGGGAAGAAAACTAAGATAGTGCAGACTCACCGAGGCACAGAGAAGTGAGATTTCAGAAAGAACCAGTGGAGAGAGCTGGCCTTGGGCAGTGTTTTCCAAACCATTAGAGGGCTGTGAACCAATATGGTTATGAAACCAGCACTTCAAAGCATAATAGAAAATGTCAGAGAGGGCTGGGCACAGTGGCTCATGTCTGTAATCCCAGCACTTTGGGAGGCTGGAGACCAGCCTGGGCAACATAATGGGACTCTGTCTCTTTTTATGTATTTATTTATTTTGAGACATATTCTCACTCTGTTGCCCAGAATGGAGTACAATGGCACGATCTCGGCTCACTGCAACCTCTGCTGCCCAGGTTCAAGCGATTCTCCTGCCTCTGCCTACCGAGTAGCTGGGATTACAGGCACCTGCCACCGCTAATTTTTGTAGTTTTAGTAGAGACCGGTTTCACCATCTTGCTCAGGCTGGTCTTGAACTCCTGACCTTGTGATCCACCCGCCTCGGCCTCCCAAAGTGCTGGGATTACAGGGGTGAGCCACCGTCCCCGGCCTTCTGTCATATATATATGTATATATATATATATATACACACACACACACACACACATACATATACACACACACATATATGTGTATATATGGCCAGGTGCGGTGGCTCACCCCTGTAATCCCAGCACTTTGGGAGGCTGAGGCGGGTAGATTGCTTGAGGTCAAGAGTTCGAGATCAGCCTGAGCAACATGGAAAACCCCGTCTCTACTAAAATTACAAAAATTAGCTGGACATGGTGGCGTCTGCCTATAGTCCCAACTACTCAGGAGGCTAAGGTAGGAGAATCACTTGAACCTGGGAGGTGGAGATTGCAGTGAGCCAAGAGTGCACCACTGCACTCCAGCCTGGGTGACAGAGTGAGACCCTGTCTAAAAAAAAAAAAAAAAACAACAACAACAAAAGAAAATGCCAGAATGTATCTCACATAGCAAAGGTAGTTTCCAGAAACTTCTGTTTAAGATATATATTTATATATTTGGGGGGTGCACAATATCATCTCTGTGATGTTCTTAATTAAAAAATGCATAACCTCAGTCCGATCATGAAAAAACATACAAACCAAAATGGAAGGACACTTGACAAAACACCTCTTCAAAAGTGTCAAGGTCATGAAAGTCAAGGAAAGGCTGAGAAAAAGTCACAGACTACGGGAGACTAAAGAGACAGGACAGTTGAATGCCATGCAGGGTCCTGAATAGGACCCTGGAACTGAAAAGGGGTATCGGTGGCAAGCCGGTGTCTCCAGCTTGGTTGATAGCACCATACCGATGTTGATTTCCTGATTATGACAATTGTACTACGGTTACAGAAGTTGTTAATAGTAGGGGAAGCTGGATGAGGGATATATAAAAATTTCTTGGACTATGTTGCAACTTTTCTGCAAGGCTAAAATTAGTTCAAAATAAAAAATGTGTTTTTGTATGTGTGAACAACAGGGGGCTCGTGATGTAGAATATGTTTCTTATAATGGGCTGTGGTGGGAAATGTTCACAAGCCACCTCCTTGGGTGTGGAAGGTGTCCGGATGCGCCAGCCTGGAGCCGGCGGTGAGGGTAGCTCCTGGAGCTGAGGTTCCTGGAGGGTTTGTGGGTGTAATGGGGGTGAGTGAGAAGGTGCTGGTGACAGATCATGGTCAGATGTGGCGGTGGCTGGAATTATCATGGTGTCTCTAGGCATTTCAATCCAAGCCACCTATCTGCTGTTTGACAGAGGCTGTAGATTCTAGAAGGGCGAGGAACTCTGACCCCATGAAGTCTGAGGTGGGCATCAGGGATCCTGAAGGTGTCACAGTGCTATTCTGTTGTAACATCAAGCAGCCAGTTGTGGGAAGTTATATGCCAGGAAGAGAGACTTTTGGAGGATTGGTGGTGTTTGATAGTCTAGAGTTGTGTTATTGCTGTGTGTGTGTGTGTGTGTGTGTGTGTGTGTGTGTGTGTGAAGGAGAAGCTAATTTCAGCCCTAAACTATAGTTTCTCTGACTCCCCAAGGCTGTAGGCAGATCAATGTCCCTCTTTCACCAGGAATCTTTCAAGCAACTTGGAGAAATAAAAGGTTTGGTGAGGCAGCTGCTTCTAATACTGCTTTTCTAACCCCTGCTTTGAAAACATATGGAATTAGAACAGCAGTTCTTGACTGGGGGTGACTTTGACCCCCCCAGGAGACGTTTGGCAATGTCAGGAGACATTTTCAGTTGTCACACTGGGAGAGGGTGTGTGTGTGTGTATGTTACTGGCATCTAGGGGGTAGGGCCAGGGGGATGCTGTAAACATCCCGCCACGCACAGGACAGCCCCCTCCACCAGCACAGTGGAAAATTATTCAGCCCAAGATGCCAACAGGACTGAGAATGAGAAACCCTGAGTTAGAGGAGATGAAAAGCCAATGTCTGTTTCCAGTCCAGAAAGTTGCCTGGGTGCTTTTCACAAAAGAAAGGGTTTTAAGCTTCATTTCTTGGCTTGATTTCAAGTGGATAATTATAACCTGCCTACCTAAAATTTGCACTTTAATTTTCAGTGAGTATCTTTCTTCAGTTCATGCTTAAACAAGCCAAATGTGGCTGTGTTCTTGACAACAGGGCAATATTCCATGGCTGAGTCGGTTACAGGTCAACAGTGGGTGAAACAATTGGTCTGCAAAGTGATTTGAAGCCTTTGGGGGCTGAAAAGCACTAAAACAAGAAACCTGGGACATTATCACCATTATTAATTATTGGTGATATTACAGCACTTATTCAGCCACTCTCAGGATTCCCACAGGATTCCCATTAGTGCTAAGGTCAAAATCAGATTCCCGACCTTCAGTCTACCACTGCCTAGAATTAATATGTTAGCTGTTAGAAGCTGGGAGCTGTCACGCTGCATGTCCCTGCTGCTCCAGTGTTTGGGAGAGGCTTTGCACTGGAAACATTGAGCTTCAAAGCAAATCTTCAACCTTCTATTCGTACTCACTGTTCCCATATATAGAACAGAGCAGCACACACTTGTCTATTGCTTCAAGGCAAGAGCAAATTCTGAAGGTATTAAATAGAGTCTTACTTCAACCAAACAAGAGAGCCCAGAGAAAGGTAAGGACAAGGTTCTGTCCCTTCCTTTACATTTTAAAGATTTTATTTATTTATTTATTTATTTATTTATTTATTTATTTATTTATTTATTTATTCTTTGAGATGCAGTCTCGCTTTGTCTCCCAGGCTGCAGTACAGTGGTGTGATCTCGGCTCACTGCAACCTCCACCTCCCAGGTTCAAGCCATTCTCCTGCCTCAGCCTCCTGAGCAGCTGGGATTACAGGTATGTGCCACCACCCCCAGTTAATTTTCCTATGTTTAGTAGAAATGGGTTTTCACCATGTTGGTTAAGCTGGTCTCGAACTCCTGACCTTGTGATCTGCCCACCTCGTCCTCCCAAAGTGCTGGGATTACAGGCATGAGCCACCGCACCTGGCCTAGATTATAATAATTTGGAGTGACAGAATTTAAGATCAGGATCCAAGCTGCAAACTCTTAAACTGCAGGGTTATCGTTTTAGAAGCCACACAGATCAGTTTATGAAACCTGATTTGGCTTTGTTTTTTTTTTTAAATAAACAGCATTTTAATGTTAAACAAGCCTGGACAGCTACAGACAGGCAACAGGCATAAAATAAGCAGGCTTAAAATTTTTTTTTTTAATTTTTGGTGTGTTTGTTCATTTTCCCTAGGATTTCTGTCTTTAGAAAGATAATATTGATTTAATATTTAGTAACCTGGAGTTTTGGCAAAGTGTGCTTTCTAGAATTTTGAATGGTAATATCTGTCGTTTCTCTGCTTGACACAGCTTTATTTAAATAGCTTTAAAATTGAGACTCCCCTGGCATGACTCTTCCTTTAAAATCCATATAATTTCATAGTACAAGTGCTATCTTACCTATATGGACAAGGTGCCACTGACTTTCTTGATTTTTTACTAGTTGATTCGTCTACACCCTCTCACAAAGGCCCTTAAAAACATGCCTTTTGAAGGTATTAGCCAAAGTGAGGGGCAGAAAGTTTAGCCAAGGGACAGAGTTTGTCTTTGCAAAGCAAATTGGTATGTTCCAGACTGAGTCTGAAACCCTGGCTCTCCATGGGAATCATTGCAACAGAGTTAATATTTATTGGCTATTGAGTATGTGCCAATGAGTCCCAAATTTTCTGTGGAATGACTCATTTCAGCCTTGCCACAACTCCTCTATTTTACAGCCAGTGAAACTGAGGCTGCAAGAGGGTTAGGTGTTTTATTTATCTAAGGTCAGGGAGCAGAAAAGACTGCGGGAATCTGAAACAAGTCATCTGTCTCTAGAGCCCTTGCTCTTGACCTTTTCCCAACAAACATGATCTAAAAAAAAAAAAAGCCATTAATCATATTAGCGGGTGATTATTACACAGTTTGATTTTTAAATGGTTCAAACTATTTTCACAACTGTTACTTCTTTCGCTCTGGAGGCATGATGGGAACTGAAATCCTGGAATGTGTCTTTTCATAAAGATTAGATCTGGAAAAGATACACTCACAAGAAACTACCTTTTCCAGTGCAACGTTAACGGAAGCCCTACTTGAGCAAATCTGGTGCCCCAGGAGATCACCTCCGTTTATTTTCCTTCTCCCCAAGATAAATGTAGGTGGTGGGGTGTTTTAGGGTTTCTTTCAGTACCGCTTTTATTTTTCTACATTTTTCCTGAATATGATGCAATTGATACCCTTTTGAAGTTTAATTATACCTCTGGCGTCGCATTGCATGAAGCATTTTCCTCATGGCTGTGTTTTTGGAAGCTAAGTGCATGGCAGTCACAGCATGTTTATCTTGGAGTTGAGACTTGAGAAGCAAGTTCCTCCCTTGAACACGACCTGAGATATATCACTTCCCCATCTGGGATTCCAACCTTAGGTGCATAAGGGAGCAAACGCGTAATTTTAAGAGACAATGGGAGTGAGAAGCCATCTTCCATTAGTTTAGATGAAAGCCGATGAGGTGAGGGGCAGCCATCTATCATTTCCAGGGGTTTTAGTAAGAGTATCTTCCCCCAACTGCCTTCTGATTCACTGTTCTATAAGTGTGGGGGTCAAGAATGGTTGGCAAATCACCACTTTCAACCATGTCTATTTGGCTTAAACGCGGCCCTTCTACATCAAGTTGATAATGAACAAGTTGCTAAATAGACACATCTGTGCTTAGGAGACCTGTGGCAACTTGCTGGCATGGCCTAGGGGGCCTTTTGAAATTGGTCCTCAGCCCTCCTTTCTCACCCGAGCACTGGCCACTCCCTACTTTGCAGCTATACCAGGCAGCCTGCACCTTTTTATTCCAGATGGGGTCACAGGCAAGTCGTGACTACATTTTGGAATTCCAAGGATTGGTTTCCTACTTCTTCTAGGCTGCAACTTTGAGATTTAGTGGTTCTAGGATGGATGATGTGGTCCTGGGATGATAACCAACTCGTGCAGCCAAACCTTCAAGACACAAAGGAAATTCAATGTCTTCATTTAAGGCAGGGGACATTTTATTTTGCTTCACCCCTCCAAATCTTTCATCCACATGGATCCCTTGTTCTGGGATGCCTTCTTTCACTTCATCTCCTGAATTATAATATTAATATATTCTTCCCTCAATATTCAGTCATCTCCCGGGAGCAGCTTTCCTCACCCACCTTCTGGATGGGATGTCTGTGCCACACCCCATCATACCCTGAGCTTCCCTCCAATACAGCACGGACCACATGGAGGCCTGCCTCCCAGCATGGTTTTATCTACCCCTCCCACTAAACTATATTCAATCATTCTGGCTGATAGCAGGGGATCAATATATTTGTTCAATGAATAAATAATTCTTTCTGGTAGAGGAGCCTATTTGGGAAACAAGTCAGATTACTTGGTGAATATTGAGGACCTGGAACAAGCTGAGCTGGAAATGCTCCGAATCCACGTCTGAAGCCAGCTACCCTGTCGCATGGCCATTATCGCTCTCTCGGTTTGTCGTACATTCTTCAAACTCTCCATATTTCAGTGCTGTGAGCATCTCTGTCAGCTCTGGTGGTGTCAAAACGGCCCCCAAGGAGCTCCTAACTCATTAAACTTGGCCATGACTGCAGTGGAGAAAGGTGCTAGTCTCTTGCGTTGAAGAAGTGGGATCATGAGTAGGGCTAGGCCAACTGTGTGGGGTCTTTCATTTGTAGATTTTCTCATGGCTGCCTCTGTGCCCAACGACATTGTACGCCTGACTTTTTTTTTAGACCAACTGTGTGGGGTCTTACTATGTTGCCCAGGCAGTTCTCAAACTCGGGCAAATGATTCTTCTGTCTCAGCCTCTCAAGTAGCTGGGACTGCAGGCACAGGCCACTGTGCCCAGCTTGCCTGCTTTTTAAAGGGGTGGAGGAATGCTTTTATGCTAGTGGCTGCATAGGACACAGCCATGTTGGGGAGAATTTTCCACTTCGGAGACAGCTCTCCATGCAAGCAAAGGAGATGGGCTCCTTCATATGAGATGAGAACAGAAACTGCTTAAAACGATTCCCTCACCACTCTGTGCACTGAAATTCTACCATCAAATCCAAGTATCTGCCTCGAGGGGCTTGCAGGCCTACAATCTATTAACCTCTCCTAACACATTAGCATTCATTAGTTTGTTCAAGGACAGGTCCATTTGCCATGTGGAGGAAGGCTCCTGGAAGGTCTGTAATTGCGGAGATGAGTAGAAACCAGGGCAGCGCGCGGACCTGAGCTCAGGCCACGATCCTTCTCTTGCCTGGGTTTTGGCCCGTCTTTTTGAGACCTCAGCCAAGCTCTCTAGCTGTGGAGTTTCATCCTCCAGTGTTGGATGGAGAGCGCTCATTTTCTTTCTGGGCCTAAATGAAGTGTAAATACTTTAAACTGCCCTCAAAAGCCGGGTAGGTCAGGTGCTATCAGTGACTAATCATGAAGCTGATTTCCTCCAGTCCCTGCGCTCAGCACGCTCAGCAGGAGGGCAGCCCTTCCCATTTCCTCCCCTGTCCCCTGCAGGAATGAATCCCTCAGGCCAGCACATTCCCAGTGCATTTTCTTTTTATACCTCTGTGTGTCACTTGGGGCTGTCTGCCTTGAATTAGAGTCAGTTGTGTGCCTGTGCCTGGCAGCCTCCCCACGACTTGAAGATTTGAGCGTGTAAGTGACAAGGCCATCTCTTTTTCATTGTTCTATTCCTCAGAGCACGTGCTCAGTATTTTACATTTAGGTACTCAATGTGTGGTTTGAATTGAATTGAATGCAACAACTGGGATTTAGATTTGCTGGATGAACCACTACCCTGTGTACCCTCAAAAATATATGAACTTGGGTAAGTTTCACAATTAGGCTGGAGTGGTCATCAACAGTGAGCTCATGAAAAGGGCTACACACAGCCTGAAATTTTCTAGATAGTCTTGGATCAAAGTAGCCTATCTTGTTCTCTGAATATATGTACACAGTTTTTATTTTTTACTTTTTATTTTTGAGAGGGACTGTCACTCTGTGGCACAATCTAGGCTCACTGCAACTTTCACCTCCTGGGTTCAAGTGATTCTTCTGCCTCAGCCTCCCAAATAGCTGGGACTACAGGCGCCCGCCACCATGCCTAGCTAATGTTTGTATTTCTAGTAGAGACAGGGTTTCATCATGTTGGCCAGGATGGTCTCCATCTCTTGACCTCGCGATCTGCCCACCTTGGCCTCCCAAAGCGTTGGGATCACAGGCATGAGCCACTGCACCCAACAAATTTTACACCAGAGGTTTCTAATTCGGGATTTGGGAAGTATAATGGCTGTATCTGTGGCACGCCAGTGTAACAATAACGACAATAATAATGGTAGCCAATAAACGTTTGTAAGACGCCAAGCACAGAGTTCAGCACGCGCTCTTTCCTGTAGCGTGACAATTACATGAGGCGCTAGGTAGAGAAGTTAGGTGGTATCTTCATTTGCGGCTTTACCATTCGTATGTTTTTCCTAATGACTTTTTGGACTCTGACCTGAGGCTCTTCATTGCAGGCTCAGCCCGGGTCTGACTTGGTTGAAGCAGGAGACAAGTTTGCTGGGAAGCTGAAGGCGAACTCTCCCACATGTGATCTGCTTTTGGGTTTATGGGTTGATCGGAGTGTTACTCACAACGACTGTCAGCTGTTAATACAGACAACCATTTGATTGCATCCTGACCACCAGCTTAACTTCTTCCGAGGAGGCCTGTGGTTTTTCCAAATGAGGGTTTTCTTTCTTTTCTAGCAACTCAAAATACCCTGTTTATTTATTTTGTTTTATTTATTTGTATTTTATTTTTACTCTACATTCAAACTAACAAGTTATGGACCCTGTTTACTTAGAGTTATTTAGTACATGCTTTATGTAAGTGTGAAATATTCTTGGCCGGGCGAGGTGGCTCACGCCTGTAATCCCAGCACTTTGGGAGGCCGAGGTGGGCAGATCACCTGAGGTCAGGAGTTTGAGACCAGCCTGGCCAACATGATGACACCCCATCTCTACTAAAAATACAAAAAAATTAGCTGGGCATAGTGGTGTGCACCTGCAATCCCAGCTACTTGGGAGGCTGAGGCAGGAGAATCACTTGAACCCTGGAGGCGGAGGTTGCAGTGAGCCAAGATCGCGCCACTGCAAGCCACCCTGGGCAACAAGAGTGAAAACTCCATCCCAAAAGAAAAAAAAAGTGTGGAATACTATTTATGGTTTCTTGTAACATGCCCTATTCTATTGTATGTTGTCATAAAATCAAGGCAGAGAACATCTGAAAGTTGCTGTCTCAATTTCTCCTATCATGCTTCCTGGGAACTTTTTCCTTCACATCACATCAAGCCCAGCTCCTGTGCCACTACTCCATCTAGAATTTCCCATAACCTACTGCAAAATCTGTTTCTTAATAGGTGAGAAGGCCAGGCATGGTGGCTCATGCCTGTAATCCCAACACTTTGGGAGGCCAATGTGGGAGGATCACTTGAGCCCAGGAGTTCGAGACCAGCCTGGGCAACATAGAGAGAATTTGTCTCTTTTCCATTGAGGCCATCAGTTCCTATCCTCTAAAGAGAAGGCAAGTGCATTCTCCAGCCCAGGACAGAAGATTGCAGTGATGGATTCACTCATTCTACAAATATTGATTGAATGTCTTCTCTGCAGGGCACGATTGCAGGTGCCAGGGATACAAGAGTGACTGAGAGAGAGGGGGCCCTCCCCTCGTGGAGCCTCACTCCAGAGGGGTAAGTCACCTCCAAGAGGCTAAGCCCTGGGGCCTGGTGGGGCTGGGAGAATGAGGGTAGTAGGGCATTACCTTGCTGGGGCTGGGAGAGTGGGGACAGTGGGACATTACCCACATGGCTGCAATGACCAAAGGCCCTTCTCTCCTGGCCACTAAGGACTAATTAATTTAGCAGCAGATGCTTCGGAAACAAGAGTTGAACCTTTGTTGGGAGATACGGGTGTGATCTTTTTCTTAGAAACCTCGTAAGTTGGCACCAAGGAGTTCTCCCCCTCTAGCCCTGTTTCCGATCCTGCACCAACAGAAGCCTTTGTGTAGAGGCCGCTTCGCTGCTGTTAGCATGACTCAAAACACAGCAGAGCGACTCTGGAGTGATCACTCTGTGAACTTTGATCAAAACATTGCACAGTTCCAGCTTGAGCGCCAACACCTTCCCCTTCCCTGTTTCTCCACAGTCAGCCTTGGAGGACACTCCAGAGACTCTGGCAGGTGCTGCCCCAAAAGCCAGCCTGTCCAAAGTGCCAGAAGGTCGAGGGACAGTTGTGAGCAACCTTCCAAAGGACAGCATGCCAATACTGCTTATGTGCCTCGTGAGAGAGGTGTGGGGCCTCCCCTGCTTTGACAGGGCCTAACGTGTGTCTGTGAACAGAGAGCAAAAGCATGCCCTGAAATTGGCAGAGCCTCTGCTATCCTGAGTCAGTGCTGGCCAGGAAGTCGGGAAGGGGGAGACTGATAGAAAGGATGCAGCTAGCATATTCTTAGTGAAATCTTAGCTGGATTTTGACAGACATTCAAAGGTTCCTCTTCTTTCTAGACCTGTAGCCCACACCAAAGGAAAAGGAAGATGGTGAGCTGAAACAGAAGTCAGAAACGCAGGCAAGATATGTCTGCTGGTGAAGGATGGTATTTTATAAAAGCAGCATTGCCTCAGAGAAGGTCCTTGACATTCACGTCTAATGAGCAATTCAGATATCAGAATTTAGTCCCCCAAAAGTGGCCCCATGGCCATCCCTAACCCTGACCCATGCATTGGAAGGAGGGACACAGTTCATGCTG
>NC_045455.1:85654219-85661719 GCF_002776525.5 Piliocolobus tephrosceles
TTTTTTTTAGGAGAGATGGGGTTTCACCATATTGGCCAGGCTGGTCTCGGACTCCTGACCTCAGGTGATCCATCTGCCTTGGTCTCTGAAAGTGCTGGGATTATAGGCGTGAGCCACCACGCCCGGATGTATACCATATTTTGAACTAAATTTCTCCCAGCCAATCTCAACAACACTTGCCATAGTTCCTTGTTTTCCTGAGAGAGATAGTAACCACCATCTTCCATCTGTAGAAGGAGAGCCTGAGGTAGAAACAGGTACCATGTCCAGCGTCAGTAAGTCTTTAGAAAATCAAATAATACAATTTATGTCTTTTTCGGGCTCACCTCTTACAAAGACCTGAGCCACCAGGAGTGTTAGAATGGCACAGCCTCAGCTGGACATGGTGGCTCATGTCTATAATCCCAGCACTTTGGGAGTCTCAGGTGGGATTACTTGAGTCCAGGAGTTTCAGATCAGCCCGGGCAAGATAGTGAGACTCATCTCTGCAAATCATTTTTTATTTTTTTTGCCAAGTGTGATGGCATGCACCTGTAGCCCCAGCTACTCGGGGAGAGGCGGAGGTGGGTGGATTCCTGGAGCCTGGGAGTTTGAGGTGACAGTGAGCTGTGATTTCACCACTGCACTCCAGCCTGAGCTACAGAGGGAGACCCCATCTCTAGAAAAAACAAATGGCACAGGCTCTATGGAAAACAGTATGGTGGGTCCTCAAAAAAATGAAACAGAATTACCACATATCCACCAATCCTACTTCTGGATATTTATCCAAAATAATTGAAAGCATGACTTCTCTTGAAAGGAAATAATTGAAAGGAACTCACGCAGATAATTGTATACCCAGGTTCACAGCAGCATCCTTCACAATGGCCAAAAGGTAGACGCAACCCAAGTGTCCATGGATGGGTGAATAGATAAAATGTGGTTTACATACAATAGAATATTATCCAGCCTTAAGAACAAAAGGATATTCTGACACATGCTTCAACATGGATGAACCTTTAACACATTATGTTAAGTGAAACAAGTCAGTCATATAAGGAAAAGTACCATGTGACTCTACTTATATGAGGTGTCTAGAGACAACAGCGGAACGGTGGTTACCAGGGAGTAGGGGAGTGGAAAATGGAGGGTTAATGTTTAATTGGTCCTAAGCTTAGTACCTGGGTGACTAAATAATCTGTACAACAAACCCCCGTGACATGAGTTGGCCTGTATAACAAACCTGCACATGTACCCCTGAACCTAAAATAAAAGTTAAAAAAAAAAAAAAAGAGAGAGAGAGAGAAAAGTGCCCTTTGCGGTTCCACACAGAAGCCCCAGCCTTGAGCTGAGAGAACTCACTGGTTTGATGGTTATTGGATCGCTTGTTATAGATAACCAAAGCTATTGTTCCTCCCTGGTCTTGCCTCTGTAATTGAGTCATCAAGTCATCACCCTTAGAGGCAGAAGAAAGCAAATTACAGCAGGGCTTCTTCAGCATTGGGGTGGGGGGAAGGATTAAAACATGCATGGTAAAGATGTCACCTTGGTCGTGGAAAAGCCCTCTTGGGGCAAATCTGCATATATTTGCATATATATATGCACACATACATCCCAACCTGAAGGGGACATCCAACTCTTCCCACCTACAAAAAGATGAATCCTTCTGATGTCTCTTTTACACGGTATGTGGAGAATAAAAATTTAACTCTTAATGTTGTAGAAATCTAAGGAGAAAAAAAATCACAAAATGAACATGCCATTTAAATTTTAAATTTAAAAATGTCATTTTTAGTGTAAATTCTTTATAGGTAGATAACAGCATATCTTGAAGACTTTTTAGGAAGGGAGAAGGGGAAATAGTAAAAGGTAACATCAATCCTAAATCTTTATTTGAAAAGGAGACTGGATCTGTTTTCTTCTCCGTGTGCTGGGCAGTAGGTCTACCTTACTGTATCAAAGGGACTAACAGGGTTTGGAGAATCTGGGCTTCATCTTTTTCCAGGATCAACAGCCATTTTCCAGGGGGAAAATGGACTTTCACTTTGGAAAATATAAAATCGTGTTTGTTTTACCTTAGGAAACAACCTGAGTCTCCGGAAGACGACGCTCAACACCGCGTTGTGTAACACGCCCG
This sequence comes from Piliocolobus tephrosceles, assembly GCF_002776525.5. Lineage (NCBI taxonomy): Eukaryota > Metazoa > Chordata > Mammalia > Primates > Cercopithecidae > Piliocolobus > Piliocolobus tephrosceles. Next base: position 85,656,336 of record NC_045455.1, read on the forward strand.
GGGAATCACGTTGCACAGACAAGTCCCACAGGATTTTACTGCAATAATAAGCTTGATCTTCTTATTCAAATACAAGTAACAACCACAGCCGGCTCCAAGTCACGTGTCGAGGTCACATGGCACTCAGAGGCAGAAGCCAACTGGTAATCATTAGCCAATGCTTACTACCAGGGAGAAAATCCCGGCTTTAAAGACGTGAACTCAGTTTTTAGAAAACAAACAGGACTGCAAGAGAAGGCATTTGATGTGGAGGTAGGGTGTCATTCTTGGTAAGTGCTTTCCAAGCAAAGGAAAAGAGCCAACACACACTCCCTCCTTTCGCTCTTCTCCCAGAACTTTCCAAACTTGCCCAGCATAGCCGCCTTTTCCAAACCTGGAGGAGCCCTGGGCTGCAACATCCCCAGCTCAGGTCTGGGAGCGAGAGGGAGGGGCGAGCTGACTTGGCTGTGGGTCCTAGCCCTTGGGAAATGGAGGGCTGAATTCAGAGCTGAATTTAGTAGAAAGCCAAGTTTTCTCTTCCTTATGAAATTAGTGCTTCTGGATTGATGGAGTCTGGGGAGAGGTGAGGGGTGAGGAGAAGCACTGTGAGCCATGGGGTCCGTCTGGACTTTTTGTTAACACGAAAAACAACATCCAGAATGTGGCTCCTTTAGGTTTTTCTGTGGTAAGAACAGAAACCGTAAGGACTCTGCCTACCTGAATGTTTCCTTGTTCAGCCGTTTGAATTTAGAAAGAAGTTATTTCACTTTCTCTAACTTGTGTAGTGTTACTTCGTGCTTTCAAAAACTGCAATGATCGAACTGAGTTTGTTTAATTTAGTGTGGAAGTGACAATAGTGAGTGTCAACGAAGAATTTGGAATCTGCTGGAGGGAAGGGGAAGGTAAAGTACAGATAAAAGGCTTTAGCAGAAAGTTGACAGCATTTTTTTTTTTTAAATCTAGGTGTGTTTTATTTCACATTGCACAGAAAGTACTTTACCCAAACACTGCAGTACAGATGCAGCCTTACAAGAAAATCTACTGGTGTAGTCTGGAGTCTTAATCCTATTTCATTTAGCTCTTTTCAGAAAGAACAAACATACAAAGAATTTCACTGTATCACTGAAATATAATTATTTCATGAAATTTAGTTAGGAAGTTTGGTTTTCTCCCTCTTCACCTTTTTCTCCATCTTACCCTCTTCAAAAAGCTAAAATACGCCTGTAATCCCAGCACTTTGGGAGGCTGAGATCAGGAGTTCAAGACCAGCCTGGCCAACATGGTGAAGCCCCGTCTCTACTAAAAATACAAAAAAATTATCCGGGCATGGTGGTGTGCCTGTAATCCTAGCTACTCGTGAGGTTGAGGCAAGAGAATTGCCCCGACCGACAGAGGTTGCAGTGAGCTGAGATTGCGCCACTGCACTCTAGCCTGCGTGACAGAGTGGAACTCCGTCTCAAAAAAAAAAAAAAAAAAGAAAAAGCTAAAATAAGTTTTAATTAATAATAATTTTTTTAAAAAACTAAATAAGCTAAAATAAGAGTATGTGAGCCAAAGGGGTGAATCTAGGTTTCATAGATCCTGAAGCTTGTGCAATTTGGAAGGAAGAGAATATTAACTTATACATACAAAATTAGGTATTAAAGTATCACTAAATTTAGAAAAACATATAATTAACTGACTAACATAACTTCAAAATCCTTTCCATCCCACATTTTGGGGCAGATACTCATTGATGGCCTCTTACGTTCCTGAAAGGTGAGAACTTTTATCTTGACCAGTGATCCATTTAAGTGTATCTACAGTTGTACAACTTTGATGATTGGAAAGCTTTGTCCAGACTCGTGTAAGACCCTGTTTCACATCTTGCTCCCTCCCTTGCTCTGGGAACATGCACATGTCATGATATGATGCTTGAGTCTGAGCCTTCACAATCCATGCCAGCTAAGTCGGTACGTAGGAATATCCCTGGAAACCTTTTCTAAGCAGTAGCTTGGCGATACGAAAGTGACTGCATCAACCAGGTGCAGTGGCTCGTGCCTGTAATCCCAGCACTTTGGGAGACAGAGGTGGATAGATTGATCGAACCCAGGAGTTTGAGACCAGCCTGGGCAGCATGGCAAAACCCCATCTCTACAAAAAAAATCTAAAAAGTAGTTGGGTGGGGTGCTACATGCCTATAGTCCCAGCTACCTGGGAGACTGAGGCAGGAGGATTGCTTGCACCCAGGAGGTCTAGGCTGCAGTGAGCCCTGATCACACCACTGCATTCAGTCCGGTGATAGAGCGATACCCTGTCTCAGAAGGAAGAAAGAAATTGACTGTATCAATATATCGTAATCAACCCAAAACTAAAGGTAGCTCTAACTTGGATTCTTTAGCTAGGTCCCTAAAATGCCCAGGGTCATTCCAAAGCCACCCAAAAGGAGAGGAAATGTGGCCAAATGGAAGTCAAGGTGGAAAGAGGCAGCGATCTGAAGCAACTAAGCATCTTACCATTGCAGAGTTTATAACAGTGAGTGACCGTATGCACAGGCTGCTGGGGCCCTGGCTTGAGCCTCTCTGTGGGGGCGGGTGAAGTGAGAAGCCTGAAGTTTCATTTTCATTAACTTCATGGTAAATCTGCTTCTGGGGACCCCAGGTTCATAATAAGTATTTCAAAAAGTGATTTTCTGGGCTCTAGAAAAGTTAAATATGCTTGTTTGAGGTGAGTTTGCTCTCTGGACATATCGAATGGAACGGGTTGTCAGTGCAAATTCTACTTAATTAAAAGCCTCTATTGGGATCGCAGGACTCAGCCCCGGGAGCAGTTCCTCTGGCAGCCAGGCACCCAGGAAAACCATATGCAAGGAAAGGGAGGAGGGGAGCAGGAGGGACCACTCGGCTCTTGTTCCAGACTAATTTTGTGCACAGCCCCCTATCCAAGCACTGGATTACACACATCACACCCTTTGCTTCTCAGGACAGCCCTGCATAGTGACTCTTATTACTACTCCCACTCTACAGATGAGAAATGAAGTCTCAGAGAAAGTGTTTTCTGCCTATACACGGTGGAAGTGTTTCAAAGCTGGAGTTCAAAACCAGGTGTGTCTGCCTTCCCCCAACTCCACTGGTGCCTTCATGGCACGACTCTGACCTTGAACCTTGGGTGAATCAAATGCAGCCCATGCCTTGTGTTCCTTTCTATACTGGAGCTGACTTTATTTGCGGCAGTATCTGGTTATAGCTCCCAGCTCTTTAGCTCTGTTCTTGCAGACCATGATCTCATTGCTTGCTAAAATAATCAGCGGTTGAAGCCAACAGGATTCCCTGACCAGTTTTAAAGTTCTGTTCTTCCCCATTGGATGGTAATGATCTTTCCTGCCTTTCTCTGCCCATGCCCCCTTGTCCTTACTAATGCCATACTTCACTCTGAACATGCCACCCCATTGACTGCCTCTAGAGTAGGTCCTATGCCTTTGCCTCATGCACAGCAGAAAGACTTACCTTGCTGAATCAGTCACTCCCTTAGTTTGTCAGGACAGTATTTTGATTTTGGAAAGGCTTATTAGCATGCTGTTTGTCGGGGTAAAGGGGGCTGTCAGTCAGGTAATCTGTAAATGTGTTAATTAGCTGGATGGAAAAAGTCGAAGTGCAAGCAGCAGCATCTCTCCTCCCAGAAGAGCTAACCCATCTGATGATGTCTCGTGACTAGTGTCCACCATGCTTCATCCCGGGCCGGGCTGTGGACGAGGACTGATGAGCATTACTGATTTTTGTAGCTCAGAGTTTTTCAACCTCAACACTATTGACATTTTGGGCCAGACTGAGGGGTGGCTGGGAGAGCTGCCTGTGCATTACAGGACGTTTAGCAGCATCCCTGGCTGCTACCCGGTAGCTCCCCTCCCCACTCCCACCTAAGTTGTGATGGCCAAAAATAGCCGAATGTCCCCTGCGGGCCAAAATCGCCCCTGAATGACAGCCACTGCTTGAGCTCTATTGACAGACTTTGCCACCATCAGCATCCAGTTCTGTAGATTGTTAAAGCATAGAGTCGGGAGGTAGCGTGGTTTTTGATATGCTGACAGGAAGGTGACGCAGAGTGGGAGAGTGGGAAGCTGGACACAGAGCTAATCCTCTTGGATGATAGTATTGTGAGGAAAAAGATAACAATACCTTTGAGTATAGATTCATACTCATTTCCCAACGGTCAGAGTGAATATGAGACAGGTGGTTGCCTGAAAACTGCAGCTTGGTGGTTGGGAGTTCTGTAGTCAGAGATTGGGTTGGAATCCCTATTCCCTAACTAACCGTTTGGCCTCGGAGAAGTTACTTTATCTATGCCTCAGTTTCCCTATTTGTAATATGTAATAATAATATCTATATGGTAAGGTGTTTTAAGAATTATGGCCAGGTGCAGTGGCTCACACCTGTAATCCCAGCACTTTGGGAGGCTGAGGTGGGAGGATTGCCTGAGGTCAGGAGTTTGAGACCAGCCTGGCCAACATGGTGAAACACTGTCCCTACTAAAAATACCAAAAAATTAGCCAGCCATGGTGGCACATGCCTGTAATCCCAGCACTTTGGAAGACCAAGATGGGCAGATCACTTGACGTCAGGAGTTCAAGACCAGCCTGGCCAACATGGAGAAACCCCGTGTCCACTAAAAATACAAAAATTAGCTGGGTGTGGTACCTGGTGCCTGTAATCCCAGCTACTCGGGAGGCTGAGGCAGGGGAATTGCTTGAACCCGGGAGGCAGAGGTTGCAGTGAGCTGAGATTGTGCCACTGCACTCCAGCCTAGGCAATAGATCAAGACTCCATCTCAGAAAAAAAAAAAAAAAAAAGAAAAAGAAAAGAATTAAATGACAATGCATGCATTGGTTACACAATGTAAAATAGGTTACACTGGTTAAGCACTTGATACATAGTAAGTGCTTAACCAGTGTATCCTACTTTACAAATTTCTGAACAAATCTTTGATTTCTTATTTTTCTTTTTTGAGAAAGAGTCTCCCTCTGTCACCCAGGCTGGAGTGCAGTGGCGTGATCATGGCTCATTGCAACCTCTGCCTCCCAGGTTCAAGTGATCCTCCCTCCTCAGACTCCTGAGTAGCTGGGACTACAGGTGCACATCACCATGCCTGGTTGAAGTTTTGCATTTTTAGTAGAGATGGGGTTTCACCATGTTGCCCAGTCTGTTTGAACTCCTGGATTCAAACAATTCATCCGCCTTTGCCTCCCAAAGTGCTGGGATTACAGGCGTGAGCCACAGCATCTGGCTGTTATTTATTTATTTATTTTTTTAATGATACAGATAAACATATTTCTGCCCAAATTCTTCAGATAACTTTGCCAGCCTCCTGGTTTGTTGATCTAGAGACAGTGTACTACAAATCAACTTTAGAATCTGCTTGCTTCTTTTCTT
>NC_045455.1:85666719-85700894 GCF_002776525.5 Piliocolobus tephrosceles
TTATAGAAGCTGCCTAGATTTTATTCCTTTGTTGCTACTGTCTCCTGTCCCGCCTATTTTTGTGGGACGTGTCTTTTAGAAAATTTCTATACTGTAACTTCAGTGTGTTTTGGGAGGAATTACATTAGGTGTGTGTATTCATTCTTGCATCCTAAAGTGGACGTCTAAAATGCATTTTTTTGAAATTACAGAAATCATAACTTGACTGTACAACGGAATGTGGATGCCACCTTGACTTTGCTAGGCCTCAGGTGGACAAGGGACCTGTAAAAGCCACACAGCTAGTTATTGGCAGAGCAGCGATAGAACCCAGGACTCAACTTGCCTAACTCTCTTGGTTCTATATTGCCACAGTGCTCCTTATCATCATCAAATACACTTTTAAAAACCACTTTGGCCGGGCACAGTGGCTCAAGCCTGTAATCCCAGCACTTTGGGAGGCCGGGGGGGCGGATCACCTGAGGTCAGGAGTTCGAGACCAGGTTGGCCAACATGGTAAAACCCTATCTCTACTAAAAATACAAAAATTAGCCACGCGAGGTGGCGTGCGCCTGTAGTCCCGGCTACTGGGGAGGCTGAGGCAGGAGAATCGCTTGATCCTGGGAGACAGGGGTTGCAGTGAGCCGAGATTGCGCCACTGCACACTCCAGCCTGGGTGACAGAGCAACACTCCATCTCAAAAAAAAAAAAAAAACCAACCAACCAAAAAAAAAAAAACCTTTTATTATTTACTTATTTATTTATTTTGCCACCACGCCTGGCTAGTTTTTGTATTTTTAGTAGAGATGGGGTTTCACTATGTTGGCCAGGCTGGTCTCAAACTCCTGACCTTAGGTGATCCGCCCACCTCGGCCTCCCAAAGTGCTGGGATTACAGGCATGAGCTACTGCTCCCAGCTATAAATAGTTTAGAATGCACAAGAGTTGCAAAAATAAGTTGCAGAGAGTCTTCACATGCCCTTTCTCTAGCTTCCCCCATGATGTCATCTTATATAACAATATGTGTCAAAACCAGGAGCTTGATGCTGTTACAATAGTCTTAAGTCAGGTACACACTTTCAAGTAACACTTTTGATGTAAAAATGTGTATATTCTGGTAAGAAAAAGCCAGAAAAAGACCTAATCTTGGCCGGGCGTGGTGGCTCACGCCTGTTATCCCAGCACTTTGGGAGGCCAAGACGGATGGATCACCTGAGGTTGGGAGTTTGAGACCAGCCTGGCCAACACGGTGAAACTCTGTCTCTACTAAAAATACAAAAATTAGCTGGGCATGGTAACGGGTGCCTGAAGTCCCAGCTACTCTGGAGGCTGAGGCAGGAGAATCGCTTGAACCTGGAAGCGGAGGTTGCAGTGAGCTGAGATCACACCACTGCACTCCAGCCTGGGTGACAGGGTGAGACTCTGTCTCAAGAAAAAACCCAATCTTTTCCTATGGAGAACGTTACAATCTAAATAGACATATAAAGATAACTTGCCAAATAACAAAACCCAAGTATACAGGTCCAAAATATATTTTAGGGCATTCTTTCAGAAAAGCAAGAAGTGAGAGAAAGGAGAATAGGCTTTGAAATCAGACAGATCTAGGTCTGAGTCGAGCCTTGCTATTTGCGTGTTTCTGGGCAAGGTGTTTCCCTGATCCTCATTTTCTTGATTGTAAAATGAAGAATATCATTATCTACTGTTTGAGATGGCACATATATATCATATGTATGTATATTAACTGCCTAGAACAGTGATTGGCACATAGTAGATATTTAATGAATGGCCAACATAATTAATAATTAATTAAATGAGAGTCCCTAAAGTCATAATTTTCTGGTTGCTCATGTAAGTTCAAGTCCTGCCAAAAGTATCATGTTTGTCTCACAGCAGTATCAGTTCACAAACTGCTCAGCTCCAGCCAGGTGAGGAGACTTGCTTCTTCCCCAAATTCCCCTATTCCACAAACAAGTCCAAAGGTTTCACCCCAAAGAGGAAGCTTTCATCACAGGCACATTAGGAGTGTCCTGGTATTTAAAAGCACATACCAATTCTACATTGAGCTTTAGTAGACTATCTGAATAAAAACACAAGTTAATGTTTGAAGTAGCAACTTGGGGCTTGCAAAGGCCTCCGTCAGTCCTTATGCGGACGGTTGTCAGATAAGCCCTGCTTCCCTCCACACCTGGTGCCCCGCCTGCCTGACTCTGGCTTAAATTTCCTGCCCTTGGCACTAACCGGAAAGCGCTCACAAAGGCAGCAGCTGCTGGTGTGGTCCCGCGGCAAGGAAGGCACTCCGCCCAAAACCTGCCTTCTGTTTAAGTCGCAAAGCAATGATTGTCCTGTGGGGGATGGGAGGTCTCGGTCAGTGAGGACCAACAGATGGCCCTCGACCAGACTAGACAATGTCCTCATTTGGGTCCATCCAAGCAGCCTGATGGTAAAACCAGACCAGAGGATAAAGAAAAAGCTACTTTTTGATATGTAGCTCTTCTTCGTTCCTATTGCTTATGACGAAAGAATAACTTTTTTTTTTGTTTTGAGACGGAGTCTCGCTCTGTCGCCCAGGCTGGAGTGCAGTGGCCGGATCTCAGCTCACTGCAAGCTCCGCCTCCCGGGTTCACGCCATTCTCCTGCCTCCGCCTCCCGTGTAGCTGGGACTACAGGCGCCCGCCACCGCAACCAGCTAATTTTTTGTGTTTTTAGTAGAGACGGGGTTTCACCGTGTTAGCCAGGACGGTCTCCATCTCCTGATCTCGTGATCCGCCCGTCTCCGCCTCCCAAAGTGCTGGGATTACAGGCGTGAGCCACCGCGCCCGGCCGACGAAAGAATAACTTTCAGGCCTTTTTTTTTTGTCTCCAGCCCCATTCTTTCCTACACTTCCCCCCGCCAAAATCATGTTGCCTTCTGCCTGTTTAATTTGTCTGTGTTTTTCATTTTTTTAAATTATTTATTTATTTTTTGAGACAGAGTCTCACTCTGTCACCCAGGCTGGAGTGGAGTGATGTGATCTCAGCTCACTGCAACCTCTGCCTCCAGGTTTAAGCAATTCGCCTGCTCCCGAGTAGCTGGGATTACAGGTGCACACCACCACACTCAGCTAATTTTTTTTTGTATTTTTAGTGGAGACAGGGTTTCACCATGTTGGCCAGGCTGGTCTCAAACTCCCGACCTCAGGTGATCCGTCCACCTCGGCCTCCCAAAGTGCTGACATTACAGGCGTGAGCCACTGTGCCCTGTCTATATGTGTGTTATTAAAGGTGTTCAGCTATAGCTTTTGGTAGTTTAATAGAATTGCTAGTTAAAGAAAATCTCTCTTCTATTAGTCACGTAATTCACATAACCAGAATATCCTAAGGAAATTCGGCTACATCTCAATTAACTGTGTGGTAAGTGCTGTGATATAAACAGAAAACACGGCTTGTTATGGGTGAAATTGTTCTCCTTCGAAATTCATGTGTTAAAGCCCTAACCCCTAATACCTCAACATGTAACTACTATATATTTGGAGACAGGATCTTTAAAAAGGTGATTAAGCTAAAATTAGATTATGAAGGCGGGCCTTAATCCAATCTGATTTGTGTCCTCATAAGAAGAGATTAGGACACAGACATGCCCAGAGGTAAGACCACGTGAAGACACAGGGCCACCTACAACTCCAGGAGCGAGGCTGCAGGAGAAACTAACCCTGCCTACACCTTGGTCTCAGACTTCAGCCTGCAGAATTGTGGGGTGATAAGCGTCTGTTGTAAGCTGGGCATGGTGGCTCACATCTGTAATCTCAGCACCTTGGGAGGCTGAGGTGGGCGGATCACTTGACATCAGGAGACCAGCTTGGCCAACATGGTGAAAGCCTGTCTCTACTAAAAATACAAAAATTAGCCGTGTGTGGTGGAGGTGCCTGTAATCCCCGCTGCTTGGGAGGCTGAGGTAGGAGAATCGCTTGAGCCCGGGAGGCAGAGGTTGCAGTGAGCCAAGATCACACCACTGCACTCCAGCCTGGGCAACAGGGTGAGATGCCATCTCAAAGTGTCTGTTGTGTGAACCACCCAGTCTGCAGTACAACGTGATCAATTTTGACATATACCTATGCTCATGAAACCATCACCACAATGACAACGGACATATCTGTTCATCATCTCCAAAAGATTCCTCATGCCCTTTGTAATTCCTCTGTCCCTTCCCCTATTTCCCAGTCCACCACGGAAACTGCTTTCAGTCCCTATAGATTAATTTTCCATTTCTAGAGTCTTGTAAATGGAATCATACAGTATGCACTCTTTTACCTTGCATAATTCTCTGGAGATTCATCCAGGTGGTTGTGTGTGTCAGTAGTTCGTTCCTTTTCATTGCTGAGTAGTATTCCACAGCATAGATAAACCCAGTTTATCCATCTGAGGTAGGAGACCAGCAGGATTTATTTCCCAGTCTCAGGCAGGAAAAAGTGAAGAAACCGCCAGGGACCAACAAATGACAACAAAAGCCATCCCTAGCTGTCATCATTACTCATTAGCCTAAGATACTTCCACCAATGCCATGACAGTTTACAAATGCCATGACAATGACCGAGAAGTTACCATCCCTTTCCTAGAAAGTTCTAAATAACCTGCCTTTCAATTTGCTTTAACTGTCCCTTAATTTGCATGTAATCAAAAGTTGGTGTAAGTGGGTAGAAATACAGTTGCCAACAGCTCATTTGTTGCCAACTCTAGATGCACTGTCTATTAGTTAGCCCTGCTCTGCAAGGAGCAGTACTGTTCAGTACAAGATTGCTGTCTAAAATCGCCAGCTCGCCCTTGAATTCTTTCCTGGGAAAACCAGGGCTAAGCCCCAGTTTTGGGGCTCACCTGTCCTTCATCACATATGCTTATGAAGCCACCCCTTAAAGGCTTCTTATGGTTTTGTGAGATTACGAATAAGTTATTGTAAGCATTCTTGTGCAAGTCTTTCAATGTATGGACATATGGTTTTCTTCCTTTTGAGAAAATAAGTAGAAGTGAAATGGCTGGATCATGTGGTAGGTGTATGTTTAACTTTTTATTTTATTTTTTTTAGATGGAGTCTCACTCTTTCACCCAGGCTGAAGTGCAGTGGCTCGATCTTGGCTCACTGCAACCTCTGCCTCCTGGGTTCAAGTGATTCTCCTGCCTCAGCCTCCTGAGTAGCTGGGACTACAGGTATGCACCACCACACCTGTATTTTTTTGTATTTTTTTTAGTAGAGGTGGGGTTTTGCCATGTTGGCCAGGCTGGTCTTGAATCCTGATCTCAGGTGATCTGCCTGCCTCAGCCTCTCAAAGTGCTGGAATTACAGGCATGAGCCACCGCGCCCGGCGAGGTGTATGTTTACCTTTTTAAGAATCAAACTTTTCCAAAATGGCTATACCATTTTGCATGACCCCCAGCTGTGCATGAGAGTTCCAGCTCTTCTCTATCCTTGACAATACTTGGTAACTGGTCTTTTTGACTTCAGTCGTTCAAATAGATGTGTAGTAGCACATCCTTGCGATGCTGATTTGCATTTCCCTAATGATGGTGAGCATCATTGCTATCCACGCATGTTTTTTTAATGAAGTATCTGCTCAAAGGCTTTTACTTATTGTTTTCATTGGCTTATTTATTGTCTTGTTATAGTTTTGAGAGGTCAGTACGTATTCTGGATACAAGACCTTTATCACATACATACTTTGCAAATATTTTCTCCAGTCTATGCCTTGTGTTTTCATTCTCTTGATAGTCTTTCAAAGGGCAGAAAGTTTTTAATTTCGACGAAGTCAAGTTATAAATCTTTCTTTTATTGCTTGGGCTTTTGAGATAGTTTCTAAGAAATCCTGGTCTAAGCCAACAACGCCAATATTTTATCCTACGTTTTCTATAAAAATGTGATGGTTTTCAGTTTTACATTTAGGTCTGTGGTCTATTTTGAGTTAATTTTTGTATGTGGTACAAGGAATGAATCAAAGTTCTTTTTTTTTTTTTTAACGTATGGATGTTCAATGGTTTCAGCGCCATTTGTTGAAAAAGACTATTCCTTCGCTGATGAATTGCTTTTATATCTTTGTCATATATCAGTTGTCCCTATATGTATGAGTTTGTTTGTGGACTTTTAATTCTGTTCCACTGGTATTTGTGTCTGTCCTTATGTCAACACTGTACCACACAGTCTTGATTACAGTAGCTTTACAGTAAGTCTTGAAATTAGGAAGTGTTAATTCTCTAACTTTGCTCTTCTGAGTGTGCTTTGTAGACAGCATATTGATTAATGCTGTTATTGTTACTTGGAGGTCCTTTCGGGTGAACCTAATTCATTTCCTGTCTTAATCCCCAGTGTAGTTCGTAAGGATCTGTGCCCTCTCCTCAAGCCCCCACCCTGCCTTTGCTCCTCTCATTCTTAGTTCTTGACTTTGCCCCTGACTTGGCCCAAAAATTAAAGTCGTCAGCTCACGATTCCTTTGAGCTCTTATGCTCCTCTGCTATAAGGTCACCTCCATTTGCACGAATCCTTACCTGCTTCGTTCCTGGCTCAGAGAACAATATCAGTTATAATGACAGTTAGCTAATTATAGGCAACAAATATTGAGTTATTTCTGTGGGCCAAACACAGATATGCACTTTACACCATTTCTCATTTCAGCATAACATGTCTATCACATGGAGATATATTATTATTCTCTTTTTACAGAAGAGGAAACAGAGGCAACGAGGTTCATTACTTCATTACCTTTTCCATGGTTTTGTGGAAGGAGATGGAGCTGGCATTCAAGTCCAGGGCTGTGTGATTTCTGTCCCTCCTCCTGGCCAACCAAAGCTAACAATCTCAGTAGTGCTCACAATTTTGTCCCCACCTAGCTGATGGAGAAGCTTGCTGCATTCATTATCCACTGTCCCACCCCCGCCCCCATTGTCTCTTCTACTTTCCCTCTCCACTTGCTCCTTTCTTTTTTCTTTTTAAAAGATTTTAGAATTATTTATTTCTTTTGAGACAGGGTCTTGCTCTGTTGTTGCCCAGGCTTACTAAATTTATCTGGGTCCTTTGTAATTTCTGCATTCATCATAATTTTTTGGAAGAAAATTTCAAAGTAGTAGAGTGTAGTGGCACAATCATAGCTACTGTAGTCTTGAACTCCTGGGGTCAGGCAATCCTCCTGCCTCAGCCTCCCAAAGCTCTGAGATTACAGGCATGAGTCACTGTACCCAGCCCTTCCTCCTTTTCGTCATGGTGTTCACGACAAAATAAGTATTTTCAACTTGAGCTAAGAAGTTAAAGTTTTCCAACCCTTTTTCTGCAGCCAGACTTGGGTTCTGCAGCTTCATATATTAAGTTATGTATTGGATAGCTTCACTGGAATACATCATGGGCACCTCAAACATCAAAACAAAACTTACCATCTTCTCTCCAAACCCCCCTTCTTCCTGAATTCTCTGTTTCAGTAGATGGCTCTTCCAGCCATACAGTAGCCCAAGCCCAAAACTGACAATGGAAAAACCCAGATTTTGGTTTCAAAACCCTGCTCTGCCACTTACCAGATAGGAGACTGTTGACCCTCAGTTTCCCAATCAGGGATAATAGTCCTACCTCACATGGTTGCTTTCAAGGCTAAGTGATCGTGTTAGTTGCTCAAAAATGAGTAATTATCATTATCATCATTGTCATTATCATCATTATTGTCATTGTCACCTCCTGATGCTCCCTTGCACAAAAATATCCTGCACCCTCCTTTTAATTCCTTTGATTCTGCTGTTACTTTTTGCCAAAAGGTTATCCTGACATTCTGGAGCGGTGATCACTAAAGTGCCAAATCAATCCTTAGAGATTCAGGAAGAAAGTATTAGAACGTTAATTTATATTCATTAAAAAAAATCTCACCTTTAGGTTTCTATTTATAATTTTAAAATGTTTAATAGAGTATATATACAATTGAGAAATAAATATAACTATTGAGGTTGCATGTTCAAAATTGTTGCGCCAGCTAGATTATAAAGATAGTTGGGAGGTCACCATTCTTGGCTGGGTAAGGTGACTCTTTCTTTTCTTCCCCCGGAATGATATGCTGCTTTGTCATTATTTATTGTCTTCCTCATGGACAACGTGAGGACAGTGACTGTGATTCAGTCAGGATGAATCAGCAGACAGCAGGATCCACTCTAGCTATAGTAGAAATGGATTTATTATAGGTGGTTGACTTCCAGCAGAGGTCCCTAAACTTTAGGGCATATCAGAATCATCTAGAAGGTTTGCTAAAGTCAAACCTACCGGGTCCCACCCCAAGAGTTTCTGATCCAGCCGGTCTGGGGTGGGGCCCAAGAATTTGCATTTCTAACAAGTTCTCAGGCACTGTTGGTCCAGAGCGCATCCTTGGAGAACCACTGGGCTATAGAATGATGGCAAGGGCTGGAGAGGGAGGCTACAGAGTGGGTCTAGGGCCAGGTACAGTCTCAGAACCACACTGCAAACTGGCCTAGTCAGGTAGCTGCTGTATCTGCTGCTTCCACTGTGAACTCAAAAACCACGTTGCCTGTGCTGCAGGCCGGAAAGCTGCTGAACCAGGAAGCTGTGCTGATGCTGCTGACTGCCCTTGAGGTTAGAGATTGACTAGACATAGTGCCACTGTCACCCCTGCTGGAGAAGGTCCAAAGCATCTCCATCTCTGTGCTTTCAGAGGGGCAGTGTGGTAGCCACTTAAAATGCCCAGGCTGTACCATGCACTAGAGCGTCTGCCTGGGTAAGCTGCTATTATTATGATAATCGACCTGGAAGACTACTGGGGAAAACCCTAGCGCAAGGGACTTTGGAGGAAGAGGTCTTCAGTGTTTCAGCCTTTGGTGCACAGGAAATCTTGCTAGAAGGAGGTTGGAGTGGTTTTGCGTGAGGCGAGAGCAACGTCTGCTGCAGACTGTTTTTCATGTTGTCTCCTGGTGTGGTGCCTGAGTTCTAGGACTTGGCACGTAGAAGGCCCTCTTCCTTTTCCTTCCTCAACCTGCTAGTCTCAGCCACTCCTCTGAGCACATACAGTATGCTGAAGAGTGTCAGTGTTTCAAGTGGGCTCTTGAGCATGCTGGGTATCCAGGGAGACCAGAATTCTTGCAGTGACAAGTCTTCCGGGGCTATTTCCATCTAGGAGTCAGTCCCACTTAGCTCACTGGGGGTCTAGGGTACATGTGTTTTCCTAGAGTGACCTCCCCCTACCCTCTTCCCTCCACATCCTCGTCTCCAGAGCCTGGAACCCTGGGATGCCCCCTTGGTCTTGAGTATCTCTGAGGCTGAATCCGTTTCTAGGAGGGAGACCTGAGATTCTTCCACAAATGAGGTGGGGAGGGGTTGGAGGGAACTGTATTGTTTCTAATACATCCTTCAGGCAACAGGTGCAAGCATAGAAAGTGCCAGCTTAAACTTTAGGATGGTGTAACAGTGACAGGCATTTAGTAGAAAGTGCACTTCAGGGCTGGGCCCAGTGGCTCATGCCTGTAATTCCAGCACATCGGGAGCCCGGAAGGGCGGATCACGAGGTCAGGAGATCAAGGCCATCCTTGCTAACACAGTGAAACCCCGTCTCTGCTACAAATACAAAAAATTAGCCAGGTGTCGTGGCACACACCTTTAGTCCCAGCTACTCCGGAGGCTGAGGCAGGAGAATCGCTAGAACCCCGGGGGTGGAGGTTGCAGTGAGCCGAGATGGTACCACTGCACTGCAGCCTGGGCAACAGAGCAAGACTCCGGAGCGAGACTCCGTCTCAAAAAAAAAAAAAGAAATAGTGCACTTCAGATTCTGAAGACTGGCCTTTATCCCACAGGCAAGGGATATGCCGTATGACACGCTCTCTCGATGCTGGGCAGTGGCTGCGAGCCGAAGCGCCCAGGCAGCCCTGCCCTCAGAAGGGTAAACCACGGACACCTGATGCCTTCCCGAAGGAAGTGCGCTCCGCCTGCCAAACCAGCAAGCGCTGATGCTCCAGCGCCTTCTTCCCGCGGTTCTCCAGCCTCAGCAGTAGAGAGAAATTGATGACCCTGTCGTTGTAGCATCCCCATCACCCGGCAATTAATTTTAGCTCAATGCTTCGAACGCTCTTCGGGCGCAGTGTGCGTTCAGCTGTGTCAGCTAATGGTGAGTACCCGGACAACCATTCTGTTTCACATTCAGTACAGTATTCAATAAATCACATGAGATACTCAACACTTTATTAGAACATAGATAGGCCTGTGTTAGATTATTCGCCCACTGTAAGCTAATGAAGGGTTCTGAGCACATTTAAGGGAAGCGAGGCTGAGCTCTGATGTTCGATAGGTTAGGTATATTCAAGGCATTTTAGACTTTCAATATTTTCAATTTACAATGGCTTTTATAGGGATGTCGTTCCACTGTAGGTCGAGGAGAATATGTAGTCAAGCTGCCTGTTCATGAGCACATTTTAGGTCAAGGTATCTTTTACGCAGCTTCTTGGGTTTGCTCCTTCCTTTTGAGTTTGAGCCTCGGGGTGTGTGTTGAGGATAAAAACCAGTGTGGGCCAGGAGTGGTGGCTCACGTCTATAATCCCAGCACTTTGGGAGGCCTAGGTGGGAGGATCTCTTGAACCCAGGGGTTCGAGATCAGTCTGAGAAGGTGACAAGACCTTGTCTCTACAAAAATAAAATAAAAATAAAGAAATTAGCCAGGCCTGGCGGTGCATGCCTGTAGTCCCAGCTACTTAGGAGACAGAAGCAGGAGGATCACTTGAGCCCAGGAATTTGAGGCTGCAGTGAGCCATGATCACGCCACTGCACTCCAGCCTGAGCAACAGAGTGAGACCCTGTCTGTATTTAAAAGAGCGAGCGAGCGAGCGAGCGAGAGAGAGAGAGAGAGAACAAAGAGCAGGTGTGATTAGAGCTCAGGAAATCCTCCCTCTGGTAAGCAGTCCCAGCCTTCTATTGAGGCTGCCACCAGTGCCATCGGCAGCGTTTGCAGACCATGACATACACAAACTGTTGTAAAATTTTGGCAGTGCTCACAGTGTCAGAGCCAAGCTTTGAAACAGCGAGGCAGCAGGAGACAGTGGGAGGAGGGTGGGATTAGAGACAGAAGGTCTCCGGGTTTGAATCTTTTCTCTCTAGTGGCTGGTTGTGTGACTCTTGTCTCGGCTTCTTGGGCTGTACAAAGAGAAAACTAACACCTGCCTGAGGGACTTGTGATAATTTAATGTAGAGTGTTTGACATGTTATTGAATATTAGCAATTGCCGATATTTATAATGAAGAGCACTGGAAGCTGTCACAGTTCTCACAGTTTATTTTGCATTTGCTTATAAGCATCCTGTGCTCATCTCAGTGTCTGTGTGGTCTTAGTGGGATGCTGACTAGATGAATACTTGTAAACTTTACTCATTTGCTATCTCAAATGGGGCAAGGGATAAAAATTATTTTTTATATTGTATATTTATTTAGTAAGTGAGCACTTTCCTTTTTAGGCACTGGAGATACAGCAATGAAAGAGACAACATGCCCTCAAGGATCTCACAGTGTGTGGGTGAGGTGGACACACACACAGATCTAAGCACATGACAGTGAGAGGCACGTGGTCACGAGGATGTGACGTGGAGCTCAGAGCCCAGAGGAAGGGCTCTGGGTCAAGCATTGTCAGAGCACACTCGGCCATGAAGGTCTTTGAAGGTGGTGAAGGGGTGAAGATGGTGAGAGGATTCCAGGGCTGGGAGAGGTACTCTCCCTACACGTTCTAACCAACTGGCCGTGGGGAGGAAGCTGGAGGTCAGGATGCGGGTAGCACCTGGGTTTTTGCCTCATGTGACTGGGTGGATGGTCACGCTTCAGCCATGCTGTCTTTGAACTCAACACCACCAAAATCATAGGATATTCCTAGTAATATTGATTTCCGCTAGATTACTTTTGGTACCAGAGTTTTAAGGGCAGAAATCTTTGTCCCTTTTCTTTCCCCAACAGGAAGCCATTCTGGGCCATTTATTTGCTGCTAACCTACACGGCCCACTGGAGAATGGAGGGGTGTGAGTGTGGGAACCTGGGTGAGGGCTGCACCAGACTGTCACCAGGACAGTCCTCAATGCTGCCTGGCTTAGCCACATTGCCAAAAACATATGCCCATAGGTTCTGAAATGTTCAATGCTGTATTGTATGGGAGAAATACAAAGAGGAGAAAGAACTGGGTTGAAAAGGTGGTCTGATTAGGTACCTCAACCCACTGGCTTATAGACCAGGAACCATTCTAGCCAATGTATGTAAGGAACAGAAATGGGAAACAAAAACATGTAAATTATATTTTTCTCTAATTGCAATAAACTTGGAGGAAAGCTATTTTCTTACTTTGAGCTTTTCTTCCAATTACGATGAATGCAGAGATTAATTACAGAGGACCCAGATAAACTAAAAATCATCTATAGCATTTTTTTTTTTTTTTTTTTTTTTTTTTTACGGGGGCTCCCCCTGTCCCCCCCCGCTGGGGGGCAGTGGGGCGGTCTTTGCTCCCTGCAAGCTCTGCCCCCCGGGTTCCCCCCATTCTCTTGCCTCAGCCTCCCAAGTAGCTGTGACTACAGGCGCCCGCCACCTCGCCCAGCTACGTTTTTTTGTATATTTGGTAGAGACGGGGTTTCACGATGTTAGCCAGGATGGTCTCGATCTCCTGACCTTGTGACCTGCCTGAGCCCCACAAAGTGCTGGGATTACAGGCATGAGCCACTGCGACTGGCCTCTACAGTATATTTTAAAAGGCCAAAAGGTATTTTAAAATTTATGTTGGAAGATGTAGGCTCTAGCTGGGGCTGAGACAGATGATTCAAGTGTCTTTTTTATTTTATTGCGCACTGAGGGTTGAAGCTGCAGAGCATGTGTGCTTACCATTGTGTGTGCACATGTGCATACATGTGTCTTACACCAAAGACTGGAATCTCAAAGAAGCCCCAGTGAGCAGGTGTTAACTGTTATGCTACAAATGAACAGGCGTATTGTGGATTGCTATTATACAGTTCTTTTCTTCATACATACCTTCCTGGTATCACGTTTTTTTCCTGAAAGCAAACAATTTCTACTATTGGATTCTTGACTGTACCATTAAGCTTCTCCAAACACAAATAACATCTACTATGCTTTAAAAGTAATGGCCCACACAGCTATTTATCTGTGTGACTGTTTATCTGTTTATACCTTTGCCTGTTTTCATCTTCAAGCAAATGGGGGATCTCAGAAGCCTTAATGAAGTAACTATCCCTGAACACTCAATAGTCAGAATCCAGCCGTCAAAGCAACACCAAGGTATGTACCGGGGAAAGGAAGGTTTTAGGTGAACACCTAGCTGCATATCTGGTTAACCTGCAACCACACAAAGCAGCCGGGGCAAAGGTGTGTCCTGATGCTTTGTGGTGTACTTGGAACTCCACAGCCAGAGATTAGATGTTATTTGCTCACTGTTCAAAACAAGAGGTGTAAAGGAAGTTCAGCAACAACCGAAAGATGACTCGTAATTTGTAACTGACTGGCTATGCTTGGTGAGCCTGGTGTATTTATAATCTTTCAAAGCCAAGCGCAAAGGCTCCCGAGCCTCGTGTGCCACCCCACTGCAGAATTCCTGTTCATCACGCTGATTGTCACCATAAAGCCTGAGCAAAAGTAAACTTTTCTGTCCCAAGAGTTTCCTTGTACTGAAAGAGCCACTGCTTGAGGCTTTTTACAGGATCACAACCAATGTCTGTTTCATGTGGCAGGTCCCTGGGGACTGTAATTGCAGAAGTATAACCTGGCGGTTATGCCACATGGCCCAAGAAACTGCCAGGGGACCAACGTGCTTCCTGCCAGACGACCTTTTGCAGCTGAAGGCACTAGTGCCCCATCTGCGGTCGCTGTCTCTGTATGAACAATTCTCTGATGTTCCCTGGGCAAAAGGACGTGCTTGTTGACAACACTGAGTCAAAACTTGGAACCCTGAGCCCTCGCTCTGCCACCATGTCACTTTCCTGTTAATGGAGTGATTGGTCAGGTGTTCATTAACAAGGGTTTTTGAAACAAACTGTTTTTAAGTATTAGGCATTTCCTACCTTTGAATCAACTCAGAGCTCATTTCCTACGAAAATGATAAGTGATATCAATATAAGGATGTGGAAGGTTTGCCCAGTTTAAGCGTTCGGATTGGAGGCCTAAGCTGCATGGCTGAGGGGATTTGGGCCACAACTGGTCTCACTGGTTGAGGACATGGATGCTGGAGATGCTCAGGTCTGGGCTTCTTTGTCTCTCTAGCCTCGGTATTCTCATCCATAAAATGGGGTGATGTGAGAAGTCGATGAGCTAATATTCATTAGCACATGAATAATGACAGCTAATACTTGTGTGGCCCCCACTACATCCCAGGCGCTGTTTTTCTGTTAACTCATTTATTCCTCAGAGCAATCCTATGAAGGAGGTACTATAGTTGTCAGTCCCATTTTACAGATGGAAAGCTGAGGTACAGAAAGGTTAGTAACTTGCTCAAGGTCATGCAACTACTAACTGCCAGACCTGGGATTTGAACCTGTGCCTGACTGTGGAGCCCATGTTCTTATGACGCCAAGTTGCACCTTTTGTAAGACAGTCAGTCGGTGGCATGCACTTGGTAAGTACTCAGTAACGATCAGAACGGGGTATACAGCAGATCACCTGGAACAGAAGCCGTGTTTGTCACCTCTGTTGGCTATGGTGCAAGGCATGGGTGACCTTTAAGGGCCTAATAGTGCTGTCTACTTATCAAAGACTCAGCTTCTTAGCTGTGGCCGCAGGAGACTGGGGCAACCAGAAGTCCGGTAGGGTGTCAGGCCAATAGTCATCCTGGGGATGATGAGATGCCAGCAGATTGCTGCTGACTTGAGCCAAGCTGGTGGTGGGCACTTCAGGCCATGCAGAGAACCAGGCATAAGAACAGGGTGTGGCAGGGAAGAGACATTTGGTCTGTGTGTGTGTGTGTGTGTGTGTATGTGTTTAGGAAGGCAGATGGGAGCCTCAGGTGATTTCGGGTATTGGGAAAGATAGCTTGGGATGGCGAGTTGGGTCTCAACCCTCGTCTCTCACTCAGGTCTACTCCTAACTGGAGACACTGAGAAGGAGAATCAGGGATGAATGCAAGAAGGTGACGGGAGCCATCCCATCCCACACCTATGTGTTAGGGAACGTGGGGGATGTTTGAATAGTAAAGAAATGCCCATAGGATGTTTGGGGGGGCGATGACTTTGGTATTTCCTTTCAAAAGGCTGAAAATACTGACAGTCTTGTGCTGAAACTGGTTTTAGATTTTCACCCTGTTTGTCATTCTGCTCTAAGACTGGCCAGGCACTATTCTAGGGGATGGAGATTCAAAGACAGTAGACACATAAACATATAACAGAAATCAACACTGTCATCCAGAAGTAAGCACTGGGGTCATGGGAGCTTTGGGATGGAAGAGGTGGGGTCAGAGACGGTGGGGAATAACAGCTGAAGGTCAGCCTTTGAGGCAGCTGGAGGTGGAAGCATGATCAGATTTAGGACAGGAAGGCAAGGGATGAGCAGTTGCATCTTGATGGGGCTTAAAATGTCAGGCCAGGCGAGGCAGAAGATAAAGATGGGGAAGGGAGGGCCAGGTGTAATATATATTTTATTAATTTTTTTTTTTTTTTGAGAAGGAGTCTCACTCTGTCACCGAAGCTGGAGTGTAGTGGCACCATCTTAGCTCACCGTAACCTCCCCAACCTGGGCTCAAGCAATTCTCCACCCTCAGCATCCTGAGTAGCTGGGATTACAGGCGCCCGACACAATGCCCGGCTAATTTTTTGTATTTTTAGAACAGACGGGGTTTCGCCATGTTGGCCAGGCTGGTCTCAAACTCCTGACCTCAGATGATCCACCTGCCTTGCCCTCCCAAAATTCTGGGATTACAGGCGTGAGCCACTGCGCCTGACCTAGGTGTAATACATAAAGGAGTTTGTGCTTTATTGGCTGGTCGGAAATGTTGGTGTCATTAGATGTCTGAGTTGCTTATTTATTATCATTATTTTATTTTTTAGAGACAGGGTCTCACTCTGTCACCAGGCTTGAGTACAGTAGTGTAATTATGGCTCACTTCAGCCTTGAACTCCTGGGCTCAAACCATCCTCCTGCCTCAGCCTCCGAAAGCACTGGGATTACAGGGGTGAGCCAGCACACCTGGCTCCAAATTGCTTTGTAAACGGATCCTCCTGGCAGCAGTATGGAGGATGAAATTCATGAGAGAAAAAGCCGAGCCAGGGATACCTGTTACAGGAAATCCAGATGAGATGATGAAGGCTTACAACTGAGATCATGGGAAAGCCAGGTAAAAGTAAGTAGGACTTGAAATGTGATTGGTCATTGAATGAGGCGCTGGGAGACAGAGAATGACAATTCAAGGACGGCTTCCAGGTTTCCAGCTCAAACGGCCAAGTAGGTGGTGATAACACCCACTAGTTCACAATCACAGAGAGTGGGTAGCTGGGTTGGAGCAGGAAATGATGGGGTTAACAGGGAACATGCTGAGTTTGAGGTGCCTGATCAGTATTTAGGGGGAAGGTCCAGGAGGCGGTTGCAGAGGCCTTAGTTAACAGCATCTGCATCTAGTGCATTACTGAAGCCTCAGAGAAGAGATGGGCTTGGCTGGGGAGAGTGAGTAGGGGGCACACCAGTGCTCCAAGGAGCGGCCTCAGCAGCACCGGCCGCCTGAGGCTAGGGTGCGTCAGCTCAAGGCATCTGGCGTGGCCCCGGCTCTGGTGGGCAAAGACGCTGGGGCCTACACTGGCTTTGCAGGAGAATGGGGCACAGCTGGCCTCTCTCAGGGATTGGTGCATTGGGTCTCAGTTCCAGGTGCAGGGCTGGCGGGAAGGGTGGGATTGAGGAAGAGAAAAAGTCACAGCCCTCTGCTGGCTACAGGGGCTCTTTAAAAGGGGACCATTTAAACGTTAGTGAAACATCTTTAAAGGTCCTGTTCATTTAGGGTCCAGGTAGCCGTTTTTTTTTTTTTGTTTGGCTTTTTTTTTCTAAGTTTTTTTTGAGATGGAGTCTCACTCTGCCACCCAGGCTGGAGTGCAGTGATGTGATCTCCGCTCACTGCAACCTCCACCTCTCAGGCTCCAGCGATTGTCCTGCCTCAGCCTCCCAAGCAGCTGGGATTACAGGTGCCCGCCACCACACCCGGCTAATTTTTGTATTCTTAGTGGAGATGGGGCTTCACCATGTTAGTCAGGCTGGTCTCAAACTCCTGACCTCAAGTGATCCACCCGTCTCAGCCTCCCAAAGTGCCGGGATTACAGGTGTGAGCCATTGTGCCCGGCCCCAGGTGGAGGTTTTTAAGCAGATGACGGGATAGAAGTCACCTGTTTGCCTTTTTTCCAATTGCGCATGCGCTCCTCCTCCCACGGGCCTGAGATTCTCACAGGTGTGTGACGGGCGTGGGAGTCGTCCTTCGGGAGCTGGCAGTGTGGGATCCATTTTGTGGACCAGAGTCTCCCTGGGATGATTCTGATACATCCTTTCCCAATGGAGAATGCACCATTTGCGGTGAGTAAAGCAGCGCTAATGGCAGAGAAGGCTTAGGACCCTCCTTTGTATTTTGCACCCTTCGGTTGAACCATTTTCCACCAGCACTTAAAGTGCCCCGCTCCAGCCTAGTAACGGCACACAGTCCCACCATTTAGAATCTCCACAAGTTCATTCACACTGCAGGTCAGCAACCACATAATCATCACTCAGCCATGCCGCTTGTGAGGAAGGTGAGGGGCAACACCTGACGCCATGGGACTCTGCAGAACACCATGAAACATTGAGGTAACTTTTTCTTTTTTTCTTTTTTTTTTTGAGATGGAGTTTCACTCGTCCCCCAGCCTAGAGTGCAATGGCGCTATCTCGGCTCACTATAACGTCTGCCTCCTGGGTTCAAGCAATTCTCCTGCTTCAGCGTCCCAAGTAGCTGGGATTGCAGGTGCGCACCATCATGCCTGGCTAATTTTGTGTTTTTAGTGGAGATGGGGTTTCACCATGGTGGCCAGGCCGGTTTCAAACTCCTGACCTCAGGCGATCCGCCCTCCTCGGCCTCCCAAAGTGCTGGGATTACAGGAATGAGTCACCGCACCCGGCCTTGATGTACTTTTTCTGTTAAATGGTCTAAGAACAATTTAACGGGCAGAAAGTATGACTGTAATAAATGTGTGCAATCCAAAACTACCAGCCACCGTCCGTGAAAATACAAAAACCAAGCTGTCACGCCAAGTCTAATTGGTTACTTCTGTTTCTCTGCTAATAGTTGTTAGCTCCACTTATTTGTTTGTTTTATTGTGTCAGTGTCCACTGTCAGATAAGTAAGAGCAGGTGCTGAAATTTTCAGAAACATTTGAGGGAACATTTGCAATGGAATCTATTGAAGTTGAGGTGCCTTTAGTACACTAGTACAACTGCACCACCCCTGAGTGTTAGCAAGAAGGGCAATGATTTAATTTTACTGTGGAACTCCCAAGTCCAGCTTATGGAATAAATTCAGGATCATAGTTTGAGAACTACTGGCTTAAAGGGTCCTGTTTCTTGCTGCTTTAACTGTCAAACAGTGACTGTGATTTGTGTGTATGTATGTGTGTGTGTATATATATATATATATATATATATATATTCTTGGCCCGAGTGATGGGCAAGCTTCAAAGCAGATGAGGACTGCAGTCAAAACTGTGTCCCCTGAGTGTTCTAGCTCTGGGGATTTGGTCCCTGGCTGCTTCCTTCAATCTGCACCATCAAGAAGCATTCTTGGCCAGGTGCACTAGCTCACGCCTGTAATCCCAGCATTTTGGGAGGCCGAAGTGGGTGGATCACTTGATGCCAGGAGTTCCAGACCAGCCTGGCCAACATGGTGAAATGTCATCTCTAACTAAAAATACCAAAACTAGCTGGGAGTGATGGCTCATGCCTGTAATCCCAGCTATTCAGGAGGCTGAGGCACAAAGACTGCTTGAACCTAGTAAGAGGAGGTTGCAGTGAGCCAAGATCACACCACTGCACTCCAACCTGGCCACCTGAATGAGACTCTGTCTCAGAGAGAGAAAGCGAAAGGAAAAAAAAAAAAAAAAAAAAATCCTTCTAGGCTCTGCACATAGGTCACTGCTAAAATCAGCATTCCAAGGGCCAGAAGGACTTCCAGAGGCATCTTTCAGGTGCGGACACTAGTTCAGAGCCTCAGAGATAGCTCCAGTTTCTGCCCAAGTACGTTCAGGGCCTGGGAATTCACTACTTCCCGCTAACAAGGTTCTTGTGAACCATCATCTCCCATCTCCACCCTCTAAAACCACGTAGTTCTTAACTTCTGCTTTGTTTTTGCTATGAGCACTCTCTGCCTGGTATTGTTATTTGGATACTTAACTGTCACACAGTGGTAAGGGCTTAGGTTTTGGAACCATTTGCGTTAGAATCCCAGCTCCATATTTATCTTCACATTTACCAGCCACGTGACCTTGGCAAGTTACTTAACCTCTCTGAGCCTCAGTTGTCGCCTGTGTGCGATGGGAATAACCTTAGGGTCTAGTTCAAGGATTATTCGGAGGTCTAAGGTAATGGGAGGAACCTGCTTGACGTGTGGAAAGCTCTCAGTACAGCACAGATATTATTCCTCTGCTAGACTACAAAATCTCCGACGGCAGGGACCTCTTCTTGGATACCTTTTAACCCCTCCGTAACAGTGGGCAAAGTGTCCGTCAGAGGGATTTAGTGAAGGCATCACACAAAAGAGACTGTACTGAACAAGAGAGACAGGAAGCTGGGATGATTATTTGAATATCTAGTCATCAGAAGGCTTCTAAATGTAAAGCCAAAGCTCCTGCCAAAGAACTGTGTGGAGCAGAAAACAAAAACCAGAGCAGAATGTCAAGAGCAAGGATGTGTTGGGACAGGAAATGGAGTCGAGATTGGGAGAGGTCACACAGAATCAGGTCACATTCTGGAGGGAAGAAGGAGCAAAGGCCCATGATGAGTGAGTGCTAATTAAGGTGGCCAAAGAGAACAGCGTGGTGCTGTAAATGCCGGCAGAGCAAGGAGCCCTGCTGCCAACCTGACCCGACACACGCGTGTTGATGAAAATGGAAGAAGATGGCTGGAGTTCATGAGAATGTATTATAGATTGCAAACTCACTAGAAGAGAGGGTTTTGAATGTTCTCATCCCAAAGAAATCATAAATGTTTAAGGTGCTGGATGTGTTAATTACCCTGATTTGATCATTACACAATGTACACTTGTACTGAAACATCACCTTGTACCCCGGAAGTATGTGCAATTATGTCAATCATAAATTTAAAAATTAAATTTTTTTAAAAAGGAAAAACAATCTTTCCACCACACAAATCATTTTCTGAGCCTGCACATTGGCATTCGTCTTTCCTCCTACGCTTGTGGCCTTAAAGAGGAGGAGTATGACTGGCAGCGCGGCAGCCTCTCGATATTTTCGGACCCCAGTGCTCACTCCTGGCTTCAGTGTTTTCAGCTGGAGCGTCTTCCTGCCGTTCCTTTCCTCTCTGCATGGCTGCTGATGTTCATCCGGGAGCAGGAAATGAGTGCATTCTTAGGTTTTTCTGCAATTAGTCTTCTAAAGAGAAAAACAAAACCAAACAAGAAAGAAAACGGAATGTTTAGGGATATTCTAAAAACTTTTACAGGCTGGCTATTGACAGAGACCAGTAAAGAAAGGTGGAGGCTGGCGACTCAGCCCCCCTGGATTGGAGGTTTGTGGGAATTTATCTCGGGCTTTCTTATGTTTATTCTATACTTCCAAATAACTTTGAAGGTTTCTTTGGAGATTCCAACATGGGAGAGGAGGCCCTTGTAAACTCTTGACTATGCAGCACCACATCTTTTGGGGGGGAGAAAATGGCTTTGGGACAGCATACAGAGGGGACAGGGCCACTCTCAAATCTCCACCCCTTAGATCACCGTGTCACCACTGGGGTAGGGGTGTGCTGAATAAATTAAAGGTATTATTGTAAATTGGAAGTGCGCTAGAGCCAGGTTGCAGAGGCACACTCTCAAAGCCGCCTTCGGTGAAACCACGGAAATCTCCAAATACTACACATTGGGGCTTTTTTCCCCTTCCCTGAGAATCAGCTGATAATTTACTGGCATGTCACTGCATGTAAACAAAATCCAAGAGGAATCAGTTAACCTGCTGGAATGGACAAGGAGTTTGGCATAAAACTGGCCAAATAAACAGATAATGCTGACTCTGTCATGTCTCCCTTCCTTAATGGAAGCCTGATAGGAATGAGGCCCACGGTGACTCAGCAGCTAGTTCCCTTTACTGCGTAGCCTCGGAAGTCATGGAGTGGGCTTTCATAATTTTGCTTTTTTCTTCTTTTCCACTGAAATGGAGGCCTCCAGTTGCAAAGCTCTCCATTGTCAGATTACGCTGCCTGATGGGCATGAAAAGTCCACAAAAGAGAATTTTCTGATGTGAAAATGGAGAGTGTTGTCTGCAACTAGTGGCCCCAGATCCCTGTGATGGCAGTTTAAGGCAGGTGGGAAGGCTCTAGACGTGTGGGACTAGAGTCTTGTGTTCTCTGCCTCAAAGCTGAATTCTGACTCCTCTTTCAGCCTCGTACAAATTTCCCTTCAGTGACCGTCTGCACGTAGAAGGGCTATTGAGGCTGGAGAGTGGTGAGTTCAGCTTCAAGGTGCACTCTAGAGATCAGGCCTGTGTGTATTTTTGGAAGTGCCCTCCATACATTCCAAAAACTGAAAGCTTCGAGGTCCACTCGACCAGCTGACCTAGTTTTTCAGCTAAAAGACCATGGCCTGGCCTCCTAAAGTCCTATGTGTATAGATTCCAGCCAGGTGGGACCCATGGTGCCCATTTTGTGAATTCCGAAGCACAGCATGGTGTCGGAGAGAAAGGACGGAATTTGGAATACAGAAGTTTGGAGTCAGACTTAGGTTGAAGGCAAAACAAATCTTTCGTGTCGAAGTCAGAAGAGGACGGGGGTTTACCGAGAAAGGGCACAAGGGGACGTTCTGAGTGATGGAAAGATCTTTCCCCTTTTGGGGTGGCAGTTACACAAAGTGCATCCCTTTGTCAAAATCGATCAGACTGAATACTGAACATCTGTGTCTTATTGAATGTAAATTATACAGCAGTTTTTAAAAGGACAGGTTCCAGTCCTGGCCCTGCCTCTTATTTACCATCTAGAGAAGTTCCTCGCCTCTTTGAGACTCAGTTTCTTTTTCTATTAAATGGAAGTAGTGCTTATACCCGTGCTTATATTCAGTAAGATCATGCAAGCAAAAGTGCTTTGTAAATGACAAACAGCCTGGATGAGCAGATCACTCCTATCATTATTCTTTCCATCCAGCCGCCTCCTGGAGCAGATTGTTAAGCTGATGCGAGTCTGGGCTCTGCCTCGCCACTTGTCTTGGAGGTTAGTGTTTATCTATTTTAAGGAGACTCTGGAGATATCAAAATGCTGCAGAAAAGCAAATGGAATGTGGATGTGCCAGGGAGAGGAGGACGGGCTGGAAGGGAACAGCTGGGGAGAAAGCTCTCAATCCAGCTCAGCAGCAGGGCCGGGCGGGTGCCGAAAGGGAGTCGCTAAATGCCTGAGAGAGAATCGTGACCAGTAAAAGCAGCATGAGTTGGAAA
This sequence comes from Piliocolobus tephrosceles, assembly GCF_002776525.5. Lineage (NCBI taxonomy): Eukaryota > Metazoa > Chordata > Mammalia > Primates > Cercopithecidae > Piliocolobus > Piliocolobus tephrosceles. The sequence continues at coordinate 85,689,308 of NC_045455.1, forward strand.
AAAAAAAAAAAAAAAATCACATCTTGCCGAACAAATTGGGTCACATTCGTGATGGAGTTAGTCACTGAGAGCAGAGATGGGAAAGCAGTTTCAGGGCAAAATGCGAAAGATTTGGGGACCCTGGTGACTTAGCTGAACGTGGCAAAGGTCACTTGGGCATCCTGGCCCGGGTTGGGGGTTAAATAAAGGCTCTTCCTGTGGCTTCTGCTGTGAGTCTTAGCATACTTTTGATTTGAACTTGATCTTTACTCCTTAATGGCCACCACAAGCTAGCTGTTTCTCTCTCTCTCTTTTTTTTTTTTTTTTGAGACAGGGTCTTGCTCTGTTACCCTGGTGTTGCCCAAGCTCACTGCAACCTCGACTTCCTGGGCTCAAGCAATCCTCCAACCTCAGCCTCTCAAGCAGCTGGGACTACAGGCATGCACCACCATGCCTGGCTAATTTTTAAAATATTTTTTGTAGAGACGAGGGTTTCATGATATTGCTCAAGCTGGTCTTGAGGCTCACTTCAGCCTCCCAAAGAGCTGCGATTGCAGGCATGAGACACTGAGTCTGGCCTACAAACTACCTTTACATCAGAATCAAGAGCACAGTGTACAGTTTTAAAAAGGAAAATCTTAGAAAGAAGCCGAGTTAAGTGGAGGCTGAGAAAGCAGGAAGGCCATTCCGGAGTTCACCCTCGGAATTCAAGTGGGAGGTGACAACGGCCTGAACCCAGCCAAGCTTCTTCATGATTATGCCGACAAAGTCCTTTCGGTTTAGAAACGTTTAACCCCAGAGCCAATGTCCTTTGACAATAAAATCCCATAAGATGATTGAACAGTGTCAAAATAAATGTTAAATTGTTAGCCACTAAAATAAAGTTAAAACAGGGAAAGATTTAACAGGAAGAAATAATCTAAAAGAGAAATCTGATGTGCGAAATTTTGATTTTATCCTCATTATAAACATTTTGGTGCTTTCTGCTAGCTATTTCTGCCAAGAAATGTGATATGTTGAAAAAGAAGAGGAAATGTACTCTCTCTAGATGCTGTGACTATAAAAGGCTGTTTAAAATGATAGGAATCAGTCAAGGTTCTCCCAGTGACCAAGGTTATAAAATTAGAATCTCAAACTACCAAATCAGGGTGAGAAAAAAAAAAAAAAACTTCAACAAAAGCAACATCTAAATTTATTTTATTATAATTTCCATAATCCAACAATGTTGGTGTTTTCTCCGGACCCATCAGATTTCTTTTCTCTTTTTTCTTTTTTTTGAGACAGAGTCTTGGTCTGTTGCCAGGTTGCAGTGAGGTGGTATAATCTCAGCTCACTGCAACCTCCACCTCCCGGGTTCAAGTGATTCACCTGCCTCAGCCTCTTGAGTAGCTGGGACTACAGGTGCGTGCCACCATGCCCAGCGAATTTTTGTATTTTTAGTAGAGATGGGGTTTCACCATGTTGGCCAGGCTGGTCTTGATCTCTTGACCTCGTGATCTGCCCGCTTCGGCCTCCCAAAGTGTGGGGATTACAGACGTGAGCCACTGTGCCCGGCCCACACATTGAATTTCTTATGTTGTCAATTCCCTACCCTAAAATATATCCTTATTGGAGCAAAGCTGGGGATTGAGGAGAGATCAGATGGGGTGAGGGGCACCGTGAGAAGGCGGGGCATCTTTCCTGCCAAGCTCTGAATCAGAGATGCCAACAGTACGTCAGTATATCAATATCAATACCCAGGATGCTGAATGAAGCCTAGGTTGGAGGATCCTTCCAAACCCAGGTCTTTGTCTTGCTGGAAATCTTGTGCCTCTTCTCCTCTGCCATCCTGTCTCCCACCTCAACACTTTAGCTTTACTGCTCCATTAATTAGCACATGGAGTCTGAGGCTGGGCCTTTTGCATCTGGGCACTGGCTTCATATGGTTTCTCAACCCCCTTTGTTCACAGGTCTTCAGGAACCATGTAAGATGCAACCTCTCCCCTAGGTCTCTTGCAGGCAGGGACCCCTCAGAGGATTCCTCCTTCCAACGCCCTGGCTTTGGGGTTGACAGACTTGCGTTTGACTAGGCTTCATCCCTTATTGGCCAGTTAGTTAAGCTCTGTGAACACTGACTTCCCTGCCTGGGAGGGTGGCACACTGATGGAAGTAGCTGAACCCATGAGCTGTAATTAGCTACTCAACACTTTTGGCAGTGACTTGATGGGAGAGCTTAATGGCAAGTTGCCCAATAGGTGACAGGAAACCAATGGATGTGAACTAAGAAGAGGGATCCACGATCCCCAGTCATGAATTTGGGACATGACTGGGATAGCCCAAAACAAAGGCTGTGTTCTTATCCCAGATCAGCTTTCCAAGTGCGGGACTGGGACGTGTGGTTCAGTGGCAACACGTGTGAAATAGATTTAGGAGTGTCTGGTCCACAGTGACTTCCTGGTGGGGACTGGGACAGGACAGAGTAATCTGGGTCAGAGTTCTTTGGTTGCAAGCAACTGAAATGGACTCTAAATCAGAAAAGGGATTTTCTGGAAAGGTATGGAATAGTTGTTGGATACTGAAGAACCAAGCTGCAGGAAAAAGAGGACATCCCCCGCAACCCCATCCCTGAAATGGGATCATCAGAACTTCTCTGTTCCACTGTTTTCTGTTACGTTTTTCTTCCAAATGTTCAAAACTCTGGAAGCTAGAGTCTTAAGGCCTAAACTGGGTTCTGTGTGCTACCATCCTCTGAGTAGGAGGGGCAGGGAGAATCAAGACTTCTCAGAATAAGGAAGAACAGCTCTCTAATGAGAAATCACAGTGCTTTTACCCCCTCCCCCCAAAAAAGCGAGAGGGTGTGCTTGACAGGCCAAAGCAAGGGATCTCCAGGATGCTGATTTTAGAAAGGTGCACAGAAAAACAGGGAGATGATTCCACGCTACTCCTTCCTGGCCAAGATCGGGCCAAGTTCTGGGCAATACACTTTCTGAGACTTTTGACTGCTTGGAGTGAGAAGGGATAGGTTCAAAAACAGCAATTAAGATGCAAATATCTGAAAAACATGACACACAAGCAAGGTTGAGAGAATTGAAGAGATCGAACCCAAAGGAGAGAAGACTGAGTTGGCGTTTAATTGCAGCCCTCAGGCTCTGTGAGGCTTAGAATGTAGATGGAGGACAATTTTGTATTCACTGGTTGTGAAAGGAAGACCTAAAATCAAGAAACAGGAGTAGATTAAAGAGGAACACATTTTATCCCATTATATGTAAGATCTTTCTTTTTTTTTTTTTTTTGAGATGGAGTCTCGCTCTGTCGCCCAGGCTGGAGTGCAGTGGCCGGATCTCAGCTCACTGCAAGCTCCGCCTCCCGGGTTTACGCCATTCTCCTGCCTCAGCCTCCCGAGTAGCTGGGACTACAGGCGCCCGCCACCTCGCCCAGCTAGTTTTTTTTTTTGTATTTTTTAGTAGAGATGGGGTTTCACCGTGTTAGCCGGGATGGTCTCGATCTCCTGACCTCGTGATACGCCCGTCTCGGCCTCCCAAAGTGCTGGGATTACAGGCTTGAGCCACCGCGCCCAAGGAAGAATGCAATGAACTGAGTTGTAAGGTAGGAACTTCCCATTTCTGGGAAACCTGGGATGCTCAGTTACCTTTAGCAATAAGCACACTCTTCACGATGGATCACCACACGCCTGGGTGCCGTGGCCCTGCTGCTGAAGATGCTGACCTAATAATGGTGATTCAGGGCCAGAAACTGCACTCCCTCTTTGGCCACATCTGCCCAAGAGCACTTTTCTGAATCTGGAGTTCTAGTCATGGACAATGTGAGTGATGATGGGGAGAACAGGAAAGGACTCCTCTGTACTCCTAACCACCTGCCCAGGCCCTACGTGGTGCAAGCCCGCCGTGCCCAGTGCCTTATGTGACAGCGCTGCTTCACCAGAGGACTTCTTTTGAGATGTGTTGCATTGACCCACTTCTTTCTACACACCTTCCAATGGGAATGGCATGACATCTTACTTTATCTCTGAACAATATTCAATAAATACATATTACGTTTCTATGGTGATACGTATGCTTAGGAAGCTAGAGCATACATATTTTAAAACGTCATGTTGTACATGTAAATCATTATATATACAGTCACTTAAAACATTAAGTAAAAAGGAAGCTAGGGTATCAGAGTTGAAAGAACCTTTTGTGATCAGTGTGTTTACAATGCTTGAATATACCCAATGGCATTTCTGACAAGTTGATTTGTAGCCTGGTCTTGATTCCTTTCTGAAACTCACAACCTCCTAACATAGTCCACACACCACTTGAGTGGTTTTGGTTGCTAAAACTCTTTCTTACTGTAGGCTAAAATCTACTCACGATTTGGCCATATCTATCAAAATTTAAAATGCACATACCCTTTGACCAGCATTCTACCTCTAACAATTTATCCTACAGGTATAGTCCCCACGGGCTCAAAGACATGTGTGCAAAGATATTCTTTGCAGCAAAGGACTGGAAATAATTTAAACGTTTGACCAGGGGACTGATGAAATAAATTATGGAATATTTGTACTGTGAGAAACCAAGAGGGTGTTAAAAAAATTAAACCATTCTCATGCACTGACAGGGAAAATTCTAAAATTCATGTTGATCTGTGAGAAAGAGAGACTAGCTCAATAATATGTAGAGAATAATTCCATTTATGTGATAGAAAAAAAGGAGATACATGAACATATGCTTAGGTTGTATCTGGAAAGATACTGGTAACAGTTTGCCTCTGCTGAGGGCATCTATGGCAACTGGTTTCAGGGGTAGAAGGAAGAATTTTAGGTTTATACATGTATGTATGTATGTATGTGTGTTTATATGCATGTATATGTGTGTGTGTATAAATATATATATATATATATATTTTTTTTCCCCCTTTTTAGACAGAGTCTTGTTCTGTCACCTAGGCTGGAGTACGGTGGTGTGATCACAGCTCACTGCAGCCTCAACCTCCCTGTGCTCAAGTGATCCTCACACCTCAGCCTCCCGAGTAGCCAGGATCACAGGTATGCACCACCACACCCTAATTTTTGTAGTTTTTGTAGAGATGAGGTTTTGCCATGTGGCCCAGGTTAGTCTCAAACCCCTGGGCTCAAGTAATCTGCCCACTTCAGCCTCCCAAAGCGCTGAGATTACAGGCATGAGCCACCATGCCTGGCTGCATGTATATATCTTAATTTTTTTAACCCTGTGCATGTATCATTTTAAAAACTTCTTTAAAAACCTGCCCTCTTAAATCCTAGCACAGGGTCCACCTGGTTCTACCTCATAAAGCTGTGCAGAACACCTCTAATCTTTCTTCTGTTAATAGCATGCATTTGCAAACTTCTACCATGGGCCCTTTATACCCTGTCTTCTACGGGTTAAACAAATGCAGATCTTTACATCAATGCTTCTGTCCCTGACCATCTGGTCCCCAGTCCCCTCCAGACCCAAAACAATGGGCTGTGCTGCAGCAAAATGAGGGTGTCCTCAGTGCACTGAGGCCCTTATACCATGAGAGATGGCAAGTGATGTCAGGGAGAGGCACATCTGCAGAGGCCGTGCTGCCCTGGGAGGCCCTGTCCCGAGCAGTAGTGGGAGCATCCGGAAGGGGTGAATAGGGAGTGTGGGCTGGGCTGGGATGGAAGAGAGGCTAAGCATGCAGAGACCAGCTTTGTCAAGTTATGCAGTACATAAGGGTCCCCCCTAAAGGGACTAGTTGGCTAGAATGAAAGAGAAAAACCAGAATATTGTACGTTTACATGGCTGCTTTATAATTTTCAAGGCATTTTACAAACTGCATTACATTGATTACTTATCACAATGCTTTAAGGTAGGTATTCAGGAATTATTTTTCTCATTTCAGGAGAAAGCCTTGGCCAGAGAGTTTAAGGATCTGGGCCTGGGCACAGTGACTCGTGCCTGTAATCCTAGCACTCTGGGAGGCCAAGGCAGGAGGATCGCTTGAGGCCAGGGGTTTGAGACCAGCCTGAGCAACATAGTGAGACTCCCATTTCTAAAAATAAAAAAATTAGGACTGGCATAGTGGCTCACGCCTGTAATCCCAGCAGTTTGGGAAGCTGAATAAAGAGGATCACTTGAGACCAGGAGTTTGAGCCCAGCCTGGTCAACATGTAGAGACTTTATCACTACAAAAAGTTTTTATTTATTTATTTTTTGAGACAGGGTCTCAATTTGTCACTTAGGCTGGAGTGGAGTGTGCGATCACAGCTCACTACAGCCTCGACCTCCTGGGTTCAAGCCATCCTCCCACCTCAGCCTCCCGAGTAGCTGGGACTACAGACATACACCACCATGTCTGGCTAAATTTTTGTACTTTTTGTGGAGACAGGGTTTTGCCATGTTGCCCAGGCTGGTCTCTAGCTCCTGGGTTCAGGCAATCTGCCTGCCTCAGCCTCTCAGAGGCCTGGAACTGCAGGCATGAGCCACTGCTCTTGGCCATTTTTATTTTATTATTTTTATTTTTTTTTAAATTTTTTTGAGATGGAGTCTTGCTCTGTCGCCCAGGCTGGAGTGCAGTGGTGCAATCACGGCTCACTGCAAGCTCCGCCTCCCAGGTTTACACCATTCTCTTGCCTCAGCCTCCCGAGTAGCTGGGACTACAGGCGCCCACCACCACGCCCAGCTAATTTTTTTGTATTTTTATTAGTAGAGACGGGGTTTCACTGTGTTAGTCAGGATGGTCTCGATCTCCTGACCTCGTGATCTGCCCGCCTTAGCCTCCCAAAGTGCTGAGATTACAGGCATGAGCCACCGTGCCTGGCCACATGTATATATCTTAATTTTTTTTAACCCTGTGCATGCATCATTTTAAAAACTTCTTTAAAAACCTGCCCTCTTAAATCCTAGCACAGGGTCCACCTGGTTCCAACTCATAAAGACCCCGTAAGACCCTAGGTTAGCCAGGAACACTGGGGGACCCCTTCGTCTCCATTGGCCACACCTGGGCCTGCCTCTACCAAAGGGTAAGAGACCAGTTAAGCTTTCCATGTTGGAGAAAGACGAGTCCCCTCCGTATGGCTGCATAGAAGGAGCTCAGTGTATCCTTAGGGCCAGCGGCATCTGTGGCCTGGGCCTTACACCTTGGGGAATCGCTGTCCTGTGGGGTCTAGACGCTCAGAGTGGCAGCTGAGAGGTGGGAAGGAGGAGGTGAGGACGGTCATTGGCCGTCCCAGTTACAAAATTCGGGTATCAGATGCCCCCAGTCAGCCTAGGATATGCACGTCACCCAGGCCTGGCTCTTCCTTGCAGTTAGCACAGGTCCAGGAGGCTGCTTGTCAGTAACTTTATTTTCACGTTTTAGGACGCTGTCCCTGGCCATTTTAACCTAATGGATCAGGATAAACAAGTTAGGCAAGCAGACAGAAGAGCACGTAGGAGCATTTCCTTGCAGGCTGGAGCATCACGGTCCCCCAGGGGATAAGAAAAGGGCTTCTCTTCTTAGAGGAAAAGACATTTTACTAGGAGAGATGCTTTCTGGTGTTCTGAACCGGCAAACAGGGGGCCAGGGAGAAAGGAGGCCGGGAGAGGAAGGTGGAGAGGTTTCTGCAGGAAGTTGGGCCTTCAGGCCACTCGCTGATAGATCTGGATGCAGGGAGGGATATTTAAAATGTTTAACAGGCGGGCCTGACCCAGCAGACCTGTCACCGCAGGGCCTCCAGAGTCAGCTCCCGGAGGCCCCCTGCTGGGCCATATCTGCCCCCGTTCGGTTGGAGGACAGTGGGGAGGTGTGGGGGCTCTGGGGGAGGGGCTGGGGCCTGGGCTGCTTACCACCTAGTGTGGAAGCATTTCTATGTAAGAACAAGGTGTGGCTGCAACCCTTCCCAGCAGCTGAACTTCAGCCCTGGTGGGGTTAGCAGCTGATGGTCCTGCTGGCCTCTCAGGTTGCCTGGCAAATCATGCCAGCCTCGTGCAGATCCCCGGCAGAATTGCAGACAAAAGACTTGTTTGCAGAATTGCAAAATTCTCCCATCCAGAGCCAGGCCGCGCACAAATGTCCCAGTGTACGGTGGCGTGGCCTCTTCTTCTGCAGTAACTTATGTGCAGTTCTGACATGAGAAGCAAGCAGTTCTTGCTTTATCAGGAGGAATCTTCCTCTCCCTTTATCGCCCTCTGGTTCCAGGGTACGGTGTACATTTCCGCCCCCACCGCCGCGCAGCTGGAACACACTGTCAGAATGGATGCCTCATTGCATCAGGAATCCAGAGCTCTTCGTCTATAAAACAGGAGGGGTGGGCTTCCAGAACCACTAACAGATGTCTAAGTGAAAAAAAACTCCACACCTGCCAAACCGCCAGCTTCCTTTCTCATTCTTGAGGGCTCCCAGTAACAAGACATTAGAAAAATGTGTTGCGAGCTGCGGTTTCCACTTTCCCTGAAACCCAGCTATCTAATCTCCTGGGAGTGAGAATTCAGACAGTGAATTGTCTAAGATGGGAGGTAAGAGGTGCCGTGGGAGGTCAGGTACATGTTGCCCAGGAGGCCTGGCCGCCCAGGATGCTTGCTTCTGCAAACCCAACCGGGATGACAGCATGGGCCGGCTAAGGCTGGTCTTGGCAGAGAAGCCCATGAAAATCCCTGCTGGTTGTCTCAGTCTGGAGACCTCTGTTTTGGTGACGCTTGAAATAGCAAAGCTTCATTTCATTATTTTTATGTTTATACGTGTTATTTTTTGCACTTTACTTTTCCTTTTTGAGACAGAATCTCCCTCTCGCTCCCAGGTTGGAGTGCAGTGGTGCAATCTCTGCTCAGGTTCCCAGGTTCCCAGGTTCAAGCAATTCTTGTGCCTCAGCCTCCTGAGTAGCTGGGGTTACAGGCACACACCACTACACTAATTTTTTTTTTTTTTTTTTGTATTTTTAGTAGAGATAGGTTTCACCATGTTTGCCAGGCTGGTCTGGAACTCCTGGCCTCAAGTAATCTGCCCTCCTCAGCCTCCCAAAATGCTGGGATTACAGGCATGAGCCACCGTGCCAGGCCAATTTCTACATATTATTTTTACTTCTAACCCATATATATAATTTTAAAATTCTGATATTTACAAACTTTAGTGAAAATTCATAGCCTTGTAGCCTCCTGCCCCACCCATTCTTGCCTTCAGGTACTGCTGTCCAGAGTCAGCCACTGTCTGTGGCTCCTGGTATTTGCAGCAATCATTCCAAATGATGTGCTTATAGAGTTGTATCTTTCTAAACTTTCGAAATGATCTCCTGACTTACTGGAAGATGAAGAGGTAGCTTTTTCCTCTTCCCCCCAGGACATGCTTCTTTCTCACTAAGGAACAGAGTTCCTGTATTTCTTCTTATTTTTGATGCATGCCTTTGATTATAAGGTTTGCCATTATTTTATGAGGCACTACAAAAGAAGAGAAGTTAAATAAAGTAACTATGATGCAAGTAAACTATCATGCAACACTTGCTTATCACATTGACTAAAAAATGTGTTCTGATTTCCAAAATGTTAAAATGGGGAAAAAAACGTGCATTTTAGAATATTATGAATTACAGGACAGCACATCTTCTGATAAAATCCCTGGTCAGTATTTGTATTATTTTGCTTATGTAAATATTGTCTGCAGTGTACTGCGTTTACATTTCTGCTCATGTATATCTTTTCCCCTTGGGAGTTAATAATTGCCTTGTCTTTTTAATTCATAGGGTTTTTTTTTTTTTTTTTTTTGGCATTTATGAGTAATTCATTCCCAAGCTCTCCTCAATGTGGTGAACACACTAGTAATCTTGCCATTGCATTTCTCTTCCTGTGCGGACATCCTCCGGGAACTATCCTTCTGCTTCAAACTTAGGCTGGTATCTCCTCAGGTCTACTATAGTTACCAGCCCAGATTTCAGCATCCTCCTGGAAGTCATTTTTCCTTCTCTCCTGTGTTGGATTCCCTGTTTCCTAGACCTTGTATCTTTTTCTTGGTTAATTCTTTGTTTTGTTGGAGCACATCCTCTAGTAGCTTCCTGAGGAAGGGTTCATGGCAGCGAAACATTTGGAGACCTTGTAAATGTCCCTTGCACTTGTCTGGGCATAGAACTCAACTTCAGGAATATTTTTTCTTCATGTTAGAGGCTTTCTTCAAATGTCTGGTGATTTACTGTTGACACTCAAGTGACGTGTGCATGAGTGAAGCTTGTCAACCAGTGGGCTCATTGTCAGGTGATTCAATGGAGACCTGGATGTTTCATTAAGGAACCCACTAGGTCATTCTCTGTAAGTCTTTTTTCTCTGACTGGTCAGTTTCCCTAATGATGAATCCTCGAATCTTCTGCCCATAGGGTAGAACCCTTATTGCCAGCATTCTGGGATCTAAGAGGGGTAAGGAGGCTGTGGTGTCCTATAATCCAGAGTGCAACTGGGTGCAATGGCTCACTCAGGAGTCTCAGCCACTTGGGAGGCTGAGGCAGGTCTGCTTGAGACCAGGAGTTCAAGACCAGCCTGGGCAACATAGTGAGACCCTGTCTCTACAAAATACAAAAATTAACTGGGCATGTTGGCATGTTCCCATGGTCCCAGCTACTCAGGAATTTGAGGCTGCAGGGAGCCATGATTATGCCATTGGATTTTAGCCTGGGTGACAGCAAGACAAAACAACAAAGACAATAAAGGACAGAGTGTCTTCTATTTCTGTTTCTATGGTGTGTCACATGCCGGGTCTCGGTTGTGCCTGGTGTCCTTGAGTCCAGTCCCTCTCAGATTCAACTTTTCCTCCAGAGGCTGGGCAGGGACAGTGGTGTGACAGTGCAGCTGTGCATAGGTGTACATAGGGATGGAAATAAATGTGGAGTCTTATAGCTCCATGTACACATTCTCAACACATTTGTTTTCAGCACACCTGCACCCATGTTCTGCACAGAGGGAACCAATTTCTGCTTTGTCTAAGATTCTGTGGTGTAGCTGATTTTCTTCTTACAGATTTCCCTCCCTTAGAGCTTAGGTTGCAGCTTTATCTTCTCTGCTAAATTAGTTGCTTCTCATTCATCTGCTTTTTTTTTTTTTTTTTTTCTGATTTCCATAACATTGTTAACATTTTTATCTGCTGTTGTCTCTGTTGCTATTCTCTCTTTATACTTATGGGTCCAGGCAGTGGTGTGCTGGTAAGTGCCTGACAAAACAGCTCTTGCGGGGAAGGGAGGAACCCTGAGTGGTAGCAGTCCAATTTCTGTGGTGTAAATATTCCTAATGTGGCTAATTTCAAGGCACCAAAAGGACATCCCTGAACATGCAGTTGGAAAGAAAAGCAAAGTAGCACACCATTATCCAGATGGTTTCTGGCTTAAAATGGTTCCACTTAACGATTTTTTGACTTTACGATGGTGTGAAAGTGATACACATTCAGTAGAAACAGTACTTCAGTACAGTATTCAGGAAATCACATGAGATATTCAACACTTTATTATAAAATAAGCTATACGTTAGATGATTTTGCCCAACTGTAGGGTAATGTAAGTGTTCTGAGCTCGTTTAAGGTAGGTTAGGCTAAGCTCTGATGTTCAGTAGGTTAGGTGTATTAAATGACTTTCTGGTTTATGATTCCTTCCTTCCTTCCTTCCTTCCTTCCTTCCTTCCTTCCTTCCTTC
>NC_045455.1:85700904-85899574 GCF_002776525.5 Piliocolobus tephrosceles
TTCCTTCCTTCCTTCCTTCCTTCCTTCCTTCCTTCCTTCCTTCCTTCCTTCTTTCCTTCCTTTCTCTCTCTCTCTCTCTTTCTTTCTTTCTTTTTTGAGATGGAGTCTTGCTCTGTCACTCAGGCTGGAGTGCAGTGGCACAATCTCGGCTCCAATGCAACCTCCGCCTCCCGGGTTCAAGCAATTCTTCTGTCTCAGCCTCCTGAGTAGCTGGGACTACAGGCACCTGCCACCATACCCAGATAATTTTTGTATTTTTAGTAGAGATGAGGTTTCACCATAGTGGTCAGGCTGGTCTTGAACTCCTGACCTCAGGTGATCCACCTGCCTCAGCCTCTCAAGGTGCTGGGATTACAGGTGTGAGCCACCGTGCCTGGCCTGGTTTATGATATTTCCAACTTAAAATGGGTTTATCATAAGTCAAGAAGCATCTGTGTAATATTTCCACTGTACACATACAGTAGACATGAACAATAGAAAAAAGCCCTCAAGAGAATATGTAATTATAAAAATATTATGAAGTGACAAGTATTGAGATTTTATTAGCTTTATTTATTTATTTATTGAGATGGAGTCTCTCTCTGTCCTCCAGGCTGGAATGCAGTGATGCAATCTTGGCTCACTGCAACCTCTGCCTCCCAGTTGAAGCGATCCTCGTGCCTCAGCTTCCTGAGTAGCTGAGATTACAGGCACCTGCCGCCTCACCTGGCTAATTTTTATATTTTTAGTAGAGACAGGATTTCACTGTGTTGGCCAGGCTGGTCTCAAACTCCTGACCTCAGGTGATCTGCCTATCTTGGCCTCCCAAAATGCTGGAATTACAGGCGGGAGCCACCCCGCCTGGCCTTTATTAACTTTATTTTTAATACAATTTTTAAAATTGTAAGCCTATATAGTTTAGTTTTTTAAATAGCTATGTGCCACAACCAGCTGGCAAAATTCCCGACAATTTAACAATCAGTTCTCAAAAGTCAGTGTCAGCTGGCGCTAACGCAGCACTGGGTTTATGCCTTTGTAATGGTTTTCTTATCTTTTTTAGTATATTAATCAATTGTTTTTCAGTTTATTTCTTTATAGCACACAGTTACCTCTCCTCACATATTGTTAACACATTGGTAATCCATCCAAAATTCACATTGTCTAATCATAGCTCTCAAACTGTGGTGAAGAAAAGATGACACCTCAGTAGAATGAGATGATGCTTGACATGAGGGATAAATAAAAAAGTTAAAATAAAATGAGATGAGGAGAGGTCATCAGTATCCACAGGTGGTCAAGGAAAAGTGGTGTCAACACAATGGGGCAGGAGGAGATGGATACAGTTAGGGCCTTGTCTCAGCAACACAACTGCTAGCAATACAGTTGCTAGAACAAGGTAGTAACAGTAACCAACCTTTCAGTTCCCATTTAATCTCAACTTTTTTTGTTTTTTGGGACTTTTTTTGAGATAGAGTTTCACTCTGTCACCCAGGCTGGGCATGATCTCGGCTCACTGCAACCTCCACCTCCTGGGTTCAAGCGATTCTCCTGTCTCAGCCTCCCAAGTAGCTGGGATTAAAGTCTCCCGCCACCACACTGGGCTAGTTTTTGTATTTTTAATAGAGATGGGGGTTTCACCATGTTGGCCAGGCTGGTCTCAAACTCCTGACCTCAGGTGATCCACCCACCTCAGCCTCCCAAAGTGATAGGATTATAGGTGTGACCCACTGTGCCTGGCTAATCTCAGTTTTTAAGAAGATACCATTTAATGTATCTGTGTTTCTTAGCAATTCTCTGAAGTGGTTCCAAGCAACATCTTACTCTAAACATATATGTCTGTATAATGAGACCAATTGCCTACATACACCCCTTCATGAGATGAGCTCAAAGCATTTTACCAACGGTGCTTCGTTAAGTCTTACCAAACCTCAATGTGGGAATTGAGGGGGAACATCATTATTTCTGTTTTACTGATGGATAAAGCAGAGGCCTTAAAGCAAACCAACAGTAGCTGAGACCAACTTGTTTGTCTGCGAATCCAGTGTTCCAGTGTTCTATCTTTTCATGACAACACGATCTTGAACACCAAGTTATGTTTTCTGCCTCTATATAGGTATGTGGAGGGTACAGTTTTATCTGAAATATCAATGAATTATTTGAAGTCCTGAATTGTATGATTCTGGTTTTTACCTTTGTTGACCCCCTCACACCTTCTTGCGCGTGTGATTTGATAGCATCTTATGGAATTAATACCAAAGACCTACCTAGTTACTTTTCATTGCAATTAAAGTGTTTAAAAATAATTGCGCAGCCAGGCGTGGTGGCTCACGCCTGTAATCCCAGCACTTTGGGCAGCTAAGGCGGGTGGATCACCTGAGGTCAGGAGTTCGAAAACAGCCTGGCCAACATGGCGAAACCCTGTCTCTACTAAAAATACAAAAATTAGCCGGGTGTGGTGGCAGGCACCTATAATCCCAGCTACTCAGGAGGCTGAGGCAGGAGAATCACTTGAACCCAGGAGGCGGAGGTTACAGTGAGCTGAGATCACAGTACTGTACTGCAGCCTGGGCAACAGAGTGAGACTCCATCTCAAAAAAATAAAATAAAATAATAAAATAATAAATAAATCAATACATGTAATTACGCAAACCACAATTACTTTTGTACTAACCGAATACATTGTCCAACATAACTCCAGTCTGGTAGAAATAGGGGAGTGTGAAAACAGAAGGCGGCACCACTCGGGTACAAAGGAGAAGATCAGGGACTATGGTTTGGTCTCTGTGTTGAGCAGATAACAAAGCATTAATAATTGCCCAAATAGACAATGGACATTTTGAGCATTTATTATGTGCAAGATGTGAAATTTAGTATTTTATACATATTGGCACATTTAAATGATTTAAATTGGCACATTTAAATGACAATTTCTGGTTAGTATTAGTATTATCCCTGTTTTTCAGATAAAAAAATTAAAGCTTAGAGGGTCTAAATAAGTTTCACAAAGACACAGCTCGTGAGTGGTTTGAACCAAAGGTTGTCCAGCTGTAGGTCCATGTGCTTGTAGAGGCTATTGTCTTGCCTTTCTACTCTTTTAGTAACACAGCTGGCGTCTTGGCTATGGGAATTAGTGTAGGGATGGACCTGGCACCCAGCAGAGTCCTAAGGCAGGGTTCTCCTAGCTGGACCTAGCAGAAGAACCCTTTCTTCCTTGGTGACAGAGTCATTCGACTGTTTCCCCAGTGAGGTGGACTGCCATGTCTACTGCTCTGTGAGAAAAGCCCTCTGTAGGAGGAGAGATTGAAATCCACAGGCAAAGAGAAAAGCAGAGACTATGATGGGGAGGCTGGGTGTGGTGGCTCACGCCTGTAATCTCAGCACTTTTGGAGGCCGACGCTGGCGGATCACTTGAGGCCAGGAGTTTGAGAACAGCTTGGCCAACATGGTGAAACCCTGTCTCTACAAAAATACCAAAAAATTAACCAGGTGTGGTGGCGCATGCCTGTAATCCCAGCTACTCAGGAGGCTGAGGCATGAGAATCACTTGAACCCAGGAGGCAGAGGCTGCAGTGAGCTGAGATCGTGCCACTGCACTTCAGCCTGGGGGACAGAGTGAGACTGTATCTCACACACACACAAAAAAAGATGGAGAGAAGAATTCTGATGGCATTCAAATCCTTGACTTCAATCCCTGGCCCTGTTATCTAAACTAGCCTGAGTTCAGCTTTTGCCACTAGGCTACTAGGAGGTCCAGAGTAATACAGGGTTTACATACCACACTATCCAGCTGTGACCTGTACCAAGTTGACCAGGATAGGGGAGTTTACCACTGGGTCCCTTGGACTTACCCAGTCTGTGTCAAATCTTGAAGCAGGTAAATTTTCCCCACAATACAACCCTTCTTCCACTTTTTTTTTTTTTTTTGAGTTCGGGGTCTTGCTCTGTCACCCAGGCTGGAATGCAGTGGCACAATCATAGTCCACTGCAGCCTTGAACTCCTGGGCTTATGTGATCCTCCCACTTCAGCCTCCTGAGTAGCTGGAACAACAGGTGCACACCACCATGCCCCACCCCTTCTTCCACTTCGAAATACATTCTGTATTGCACCCGTAAGATTCTTCTCCATCTCTTGTTACTTGGTCCAAGCCTCCTAATGCAAATACAGCATCGTATGTAGTGACATTGTGGACATCTTAGTGTTGACAGGCATTACTTCATATTCTGACCTCAAGAGGCAGGACAGCAGTCATGGAACTAACAATGTGAACAATACGATTACATTCCTGACTTCAACTGGGGGTCCCCAAACTGTGTGATTTCACAGGCCAGATTATTATGATTTTTTTGGATGCGATGCGGGTGGGGAGAATATCATAGAGCTGCCAACTTTTTATTTTGTCAAACAGGGCTAACAGACTTACATTTATCCTACCCCAACTCTTCATTCATTTACTTAACAGGTCTAGAAAGTACCCGTCTGTCATCCCTGTGGTTAAGCAACTTTACTAAGTCACTGGAAGAATATAAAAGGTCACATGAATTCTTCCACTCCACTTCACCCGATACCTTTGGTTACTGTCTTAGTCCATTTGTGTTGCTGTAAAGAAATATGTGAGGCTGGGTAATGTATGAGGAAAAGAGATTTATTTGGCTCACAGTTCTGCAGGCTGTACAAGAAGCATGGCACCAGCATCTGCCTCTGGGGAGGGCTTCAAGCTGCTCCTACTCATAGCAAGGGGCAAAGGGAAGCTGGTATGTAGAGATCACGGGGTGAGAGAGAGAGCAAGAGAGAGAGGAGAGGTACTGGGCTTTTTATTTAACAACCAGCCCCTCTGGGAACTAAGAAAATGAGATCTCACTCGTTACCAAGAAGTCAGCACCAAGCCATTCATGAGGGGTCTGCCTCCATGGCCCAAAATACTTCCTGTTAAGCCCCACCTCCTGACATCACCACATTGGGGATCAAATTTCAGTATGAGATTTATTGGGGTCAAATAAATCATATCCAAACTATAGCAATTGCCTTCCAAAATTTAGAGGCAAGTATATGGAGACCATCAGTTGACCTTGTTGGTAATAATTTTTTTAGTTAGCTGGAAGATAGAAAGGGCAAAAAGAGGTGAAAAGGAAGCTGTGGCCATGGAGGTTAATGTGGTCTGGGCTTGGGGTAGGTGTGGTGAGGGGAGGTTGACAACAGGTACAGCTTGTACTGCAAGGGCTGGGCAGCGCAGGAGCTAAGGGAGGCGGGAGGGCCTGCAGAGCCCAGTTCCTATGCTGGGTGTTCTCTGATGAGCTCTGGAATGAAGTAGGCATGGGCAGTTGTTAAGGCTTTAAATCCCTCAGTGTTAGGCCTTGAGGGACTGTGATTTCTCCCCACATCACTTCCCCTTAACCAAGCAGTAAACTACATTTGGCTAAAATTGTGCCTTTAGGATAATAGCCAGAGCACGACTCAGAGCAAATCTATGACAGCCACGCTAACACTGCACATAGGACCAGACACAGAAAAACAGTCTTGGTGTGCCCAGTATCTGCATCTAAGCAAAATAAGTGTATCAGAATCTCCTTGAAACTGCTGCCAAGGAAATCTGAAAGTTTCTAGTAAGCAAAGCACAATGAAATGGAAATTAATTGTACAGTACCCATTACCTCTAGTTTAAGTGCAATTGATAAGCTCTTACTGTACCACCTGTTTTATTTTAATGAAAGGAAAAATTAGCTGTTAGAGCTTTTGTGGATTCATTTGCAACCATGGTCTCTCAACTGTATTTCTTTGAGATGACTTTAAGTTCCTGAGTCCCCAGTTCTCCGACTGAAGTAGTGGTAGTGGGCTGTGTCAGTGAGGCAGGCCTTTGATTGGGGAATGTGGTCAGTGACCTTCAAGATGGTCCCCACCTCCGGGTGTTCATGGTGTAGTCCCTTCCCACATTGTGGCAGGGTTGATCTATGTGACCAATAGGATACAGCAGAACCCAGTGGAGTTTATTTTTAAGATTAGCTCTCAGGTTCTCCCCCCCCCCCCCATCTATCAGATCACTAATTCTCAAGCCAGCTGTTATGTCAAAAGGACATGCAGACAGTCTGTGGGGGGACCATGGGGACTATAGCCAACAGCCAGTGAGGGCCTGAAGCCATGAACACTGTGAGCACTCTTAGAAGTGGCTCCTCCAGCCACAGTCAAGCCTTCAGGTGGCTGCAGCGCTGACTTGACTGCAACCTTGTGAGAGCCCCGGAGTCAGCACCACCTTGCTAGTTTCCAGCCCCTCAGATGCTGAGAGATCACACACGTTTGCCGTGGCAAAAGCTACTGTGTTTGGGGGTAATTGGTTACACAGCAGTAGAAAACCTAATACAGAGTACAGTACCCATTACCTCTAGTTCAGTGTGCGATTGATAAGCTCTTTACTTACTGTCCCACCTGTTTTATTTTAATGGAAGGAAAAATGAGCTATTAGAGCTTCTGTGGATTCAGAGGGAAGATAGTATCTTCCTGACTCTTTCAAGACGAGGCCCTCATTACTTCTGCTGGGAGAACTGTCCATGTCCCTGATTAGAGTGGTTGGAGCATTCTCACTCCCTTCGCTAGACTGGGGGTACCGGTATTTAGAATTAGACATAGAAAGGATTTTGCCTACATTCATTGCTGCGTGCTTGCAACCCTTGTTATTTGGAAGCATGGATCACGAAGCGCACACAGAATCTAGAGAATGATGCAGAGCAGTTCTTCTTGTCCCTGTTCCATCTTGGTGGGGGTAGCAGGAAACATTTTTGTGCCCTTGTAAGCTTTTGAAACTGGTATAAATGAGAAAAAAATAAGCTTTGTTTCTTATAAACACAAAATGCCTGTGGTGTAAAAAATAAAAAGGTGAAACCATTCACCACCAATGATTCCACCATCCAGATACAAATACTGTTAACAACTGGGGCATATCACTCTCCTATCTAGGTATATATGTTTTACACAATAGATAATATAGTAAGTGCTATTGTATGACTTTTTTCATTAAATATATTATGAGCCTGTGTTTATGTGACTAATATATCATGTCATCTGCAATTATAATTTTAAATGGTTGCATGGTATCCAGTATACAGATGTGTCATAATTTCTTAAGCCAGTCCCCTTTTGTTGGATGAAATTTGTTTTCATTTTTGCTATTATAAGGATTGCTAAAAAGAATATGCTTGTAGCAAATATTTGTACCTACCTTGACTTTCCTTGTTATGATAAATTATTAAAACAGAATGGTTGGACTAAAGCATATATACATTTTATTTATTTTTTGTTTGTTTTATTTTTTTGAGACGGAGTCTCTCTCTGTTACCCAGGCTATAGTGCAATGATGTGTTCTCAGCTCCGCCCATCAACCTCCGCCTCCCAGATGCAAGTGATTCTCCTGCCTCAGCCTCCTGAGTAGCTGGGATTACAGGCGCCCACCATCATGCCTGGCTGATTTTTGTATTTTTAGTAGAGATGGAGTTTTGCCATGTTGGTCAGGCTGGTCTCTGACTCCCAACCTCAGGTGATAACACCTGCCTTGGCCTCCCAAAGTGCTGGGATTACAGGTGTGAGCCACTGCGCCCGGCCTAAAGCACATATACATTTTAAATGCTTTCCCACATATTACCGAATTGCCTGCCAGAAAGGTTGTACCAGTATACGCTCATTGAAATTTATTAGTGTCTATTTCCTTGTACCCTTGCCAGCACTGAGTAATAATTTTTAAAAAATCTTTCTGGCCTTCTATTTATATGGGAAACAGGGAATTTTCAAGAAGTCTACCTTATATTCAAAAATTGGCAGCAGCCGGCCAGGCGCAATGGCTCACACCTGTAATCCCAGCACTTTGGGAGGCTGAGGCTGGAGGATCACTTGAGCCCAGAAGTTTGAGTCTAGCCTGGTCAACATAGTGGGTCCTTGTCTCTACAAAAAAATACGAAAGTTAGCTGGGTGTGTTGCTGTGTGCCTGTAGTCCTAACTACTCAGGAGGTTGAAGTGGGAGGATCCGCTGAGCCTGGGAGGTTGAGGCTGGAGTGAGCTATGATTGTACCACTGCATTCCAGCCTGAGCAACAGAGCAAGACCCTATCAGAAAGAAAAGGGAAGGGAAGGGACGAAAGGAGAGGAGAGGAGGAAAGGAAGGAAGAAATTGGCAGCAGCTTTGAGGGTGAGCAAGCTCTACTATAATCCAGTGCCCAGTCAAGGGTGAGAGAAATGAAGAAATGAATTGACTGTTTCTCCCAGGTTATGCTTCGAAGATGACAGGAAGAATGTTGAAAATAATATGTATGTGTTCAGGATGCAAGAAAGATCAAACATAAAATATTCAAATCTTTTGGCCCTGTAATTATACTTCTGACAATTTAGCTTAAATATAAATTCCAGTGAAAGGGAAAAGGGTATATACACCAAACAAAGTTTATTAACAGTACTTTTTTTTTTTTCTAAGACCTAGGTGAGAGCAAAACATTACTTATATTAGGGAAACACTACAAACACTTAACAGAAAAGAAATAATTTAAGATACTGGGGTATATCATCTTGAAGGAATATTATACAGTTGTTCAATTAGTAAAGGTTATATAGAAATATACAAATATGTTTATGATATAATGTAATTAGTCATATAAAGGTTATATAGAAACACATATGTTTATGATATAATGTGAAGTATAAAAAGAAATACATACAATTTTTAGCATTTAAAAATATGTACTAGTTAAATCCACATCAACAAGACAGCAAGGAAATACAAAACTGCCAATCGTTGTGAAGACAGTGGCATCCCATCTTTGAAATTGTTTTCTTTCTTTTTTTTTTTTTTTCCTGCATTGATTGCTTTTATTTAGGAAAGACCTGATGTTATATGGAAGCCAAGAAGAAACTGTTTGAGGAGAAACCTATTGTCCAATTTGTAGGGAAAGCAGAGAGACAGAGCTTCAACCTGGTTTCAAAACAAAGATAGAAATGTAGAATAACTTAAGTTACCAGCACACTTCACAACAATTAAAAATCATCTCGCCTCTTCCTTCTGCCAGCATAATTTTGGGCTCACAGGTGGATTGACCTGACCCCCGGGAAATGTGTGACAAGGACTCGCCCCTCACCTCCTCAGTTACAGCACACGTTTGGTGTTGACATGAAGCTAGTGGCTTTCGGTATCATGGTGAAAATTTTCTTTTAGGTCATAATTGCATAACTACAATGAAAAGTATTGATTTTGGAAAAGGCTCACCTTCCAAAAGAGGTTCACGTCGGTGTTCACGTCAGGAGGTGAATTAATGTGCTCCAGGGACGGTCGTGGAAAATGCTTGGCCACACTGAGTGTGTTCTGTAGCCAGGCGTGGCTGAACGGTGCGGAGAAAGGCGCTGGAGGCAGACAGAGCTGGGCTGGTAGCCAGGCTCCACTTCATACCAGAAGTATGAGCCCGGGCAAGTTACTGAACTTCCTACAGCTTAGTTTACATAGCTGTGAAAATGGATGAATAATGCCTGCTTGTGCTGATGTTAGCGAGGGGACGCCTGCTAGGAGGCGAGTATGCAGTGGGTGCTCAGTGAGTGGTGATGAGATAAAAAGCAATGCTGCTCATTTTCTATATTCTTTTCATAATTATTGAGATTACAATGGAGAGAAGGGAATCCAGCTTAAAAGAAAACCTTTGCAAATCTGTTTCTGGTAAATGGAAATAAGAGCAACTGTAAACCACATGAATCTGTGCAGGACAGAAGCGAGTGAGTGAAGGGAGACTTTCTCAGCTGGGTGGTCCTGTGAGCAGCATCTCCACTGCCTCTCTGTTAAATCATTTATCTGGACGTCTTGGTTGATAATGACGTGGCACTAAAAAACTAAAAGGCATCACAAAACTGCAAACCTTCTGCTTGCATTGCAGGAATAAAATTGGTCATGAAAAGGTGATGGCCAGAAAAATTTGGTGGGGGTTGGTGGTGGGGGAGTGTGGGGAATAGAAAATCTTACATCATATCTATTCCCGTGCTTTTTTAAAAATCAGTTTATACAGTCTAATTTTTAAAGAGAAAAGCTAGATTTTAGCTCTTTTCTATCCAGTGATTTGAAATCAGCCTGACGACAGCAAGGTGCATTGAATTCGCTATGACATCAACCAAATTTGTCAATTTCATTTGGATTTCCAGAATGTCCAGTGCTAGGAGACTCATAAGGTGGAGAGAAATGGCCTGACTTATAGAAACTGAATGAGACTCCGGAACCACTTGATGCAGAGACACCTGTGACCTGAAAAAGTCTATTTGTGTTTCCTCTGGGAATCCGGGCCAAGAAGACAGGGACAAGCTCCCAACTCTGACTACCCCTTTTATAGGGAAAAAAATCCCATGCCTTCTTTGCAGCAAGTGACAAATCCTTGTCATATCGAGACGGCTTTTCCTCCTCCTCTTCAAACATCTTTTAGCAGCAACAGCAGCTCAAGTAACGCGTTATTTCAGCGTTAAAATGCGGGCTTTGTAGACCTCTTAGGCAGACAGAGGAAATTTCAAAGGAAACTTCTTTGGCTGGGTACTCAGTGTTACACAGGGAGGTAGGGAGTTAATATTCATTGTTTCTGTTGTTGGAGAAAAGGAAAGCAGAACTGCTCTTTTTCATTACTCTCCCCAACGTGCATCTGTTTCCATTCGTATCTTGGAATTGGGAAGATGGAGGAGACTTGAGCGGTGACCCACCTAGCCTCTTGACGCACGCTGGGCTCACCTTAAAACCCCCCAAACAGATGGCAGTTGATCGTGGTTTTAAATATCCCAGCATAGACTTTCTGCAGCCTCCCATGTTAGCCACTATCAGCACTTAACATTCTGTCATCTGAATAACTCCTTAAAAACGATACCAACGGTAGTAGAAATTTAAAAGGAACCTCCCAAAAAAAAACATGCAAAAGCTTACCACCCCTGTAAATCACCCGCAACAATGTTGCAACAGTTTAAATTTACTGCAGAGAGAGCTGAAGTTTAGGAGACACCGCTTTATAATATTTTCTCGAGAGATAGTTATGAGTGCAAATGAGTCTTGTTCCTTTAGCAGCAGGGCCTGCTCCACTGAGTCATCCTGCCTTCAGAAGCTTCCAATTAAGCAGCAGGCCCCGGCCATAGGTTCCCCGTGTCCCCAGCCTCCAGAGGAGAGGCTCCCACACGATGTTCTCATCGCCCTTAGCTCCACTCCAAAAGGGTCCTGCAGTTCTGCAGCTTATCAGGGGTCTACTGGGAAGTGAGGTGTCACTGTCCCTTTCTGGCAGCCCCTGCGCTGTCTGTGACTGGCTCTCCTGGATTAAGAGTTCGCAAAGTATGGCCAGTGGCCAGGACTGGCCTGCTGCCTGTTTTTGTTTAACCCGTGAGCTAAGAATAGTTTTTACCTATTTTAAGTAGTTGAAAAAAAATCAAGAGAAGAATACTATTTCGTGATATGTGAAAAATCACATGAAATTCAAATGTAAGTGTCCATAAATAAAGCCTTACTGGAAGACAGCCTTGCTCATTTATTTCTGTCTCATTCGTACTGTCTGCGGTTGCCTTCACGCTACAATGGCAGTACTGAGTAGTTGTGGCGGGCCCTGTATGACAGCAAATCCTAAAGCATTTGCCATCTGGCCCTTCACAGGAAGAGTTTGTTGACCGTGGCTTTTGAGCCTCTCGTCACTTTGGGATCCCTCTCTTTACCTTCCCTAGGGTGAGGGAGGCAGTAACGTTCCTCATGAGTGCTTAGTCCTCACTCTCAAGGCAAGAAACCCCCCAAAACCCCTCTCTTTCTGCAGTCTTCTTGTTGGCTTGATAGTGGTAGGGTTGGTTCAGCCAAGGTCACAGTTGGAGGGTGGGAAGGGGGTACAGCTTAGGACGAAGGGGGTGTCTGCTCTAGTCCTGTTTGCAGCAATCTTTAGAATGCAAAATAATTAAGAAAATGCTGATTTTGGGCTATGGGATGCAATTCGAATTCTGGAAAATTAGAATCAACAGAACGTGGGATGTGGGAGTCCAGGACAACTCCTCTGTTTTGGCCGTGTTTGGTGCCATGTGCGGAGGTGGCAGAGATGGGAGAAGGAAGAGGTTTGGGCAGGGGGAGGGAAGAATCAAGATTCTGCTTTGGATGGACCACGTTTGTGGTTCATTGAGAAGACAGCTAGACAACTGGCCACTTGAAGATGGGATGGAAGGCTGAATCTGCAAGGTGTCACAGATGAATGATATAGAAAGCTGTGGTAGTGGATGAGATCATATGAGTAGTGGGTGCCATCTAAGGACTTGTAATGGGCTCCTCAACACTCGGAAGTTGGGTAGAGGAAGAAGACCACATGAGGGCAGTATCCTGAATGTTCCACTCACTGCTGTATCCCTAGCACTGGATATGGTGCTTGGCACACACTGCACGCTCAGTAAATTATTTTGTTACCCATATAAGTGAACTTGAATTCCAATGGACTATCATCTTCCACTCTGAACATATTCAACAACAGCAACATCGCACTTACCTCTCTTCTCTTCCCCGATCTCTTTCTCATTCTGTCTCTCCTTCCCTTTTCCTCTGCCTTCTTGTTGCCTTCTCTGATATGAGTTAAACTCATCAGGGGTGCCCAGGCACCCAGTTATTCTTGAGCATTCCTTATCTGGCTACAACTCTGGGTGACACTGGTTACTAGTTTAGTGAACGAGCCAACATATATTCTTCTGTTTACATAGTTTGTTTTTTTTTTATGTTAAACTTGTTCCTATTGCCCCTCACTCTTTATGAACTGTTAGTTAATGCTATTTTTGGCTCTATTTCTACCTTAAACAAATGCCTCACAACTTGGTGTCATCTGACCTTAATTAGGAGGTTCTTGGTTATGACATTGTTGGGGTAAAAGGAGAGATGTTCAGTATGGGCTCCTCTCTGACCTGAGTAAGGTCATGCAGGATGTCCCCAGGTGGAGGCTGAGTCATGGATAGGCTGCCTTTGGGGTGCTATTATTCAACTCTTGGTGCCTGCACTTAAGACAGAAGAGAGTCTCTCTTATTTCCTTCTATCTAGTTGATGAAAAGTCATTTGTGATGGAATCTAAGGTCAGATTTCAACACAGATTACATCTCTTGCTCATTCCTTATCTACATGGCCTATCTATCATCAAAGAAAATTAAATTGGTCTGCCAAGATCTGATCTACACATACCATTGAGATGAGTGCAAATCGATTGCTTGTTGTTGCTCGAGTCACTCTTGGCACAGAAGAGAAGTGGACTTCTATCATGGCCTGCTTGGGAGTTGTGTGGGCTGAGGCGAGGGACATTAGAGAGACTTGACAAGGCTGGAGGCCATCTTCAGCACCAGGCAATATGCCAGGCACTTGACAAGGATTTTCTCAACTAATGTTCACAAACGCCCAGCGAGGTTGGTATGATTCCGTCTGCTTTCCAGTTAAGGAAACTGAGGCTGAGAAGGCAGAGTGTCATGTTTCAGGTCAGACACCGGTAAGTGGCAGAGGCAGAGCTGGAACTTCACATCCTTCACGCTGAGTCCAGCAGTTATACATGTGTGGGATTCCAAACAGTATCGCATTGCAGGGAAGACAATCTTTAAGCTCCTAAGGCTTCACACATCACCAGGATACAGATCACTTCCAGATGTTTAGCTCCGCCCTCTAAAATCCAGCCCACATCTCCCTCTGCCTTCTGGACACTTCTACTAGGACATCCTTCTAAAGGCTAGAGCACAAGGTAGAAACTCAAATAACCATCTTCCTTTCCAAACCCAGGCCTCCACCCCTCACTGTCCTGTTTTTTCATGGTTTGTCATTCTGTCAAACTTCTCAAAACCTGAGTTATTCTGAACCTCAGAGATTCTATCCCTAAAACATTTCCCATCTCTATCTCTCATCTGCATTTTCACCACCACTACCATTGTGGCCTTTGTCACCTAAGGCTGGGATGACCGAGACACTGAAATGTATCTTTCACCAGCTGTCACAGTTTAAGTGCTGCTTCAGTCAGAGCCTAAAACTATAGGCCTCAAATTTGTCTGAATATCGGACTTACCTGGAGAGTTTAAGCAGCACTACAAATTCTCTACGAATGATCTCCCCTTTCAGCATTACCAGGGTCATATAAGACGTGTTTGTATTTGGGAGACCAATGCTGTTGTCATACGTTCTGGGGGTCAGACATAGTATCCAAGCATTAAGAAGACACGGCCCTAGTCATACTCTTGTCTCTTTGGACCGGATGAAGGCATGCAGGCTTGGCTGCCAATAAAAAGAGTCAAGAGGGAGAAACTTAACAACATTGCACATTCCACTTTTCATTATTCCCCTGAAGGTATCTGCTGTGTTTTCCAGTGACTCAGCAGGTGCTGGTGCCTCGTGAGGCCTCTGACCTCCCCACTAAAGGGCTACACTTCAGACTTGGCAGCTTCTCATGTTATGTCTTCTGACCAGCTTTCTTGGAGCTTTCTTCCAGAAGACAGCTAGTTGGTTGGCAAATCTGGTCAATTATTGCAGAATATAATGGCGAAATTTCTTAATTTGCATTCCATATAACACTAGTACTATAAGGCACTCTACAGAAAGGAGAATTCCATGACCAAATAATAACCTTAGCAAATCTCTTGGAGAGGCACTTTAGCATGTTAAAGGCTTTGAGAAGATCTGCATTGCAAAGGTTTATTGATTTTAGTTTGTTCCATTATTTTCCAAATGTATTTGACCATAGAACTCCTTTATTTTCAAGCACCATTCTAATAAGCTAAGAGGCCAGTGTCTATGAGACGTGATTTCTGATAGGTTAAAGCATGGGAAAATGGCTGCTGATAATATGCATCAATTGTAACAAACATCCTAATTTCAGAGACATTAAAATGTGAAAGCTTGTGCACCTTAGTCTTAGTCAAATCCAGTGAGCCAAAGTCGCCTCCCTTGGGACTAGGGTTTTGTGGAACACCTGTGGGGAATTGCTGGGCAAGATGGATCTATTTTAACAGGGATGTTCTGGATATGACCAAACATGGGCAATGTGGTAGAAAGGGCAGGCAGTGGAGGCATTGGAGGGGAGAAGGGATTTCCAGCAGCTGCCACTGCTCTGTGTTCAAGAGGACTGGCCTGGGAAGGAAGGAACGTTGTCTCCATTGCCAGCAGCCTGGGCTCTGGTGGGCAGAAGAGTGTGATGACCCCAGTCCCACCCTGAGAAAAAGCCTTCTGGCTTGCCAGGTGAGGGGTATCATGAAACAGAAAAAGGTGCATATATGTTGTCATCAGGTGGCAGGGGAGGGGTGGTAGTGAAGAAGCTGATGGGAAGTGGTGTTGAGCCCCAGCTATGTCCTATTGTGGTGGTGTGAATTTGAGGGAGTTTATATATATATATATATATATATATACACACACACACGTTCTATATATATACACACAAATGTTCTATATATATACAAATGTTCTGTGTGTGTGTGTGTGTATATATATATATTTTTTGAGACAGAGTCTCACTCTGTTGCCCAGGCCAGAGTGCAGTGGTGCAATCTTGACTCACTGCAGCCTCTGCTTCCTGGGCTCATGTTATTCTCCTGCCTCAGCCTCCCACGTAGCTGGGACTACAGGTGCATGCCACCGTGCCTGGCTATTTTTTTGTATTTTTAGTAGAGACGGGGGTTCACCATGTTGGCCAGGCTGGTCTTGAACTCCTGACCTCAATGATCCACCCGCCTCGGCCTCCCGAAGTGTCAGGATTACAGACGTGAGCCACCGCACCTGGCCGGTTGAGGGAGTGTCTTAAGCGACCTGAACATCCGTATCTTAGTACATCAGTCGAACTACCATGATGATAACTATCAGATGGATTCTGTTTATGCTGTGTATAATAGAAAGGTG
This sequence comes from Piliocolobus tephrosceles, assembly GCF_002776525.5. Classification (NCBI taxonomy): domain Eukaryota; kingdom Metazoa; phylum Chordata; class Mammalia; order Primates; family Cercopithecidae; genus Piliocolobus; species Piliocolobus tephrosceles. Next base: position 85,716,731 of record NC_045455.1, read on the forward strand.
ACTACGGTGGTGGACCCAAGCAAGGCTCTTTTTCTCATACTTCTGAGGAAGTCTAAAGGTAGGCATTTTGGGGGGTGCTGGGGACATCTGTGACCCACATTGCTTCTTTCTTCCTGCTGTTTTCTCAAAGTGAAGCTTTTGTCTTCGCATTTGCCTCTTCGTGGCCACACGATGGCTGCTCTACCTCCCACCGAACTCTGCATTCCAGGCAGGAAGGGAAAAAGGGGAAGCTCCTATGCTAGGAAAGCAAAGCTGTTCCCAGAAATCTCCAGCCAACTTCCAGCTGGAACCCCCTGGCCAGCATCTTAGCTATCAGTCTGAGCAGGCAAGTATTAGGGGGCACTTTGCCACCGTGAACAAAATTGGGATTTGTCAGAAAGGAAGAATGTGAATGCAGATACTGGGTCCGTGCCTAGTAGCATCGGCCACGCATGTTGGCCAATTACTGGGCTCTGGGAGGTAAGAATGCGCTAATACACACAGATGTGCCCAGCTCTGTGTCGGACACAGAATGGACCCGCTACAGATGCTTTTCTTTCCACACCTCCGCCCCACTGATAATGTTTGATGGCTGTCCCCATCTTCACGGTTGGAAAATCTGTTGTAATTTGTGGTTATACCACAAGGGGGCATGCAACCAGGAGGGAGTCAGAATCTTGGCTGTGCAGCCTTTGGTCCAACACGCACAGTGGAGGAGAAATGGATTGGATGTTTTGCAACAGGAAGCCCAGGGTGGACGCCAACTGGCAACTGGGCGTCCAGACACGACATTGTGTTTCACTGGAGAAAGTGGGCTAAAGTCCTTCCCCGACTACCCAAGTGGATTGCTCCCTTGTCCTCTGCGCTCCCAGAGGGATTGCTACCTAAGTTATTTGCACGGCTTTATGACATCTCTTTGTTATTTCCACGTGTTTACTTCCTGTGTCTCCAACCATGCTATGAACTCATTTGGGACAAGTCTTGCTTCTTGTCCCCTTTGTCCATGCTGTCCCCACCCCTGATCCTCTGACAGTCCAGTGCCTTGGGAGCCAGCCAGGTGAGCATGTGAAGTGGGCCTGGGGTGAAGAGGAGGCAGCACCCTACAGTGTACACAATCCCTGCCCCTGCCTGACGGAACTCTCATCTAAATAAAAAAAAAAAATTGGGAAATAAAGGGTCAAAGTAATGATCAGCAGTGGCTACTCACCTGAAAAACAACAACAACAACAGAAAAACAAAACACAACCATTTATCTTGTGCCTTCATAGAAGTACACACCTTTGATGAATTTGTGTCAAAAAATCAAACCTGAATCCGATCGAGCTTCTAGATATAACCACCAATTTACAGGACATGAATGAGAGGAACATGTTAAATGATACCACAGGAATGCAATTAGCAAGAACCAGACTGTGGGAAACCCTACGGGACAAAATGGCCCGGTTTCCTCGACAAATATATTGCAAGGACTATAACAAATGTGGAAGACAAGCCTATAGATTAAAAGACATTTAAGAGAGATATCAACCAGTTGTGATATATATTTTATTTGGTTCCTGATCTGAACAAACTGTAGAAAAATATTTGAGGCAATTAAAGAAATTTTAAAAACGGACATTGACCTTATCTATCTTCCCTCCTCTTCAAATACAAGTTCCTGAAGTGTCCAGTGTACAAGTCAATTCAGTCCTGGATAATTTAATATATATTTTAAACACTGGCCTGATTAAGGAATCATGTTTTTTAGGTGTGACAATGATACTGTGGTATGTTTTTGAAAGAGTCCTTATCTTTTAAGGATGCCTATTGAAATATTTTAGAGATAAAATGATATTAGGGATTTCTTTAAAATACCACAGTATGTATGGAGGTAAATGACTGGTTAATTCATTACAGATGAATTAAGACTAGCTAGCCTCATAGTTGTGGAAGTTGGACAACAGACGCATAAAAGATCATTGTCTTAAATGCTCTTTTAGTTATGTTTGAAATGTTCATAATAGGAAGAAAAAAAAAAAAGCTGAAAAAAGGAAGAATCACTGGGCTAAGCAAGCCATACCCATGGCTGACAGGTGGATTTACTATGGAGCTGATGAAATGCAAGTGTGTGAGCCTGTCGCCAGCACAGGCCCCTCCCAAGAGAATTGTGCATTCATCATTTTTTCTCAAGGGGGGCTCCCCAAATGGTAAAAGCCTGAGGCCTCACAAACCTTCCATCTACCCTTGATGGCAGGCAACTGATTGACTCCTGCTTCAGACATTCAATGAATGTTTGCTGGTTTTTTTTTTTTTTTTTTTCCTGATACGGTTGGGATCTCACTGTGTTGTCAGGCTGGTCTCAAACTCCCGGGCTCAAGTCATCCACTGGCCTCAGCCTCCCAAGTAGCTGGGACCACAGGTTTGCGCCACTGTACCCGGCTAAAAGCACTTGATGTTGAAGATTTTCAAACTTAAACAAAAGCAGACACACATTATATAATGAACCTCATGTGTCCTTCCCCCATTTAAGTTCTCAACATTTTGCTATATTTACACTTTTTTTCTCCTCTTCCTTTTTCTTCTTCTCTTCCTCTTTCTTCTTTTCCCCTAAGTAGTTGTTTCTCCATTTTCTTTCATAACCGCAATATCACTGTCATACCTAACAAAATTAATAATTATTTAATATTATTTAAGACTGAACCCATGTTCAAATTTTCCCAATTACTTCAAAATGGTTGGTTCTTAAGCAAAAATCTCCAATTAATGTCCGAAACATGAAATAAGAGCCATTAATGAATCATCCCTCTTTTTGCATTAAATATTAGCTTAAGTCACACTTTCCTCCTCCATACCAGGTGGCACTGTATGAAAATACTAAGGTTGACCTTTTTGCGAAATGTAATTGTGCAGGTAAATTTAAAATGGTTATATTTATCAATGGCTACTAATGGTGAGTAAACAAGGTATAAGCATGTTAGCTGAAAGAAGAGCTTATTTGAAATATAAATAAGACAACTTACGCATTTGCTCTCTGTTCCTTTTTTCTGCAGCTAATAGCCAGCACTCTGCTGTTAACAGTGACCTTCTAGCCCCGTCATTCTATAATTATCTAATATGTTATATGTGCTTTGCATACTATGTAGACTATACTACGCAGAATAGAATGCATATTGTATGCAGTCTGCTAGGCATACTACCTTTTAATAGTTTACTAGGCATAAAAAGGTTAAGAAAGAACCAACAAAGGGCATGCACGCTGCATTAGTCGGCTCCGGCTGTCATAAAAAATACCACTGACCAGGTGGCTTAAAACAACAGAAATTTATTTTCTCACCGTAATGTAGGCTGGAAGTCCAATATCAAGGTGTCAGTAAAGTTTGTTTCTGGTGAGGCCTCTCTTCCTGGCTTGCCTGACAGTACCTTCTCGCCTTGTCCTCACTTGGTCTTTTCTCTGTGTGTGTGCACACGTGTGCAGAGAAAGACAGCTCTCTGGTGTCCCTTCTTCTCCTAAGGACACCAGTCCTGTGGGATTAGGGCCCCACCCTTACGATCTCATTTAAACTTAGTTACCTCCTTAAAGGCCCTATCTCCAAATACAGTCACATTGGGGGTTAGGAATGCAACATGAATTTTTGGGGGTGACACAATTCAGACAATACCGTGTGCAATGCACACACACACACACACACACACACACACACCCTTAGGATAAGAGAGAATGAGGAGGAGAGAGGGGAGATGCTCACTGGATTGGAAATGAGGTCCTTAGGGACCTTATTAAGCACACTGCCTCAGTGGCATATAGAGAGTAAGCCACATATTAAAGTATCCAGCAGTGAATTGACTTGTAAACTGGACACTTTAGGAACCTGCATTTGAAGAGGAGGGAAGATAGATAGGGTCAATGTTATTTCTTTTTTTCTGAGTATGTGTGTATTCCAAGGAGAGTGAAAAAGTGAGTGGGGGACATTGACTGATAGATACTGTATCTGGAAGGAATCTCAAGAAATCATCTGATTTAATGTTTGAAGGTAAGAATCAGTTCTGATGAGGAAGAGGATCACTGATTCAGAATAGAAAGGGGATTACTTTTCAGAGACTGGTGAGATGCTGGCACTGCAGAGAAAGGGGTTAAGGGAAGGTCAGGATTTGAGAGGAGGATACAATTATGTGAAGCTAGGAGTGGCTGGGAAGCCTTCATGTGACTTTGGATCATTTTCAAAAGATCACATCCATGAAGTGAACGAAACAAAAGAGGAGGTGGCACATGGGCTGTGGGGTTGGAACTACAGTGTCATCTGCATTCTTTGACTTCCATGACTGTCTAATTTTCTGTACAAAAGCAGAACAACAAGACCCTGGACTGTTACTGGCAAGTCGAATGTGTGGGCGCCCTGCCCTCGACCCCCTGCTTTCCGGCCAGAGATGTGCTGAAGGGTTCGTCCACTGTTTTCGCTGTGGAAAGACATTTATCTTCTGCCTTTCAGACCACGCAGGAGATGTGCCTTGCTCAGGGTTTCCGTGGGGGTGGGCTGGGCCAGTGAGCCAGCCAACCTTTGAAATTGAAGCAGCACAGACGCCTCATGCCCTTGGGCCGTACTAGTGACCTCAGCAGCTGAGACTGGGTTTGATTCTCCGAGGATCTGAGATGTTTTATGGTGTTGGTTCCTGGAATGAAGGGAGTATCTCTTTGGGACCAGCACAATCACTTTGAAAAAGTACAGGAAAATACTTGCTCCAAAGCTGCTAGGTTTAAAAAGGAACAACATGTTGAGCAATCTTGAGTTTCTTGAACCCCTGTTTTAAAAAAGAAACCTCCTGATTTCAGAATTCCTTTTGTTGACAAGTTAGACTTCGGAATTGTGTGAAGGAAGAGCTTTTGCTTTTATTCGAGAATTCATATGTAATTGTCAAGAACTTTGAAGGGGTTGAGATTTTACCCTACTTGCAAGCTAACAAGTTAGCTATTCCAAGTTAGTCTCATGGATCGTGGGAAAAGACATGAGACTGCTGAGTCAGGGAGACAGTTTATTATCCACAGCCATAGCAGGAGATAAACTGTCAGCATGCTTTAAAGAATTTTTACTGGCTCCCCACGTCTCAAAAGAGTGATTGAAGAGGGTCAGATTATACATGAAAATGCAATGGGTTGTGTTTTAGGACAGGAATTCTGAGCTTAGGGGACCTGAACAAAGGGCAGTAAGCATGCACGCCCTTGATTTCAGGATTACATATTATCTCTATCTTCCAAGGAGGTAGGCAAACCTACCCTTTGCTCCCAAGGTACACATGATCTCTATTTTCAAGTCTGTTCACTACACAAACATCCTGCAAAAGATAGTCCAGAGCAAAGGACAGTGTTTCTACTCAAGATAGATAGAAATGCAGCCCGGTGTGGTGGCTCACACCTGTAATCTCAGCACTTTGGGAGGCTGAGGCAGGTGGATCACTTGAGCCCATGAGTTCAAGACCAGCCTGGGCAACATGGTGAAACCCTATCTCTACTAAAACAAACAAAAAAATATAAAATTTAGCAGGGCATGGTGGTGCACGCCTGTAATCCCAGCTACTCAGGAGGCTGAGGTGGGAGGATGGCTTGAACCAGGGAGGTGGAAGTTTCAGTGAGCCGAGATCTCACCACTACACTCCAGCCTGAGCAACAGAGCAAGACCCTCCCTCAGAACAAAAACACGTACAGAAATGCAAGAGATTCACAGAGAATTATATCCCAACAGTACTATGTCATTTAAAACTTAAAATTCCTAATAAATTGAATGAAAATGAAAACAATTTTACCATACATTATTTTCAGTTGTGCCCAAATCCTCTTTACAACTCCCCCTTTTTTGAAAACAGTCGTCTTGAAGAGTTTTCTGAATGTCTTATCATTATTGATGCCCCTGGACCAAAGAAACTTCTTAAACACTGCCGGAGTCTTCTATATACCGTGGTTTCTGCTTCAACCGTTTCTACCTCTGGTATCTCAGATTCCCTCTGGCTTAAATATTTCCTGTTTCATGCTTCTGTCCAGGTGACTACCTGCTAGTTAGTATCTCTTTTCCACTCCCTGGACTCAGCAATGTTTTCTATCTTCCTACTCCCAACATTTGGTTATTCTGGGTTTCGTGTCATCTGCTCTTGCCTATAAGATTTATGAAAGAAGACAAATCCTGGCCTTGATCCACTCGACCCCTGAATGCCTTGGCCTCTCTCACTGCATAAAGCTGGAAAGAATCTTAAAAGCTGTCTAGTCCAACCTCCTCATTTTACAGATCTGTGGGGCTCTGTGGTCAAATGAATAAAGGCAATACCAAGTTTAAAAAGTTAAACAGGTGCAACCACTTTGGAGAGCTGTTTGGCAGTTTTTATAACATTGAACATATATACCTGATGGCCCAGCAATTTCACTTCTACATATTTACCCAAGAAAAATGAAAACATATGTCTATAAAAAGACTTACATAAGAATGTTCATACCAGCCTTATTCGTTATAGTCAAAACTTGGAAACCACCCAAATGTCTATCAACAGGAAAATGGATAAACAAATTATGAGATATGTATATATGTTATCTCTCTATATATTACAATATAGATGTATATAATCTGTCATAATTTGTTTACACACACAATGCAACTCAACAATAAAAACATGAATTACTAATATACACGACAGCATTGACGCAACTAAAATATCTCACATGAGCAAAAGCAGCAAGTCACACAAAAATACATGTGACCTAGTCCAAGAACGAGCAAAGGCAGATGACGTTGATGAGCAGTAAGACAGTGGTTGTCTCTGAGTGGGGACAGTGGGTTGGCTGGAATTGGGCATGGAGAAACTTTCTGGGGTGGTGGAAATGTTCTACATCTTATTTTGAGTAGTAGTAAATTGAGCATTAAACTCTCAAATATTATTGAGCTGAACACAAGATCTGTGCATATGTTCATTCTACCTCAACTATATATTAAAAAAGGAAACATTTCTTCACTCTGGGGCTTTCCAGAGGATTTAACAAGCAAATATGTATGGTGCATCTTTAAGAAGGAACCTAGAGTGTTTGTTAAACATGTTTGAGGAGGGGACACTATGTGAAGGAACATCTCATGGAACAGGAAACACTTTAGAGGAGTGATAGTTTGGTTTGAATATTGACCTTAGAGCGTCTCACCAGGACTATGTTTTCTGTTGTGATTTCCTTCCTTCTGCTCATCCTAGAGATGGACTGCTCGTGCCAATGCATGGGGCTGGGGGGCAGTGGGATGAAGTGCCTACTGTGGCCCAATTCTCCTGCCTTCCTGTTACCAGACTGGAGCCCTCCATTGGCACCCTGCCCTCTCTAGGCCACTGGATCGCCACCACCTTTGCCTGCTGTCAGAGGCAAGAGACTCACCTGGGCATCTGCTGTATTTGCAGAATTGTATCAGTCACATGGGTCGTTTATTCAGCCATGGGTGCATGTGTTCACTCATCTACGACCTGCATCTCTATGAGTGCCTCCACGTGTCTATCACTGTGCAGCTCCCTGGAGACACAAAACTGAGTAAGGCATAATGCCTGCCTTAAGGGGGAAACAGTCACACACACACAGTTTTTTAATTTTTTTGAGACGGAGTCTCGCTCTGTCGCCCAGGCTGGAGTACAGTGGCGCGATCTCGGCTCACTGCAAGCTCCGCCTCCCAGGTTCACACCATTCTCCTGCCTCAGCCTCCCGAGCAGCTGGGACTACAGGCACCCGCCACCTCGCCCGGCTAATTTTTTGTATATTTTGAGTAGAGACGGGGTTTCATCGTGTTGGCCAGGATGGTCTGGATCCCCTGACGTTGCGATCTGCCTGCCTCGGCTTCCCAAAGTGCTGGGATTACAGGAGTGAGCCACTGCGCCTGGACACAAACACAGTTTTTAAACAATGCAGAACTGCAGTATTAGAGCAATGCCTAAGGTCTTATTTTTTATTTTATCCCTTCTCCTGCAAACGTGCGATTCCCTTTTCCTCTTATGGGTCTGCCAAGGGCGAAAATAAGAATACCAACCACCTGATACAAAAAGAGAATTATTACTTTGACCAAAAGGGTATCTGCTGCAAGAGAAATACTTTACACATCAGTGGAGTGGTAGGGTAGTGCAGCAGGTAGGGGCTCCAGGGCCTGCTGGGGCTTTGCTGCACATTTTGGGGTGCAGCAGCTAGGAAGGAAACTCAGAAGTGGGTGCTCAATGATGAGGTGACACCTAGATACCTAAGTCCCGATCCTCATAAGTTCAATGTTTTTTTTTTCTTATCTTGTTTCTCAGGAGGGGCAAAGAGAGGTGAGCTTTATAGATTTTGTAGAAGAGAGCTGTCCCACAAAATGCCTCCTGCCTTCTTCTTCATTGTTCAGCTCAAACGTGTGATATTTTCTGAGCTTGAACTGGCAGTGGGGCAGGTGGGGAGCGTACATTCAGCTGTGAGCTGCACATTCAAGGGCAGCAGAAACAACCGGACGTTGGCCTTGTCAATGACCTTCACAAGCAGGTGTCCAAGGAAGGGGATGAAGTATTATTTAGACTAGAAGGTTCTTAGCAGCAACATCTCTTGTTCATTGGCCTAAAAAAAATTAACATGCAGCAAGATTGACCTTGGGTGTGTGTAGAATTCTACACCTTTTAATGAGTGTAGAGAATCAGGTTGCAGAACAGCTTCATCACTCCAAAGTTTCTTCATGCTATCCCATTTTAATCACACTCTCCTCCCACCCCAACCCCTAGCAACATGATCTACTCTGTGTTGCCATACTTTTATCTTTTTGAAACTCTATATAAATCAAATCATTACAGTACATAACCTTTTGAGTCTAGCTTCTTTCACACGAGGTAACTGTCTGTAGATCTTTCTTTAGTAATTCTTCTACAGCATGACTGCTGCCAAAAATTCTCTTATTTTTCATTTATCTTAAAATGTTCTTATTCCACCTTCATCCCCGAAGGATATTTTCTTAGAATATAGAATTCTAGGGTGAAAATTTTTTTTCTTTCAGCACTTTACCATCTTGCCTCCAATTGTTTTAGATGAGAATTCCATAGTCATTTAATTGTTTCTCTATAAATAGTGTGTAGGTTTTCTCTGACTGTTTTAATAATTTTGGGGGGCTGTTTTTAGTTCTTATCAGTTTGATTAGAATGTGTTTGGGCATAGGTTCCTCTGGGTTTGTCCTGTATGGAGTTCACTGAATTTCTATAGGTTTGTGCTTTTTGCCACACTTGGGAAGTTTCCAGTCTTTATTTTTTGAGTATTTTTATGTACCACACTTTTTCCTGTCCTTTTGGGGCTCTGATGACACAAATATTAGGCTTTTGGGGAATTGTTTCACAGGACCCTGAAGTTCTGGGTGTTTTTTTTTTTTTTTTAATCAATCTTTATTCTCTTTGCTAAAGCTTTCTAGAGTATTGGTTCTTACTTCTCAGAGCATTTTTATAATAGGTGCTTTAATTTCTTGTCAAATAACTGTCACATTTGTGTTTTCTTCATATTGACATCCATTGATTCTTTTCTTTCATGAGTTGAGATTTTCCTGGTTCATATGCAGAGTACTTTTGGAGCATATCATGAACATTTAAAATATATTATGAGACACTAGGTCTTGTTTAAATCCTGTACAGGTTTGTTCATTTACTTTTTTAGCAGGCAACTGACACAATTGGTTTAGACTCCAAGTTCTGATCAGCTTTCTGTGGTTGTGGTTGCAATGTCAGTTCTATTTTCAAAGTCACTGTGTCCTCTTCACAGTTCTCCTGGGTGCCTATTATTTCACAGTCAGGATGGGACCTAGATAGTGATGTAGCTGTTAATTCAGTTCTCAAAGTCTCTGTTATGATGTTTGTGATCAAATCCAAGCATGCATAGGTCAAGGGTGTGCCCAAAAGCCAGCAAGTAACTGTCTAGGTTTGTTTTCCCAAGCTCCTTTCTCTCTACCATCTCCCTTGCACTTTCTAGTTTCCCAGGATTCACCTTTTTGGTTATCCATCCAGAAAGCTGGAGCCTTATCACCCTGCTCTTCTGTGCACTTCTTGTGACTCTGCCCCTGTCCAGGACCAAGTGGTGGGAGCCCAGAGAAAAGAAAAAGCATGCTCTTGGGGCCATGGTTCCTTTGATTGAAGAGGAAGGTCCCGCTTTGACAACAAATTCTGTGCTGCAGGCCTTCCATGCTGTGGCTGCCACTGCCAGAAGACTCTTCTCTCACCTTGAGCCTGGACTAGAAGGTTTATGTTGGAACTCTCCCTGTCACACTGATGCTGACTTCTGGGTTTCAGGCTGCCTTGAGTCCTGTCCAGGGAATACAGAGGGTAAACATGGTAAATCCACAGTCAATTGGTGATACTTTTGAATTCTGGTTTTCTTCCACAATCTACGTGCTACTGTTTACTTTTTCAAGAGTTGTCAAGCAGCTGCCCTAAGCATTCTGTCCAGGTGTTATAGATATATTCAATGGGAGAACCAGAACCAAAACCCATTCCTGGATTTTTGCAGAGCCATTTCCCCAGTATCTCCTTGGTCTGAGATTTGGCGACATTTTCCAGGCTACAAAGGTAGAATGGATACATCACCTTGAGAGTTTATGATGGCAATGGTTAAATATGTGAGTTTGTATGTTTATGTGTATATGAAAAACAGACATTGCAGGTGAATTCAGGCACTATGAAAGCTACAAGGGGGAACCAAATCCTTGTTCCCAAACTGGAGTGGTGGTCACCTCCTCATATTCCTAAACCACTGCAGAGGGGAAGAGAGCTTTTTCTACCTGTTCAGCAGATACCGTATTGTAGGTAACAGCTTGCCAGCTGACCTATTGTCCTATTGGGCAAATATAATATTCTAGACATGGAGCTGTTGGCCCTGCATCAACTTGCAGGTACCATCTAAACCTTTTTTTCTTTTCCTTTTATTCATTTCTTCTTCCTGCCCCTTGTTATGGAGTTATGTGACAGTAGGACATACATGATTTGATCTAGATAACAGAAGGGGATGGGTGGAGTGCTGATGAAAAGGAATGAGGTTCTCACATGTTGTAACTATTGTGATCCAGACTGGGTCAATCATTACGGGGAAAAAAAGTTGTAGTGCAGAAAACCCTTGATTGATTAAGATATAGAAGTGCTCGCCAACGCCACCATCACCCAAGGGATAAACAGCTTGCCTGCCATAAAATCTCATTAGTCCCGCCAGGAGAATGGAGAAATGTAAAGATTTGTGGCCCCAGTCTAACTAAAGCCATTATCTCAAGAATATCTCAGCAATGTGTTACTGGTCTGTTTGAAGATTTCAATTTACCTGTAGTAGGTTTGCTTTCTTTGCTTCCACTAGAGGAAAACATTCAGCTTGTTTTATTGTTTTGGATTCATTTTCAGAGGACCAAAAATATCATAGCCCTCTCTCCAAAAAAAAAAAAAAAAAAGTAAAAATACCAACCGTTTGGCTGTCCTCCCCCAGCACACACAATCTTAAAGGACATTTCAGTTTGTGCAACAATGGGTCACTTTTGTGGGTGTACAAATTGAATGATATAGTTGACACAGTTGTGAATTCATTTGTGGTGGAAAAACATGCTGAGAATCTAAAAATGTCTCTGAAAAAGGACATTGTATTATATTTTCCTTTTTGACATATTTGACATCGTCAGTTCTTTCAACAAACGTTTACTAGGAACCTCTGAATGCACGGTCAGGGTTAGGAGCTGCAAGAGATGTAGAGGATACACCAAGAGCAAGGGCCTTGCTCTCTCAGAGCTTGCAATCTGCTTGTGAAGATGATACACGCGTAGGTGGTGTTGTCTGAGCGTTCACTCAGTTGCCAGGTCAGAAAGCTTGGCCAAGCTTCAGCTTCACTGGTTCCTCACTTCCCACATTCAACTGGTTGCCAAGTCATCTTGATCCTATTTCCAAAATGCTTCTCAAATTTACTTGGTTTTCCTCCTCCTACTGTGGCTGCAACTCTATCAGGCTTTCACTTACTGCAATTGCCCAGATCACAGCAAATTCCTTCTAACCAATCTCCAATCAAGTCACGTATCTGGTCATGTCTCTTCCCTACTCAAAATTGTTTCGTGATTCTTTATTATGTCCAGAATAAGGCCCACAGCTCCTCAGCACATACATTACTCTGGTGCAAATGTCCTCTTTCATGTCTGTCTTCCACTGGACCTGTAACATGAGGTGCTCTCTGAGAAGACCACGGATTTGCCCACTCCTATGCCTTTGTTATTCTTCTGCTTATAGCCTTCTCCTTTTTGTTTTTCTGCCAAGCAAAATCAAACTTGTTCTTCAATACGAGGTCAAATGTTGCTTCTTCAGTGTGGCCAGTCACTGGTTATAGTTCCCATTTCTAGGCTCCTGTGGAACTTTGTTTGGGTATCATTTATTCATACATTCATTCATTTGATGTATTCATTGAGTAATACTTTATTACTGGACAACAGACTAGCTGCTGAGAATGCAAAGGTAAGAAATCATTCCTGGCCTCAAGGGACTCAGTCTAGTGGGGAGATGAATTTGAGCATAATAAGCATATGCAGTGAGAGAAGATAGTGGTTATAATGGATGTGTGTACAAAGTTGTGTGTGTGTCTATGGGAGGTCCAGGAGAAGAAGCCATTAAATCTGCCTGGAGGAGCTTCCATAGGATACAGCATTTGAGCTGAGACTTGGTGGTCGGGTAGGGTTTTCCTGGTAGATAAGTAGAGGCAGGAAATTTCAAGTAGAAGAGCACATTTGAAGGCACTGAACCATGCAGAGCAAGGCACCCAAAGAAGGAGAGTCCCCACTGACAGATGCAAAGCATGAGAGTGGCTGTAAGGTTTGTAAGGCAGCACACAGGACGCCGAAGCAGAGGCTGTGTGACTCCTTCCGGAGACAATGACCAGGGGTTCCTGCAATGTGTGGGAGGTTAGACTAACCGCTGGGATTAGATTCCAGGAACAAATGCACTTCAGAAATATGTGTGCTTACAAAAATGTAGATAAGGGCTGGGCGCCATGGCTCACACCTGTAATCCCAGCACTTTGAGAGGCCAAGGTGGGAGGATCACCTGAAGTCAGGAGTTCAAGACCAGCCTGGCCAACATGGTGAAACCCCATCTCTACAAAAATTAACAGGGCATGGTGGCAAGCGCCTGTAATCCCAGCTACTTGGGAGGCTGAGGCAGGGAGAATTGCTTGAACCTGGGAGATGGAGGTTGCAGTGAGCTGAGATTGCACCACTGCATTCCAGCCTGGGTGTCAGAGAGAGACTCCATCTCAGAGAGAGAAAAAAAAAGTCGATAAGTCTGTTGGAACCATTTTTAATTTAAAGGGTACTCTCACTCCCCCAAATGATAGCAGTATTAATCATAGAGTAACATATTTGTTTCTGAGTGCTTAGACCAATATGTCAATTAAATTAATTCTTCCCACTCTTTTTCACTACCTTCTCTTTATCTTCTTTCTTCCTTTCCCGGGAATTACTGTAAGACAGTACTTATGGTATATATTTAACTGTTGTTGGATTTCGACTGGAAATAGTAAGTCTAAAACCTAAAAATAATTAGAGGAATATTCCATACCTATTACTATAAAAATCAACTAAATCTATCTTATTTTTAGCCATGTGACTCTTCATTATGTTTCTGCTTCCCACCCCGTGTGGACTATGGCTCACACACAGGCGTGCACACACAGAGCTTCCCCACTGCTGATATAAAACACAATTGCTAGATTCGTAGCCCCATCCCCACTGATTTGGGAGGAGGCAGGTGAAGCTGAAGACTGTCTAACACAGGCTCCCAGGTGACGCCCACGCTGCCGATATGGAGACCACTCTTTAAATCACATTTCTCTGCGTGCTGCTATCTCCATTATTAAACTCTAAACATATGGATTAGAGAACACTAATCCATATGTTACTTGCTGAGTTGAAAAGCATTTTAAGAGGTTATCTAGACTAATCATCACTTTGAGCTACCATCCAAGGCTACTCCAATGAGGTGCCAAGTAAAAGCAGTTATATGTAGTTTCAAGTCCCCGTCCTCATAAAAATAGAACTTGGTTGTTCTGGGTATTACATTTTGTTAATCTTGCATAAGAAACGATCCCGTGACACAGAATATGTTATCACGCATGTAACAAATGAACTTCCAAACCACAGTAGTTAATGCCTGGGGACGAAGGTAACTGGCTAATGGAGCTTCTTTAACTTGACTTTCAAATAATTGCCACCTGTCTGTATCCTCAATCATTAAACCTATTTTTTTCTCATGAACTTTACTGAGGACTGATTTAGGTACAATAAGCTGCACCCAGTTAAAGTGTACACCAGTCTAACTTTTAAAACTACATTACTAATGACTTATTAATTTAAAATTATTCATCACTATGAATACAAATATTTTTAGAAAGCCTACACAACTGGAAAGTCCTACATGCTTTTAGAAGGAGAGAGACATATGATTTTCTATTTTTGGAATCTATTGGGTACACATGATAGAAAGGCAAGCGGGAGTAAATGGGAATCAGGATGAGACTGTCCACAAGGACGCTGGAAAACCTTGGAGGTGCATCTGGCATCTGGCGCTCCTGAACTTGGCTTGGTGTGCTCAGATAGCAATGCTGCTCTGGGAGGATTTGGGCTGTGAGAATGGAATGAAGGGGATGAGTCTCTGTCATGCTTTCACAGCTGTCTGTCACTTCCTTTGTATTCTCAATGTCCCCACCCTGGTAGGCTGTGTCTGAGTTATACCTAGATTGTTGTTAAAAACCATCAGCGTGTCTGCTTGCTTCCTGTCTCTCCCCATATAAACCTATCTTGCACGCATCTGGGTTTATGCCACTTTCCAACTAACAAAACTTCAGAGACTCTCAGGGTGAAGTCAGAATCTTCCCTCTGACATTGGAAGCCCTCAACCTGTGTCATCCACCGATCTCACCTAATTTCAGAGGCAAATCACCTGTGGTCAATGAACGGCTCTGTTGACTTGCTCTTACCTTCATGTCTTCCTGCCTGCTGGAAAATCCCTTCATTTTCCTTACCTTTATTTCATGGTCCAAATGTAGTTCTCTATCAACTTCATGCACACAATGGAGACTTGACTCCCTCAGAATTCCCTCTCCCTATGTTTGTAGTTTTTACAATCTGAACTACTCATTTTATACATAATCATGAACTGCTTTGGATTTGTGTTTAATAGTTCATGGGCATATGTTCTGTCTCTCAAGTGGAATATAAACTGCTTGAGGTCAGGGACCATGCTGTGGAATACTTCTTGGATTTTAGGATTGTAAGTAATTATAGTAATAAAAAAGATACCTTAATGTATAACTAAATGTCTTATTGAGACTTTCCACATAAATCCATGCATCTGAAAACCATCTTTTGTTAGACCAGGTATCTTGTTTTTTATTTTAAAAATAGGCTATTTTTATAGGCACTAAGGAAATGCAGAGCAGTGATAATAAAGACGAACATTTATTGTGTTTTTACTGTGTGTTGTGTACTTTCCTCAGTGCCATGCTGTGTAGTAACTGCCTTAATCCTCCTGACAACATACAGAGACTGGTGCTATTATAATCCCCATTCTACAGCCACAGAAACTAAGGCACAAAGAGGTGAAGTCACTGGCAAGGTCAGAAAGCCAGACTTGAGGGGAGCTGGGCCTGGTGCCCACCAGCTTAACCACAGCACACACTGCAACTCATTCATACGAGAAACACATGAAATGTAGGCTGTGTTGAGAAATACATAGCAGGATCGTAATTAGAGGCCAGAGGAAAAGGTTGTGACGACCACGTCAAGATTTATGCCTGCAAGATGGTGAGTAAGAACGTGTCCTCTGCGTAACGAAGGTGTTAATTCTAACAAATGCAGGAGAAAGAAGAGCTCATTATCTGTAGGATCTATTTCTAGATCCTTTTTCTTAGGTCATTATAAGGAAAATGTAAAGCCTCCAGTTTGATTGCTCTGTATATGATAGGTCCAGTCTTATTATTATTTTTTAAGATGCTCTATCTAAACTGTATTTTGCTGAGTTTTTCCATTAAAAATCTCCTTTTCAAGCCCAGCAAATGTTTAATCTTTTCTACTTTAATAGTTGGAAATTCTCCCTTGGGGGTCGTAAGCTCTTTAAATATTTTTAGGTTGCCAGATTTCTTCTGTCGGCTCTCCAGGAAGCCAATTTTGTTCCTAAGAGTAGTCCGGCTCTGTCTTTTGCACACTCACTGCATCACAATAAAATGCTGCCTAATTACCACCTTTGTGGGATCCCAGAGGTGTGAGTATTTGTCTCCAGGCTATTGCTGTGGACTATAAACTCTTCTCAGATGAGAGATAAACCTCTTCATTATTTAAGCCTCCAGGTCTGGTAACAGGAGTTTACTCCATTCAAATTGTTTCCAGTCTTGTAAAAGAAGTGATCAAATGAGACATGCAATTCACCTTGAGATAATTTCTAAAGGGAGTAGTTAAGGGAATGTTCCTTCTGGGTGGTGCCCAGTTCGAAAGGGGATACTGAAAAGTCAAATCCTTTTATTCTCTTGTGTCTTCATTTCTGGTTGGAGAAGGGAGTTCCGAGGTAAACAGATGAGGACAGATGAGGAAGTGTTACTTCCGCGAAGACACAAAGTCTAGTGTACTCTAGCGGAAATTTTCTTCTGACAATGGCTTCTTTAAGAAATTTGAGTCAAACAGCTAAACCTATGTTTTCACTAGAAACTATTTCAATAGATATTTATATTTATAAAATAAATGTATGCTTATTTGGGTTAACCCTAAAGTGAAACATCATATGAAACACGTATAATTTGTAAACACATCGGAATTCAATGGAAAAATACATTATTAAATAATGTATGATTGTTTCCTTATTATCCATGGGGAAAATTAAAGAATCGGCCACTCATCGGCTATGTGCTTATCCTCTGAGATTTTTTTCTTTTAAAATAGGAGGTATTCAATTTTCTAACCACTGTGAATAGGAAGTCCTGTGGAATGTTTTCAAGGGGAGCTTAGTGGAGGAACAGTGATGGGGCTGGGAGGCTCTGGGCTGCTCAGATTCTCTCGCTGTGTGCACCATTTTATCTGTCAACAGTGGCAGTGCAGGAAAAAAGCCAGCTACCTACGTGATGGTGGCATTTAGAATCTTTGTGGTTTGAGCTCTCTTGGATTTCTTTCCCAAGTGACCTCAGACCTATTTGACTTACGTACTTCATTTCTGGAACTAGCAGATGGATTTTTCCAGAACCATAAGCTGTGTTCTTTTAAAGCTGTGATCACTTTCAGCAGCCACTGAGATGTACAAATAGTCTCAAATAGCAGTGGTTCCCAACCTTGGCTGCATATAAGAATCACTTGGAAAACTTTAAAAGAATACTGGTGCCCAGTTCCTCCCCACCAGATTCAGTTTTAATTGGTCAGGGTGGGACCTAGACACCTGCATGTGTGAGGCTCCCCAGGGGATTCCAGTGCGCTACAATTTAGAGAATCAGCGCTCTAAAGACATGCTGAGAAGAAAGAGCTTCCCCTTCCCTCACTGGCTGGCTGCTTGTGTACCTGTAGACATGGCAGCAACAGGGGTGTTATATAGGTGATAATAAGCTGCAAAATTACTGAATGGCTGCAATGAAAGGCACTGTCAAAGTAAAGAGGTTATGACAAATATTACTCTTATTATTTTATTAGAAAACATTGCTAATACCAGACATCTATGGATTACCAGCTCAGTTATGAAGCACTTTCACACATACCACCTGTTTTGTCCTCATAGGCACCCTGTGAGGCAGAGAGGCAAGGAATGATTATGTACTTTTTTTTTTTTTTTTGAGACGGAGTCTTGCCCTGTCACCAGGCTGGAATGCAGTGGCCTGATTCTGGCTCACTGCAACCTCCGCCTCCTGGGTTCAAGCGATTCTCCTGCCTCAGCCTCCTAAGTAGCTGAGACTACAGGCATGAGCCACCATGCCCAGCTATTTTTTTTTTTTTGTATGTTTAGTAGAGACAGGGTTTCACCATGTTGGCCAGGATGGTCTCAATCTCCTGACCTCGTGATCCGCCCTCCTCGGCCTCCCAAAGTGCTGGGATTACAGGCGTGAGTCACCACACCCAGCTGATAATGTACATTTTTTATAAGTGAGGAAATGAAGGTCAGAAGGTTGAATGGGGCCAAATGTGGTGGCTCATGCCTGTAATCCCAGCACTTTGGGAGGATCCCCTCAGCCTAGGTGTTGAAGACCAGTCTGGGCAACACCGCAAGACCCCTCTCTCTACAGTAAATTAAAAAATCTAGCCAGGTGTGGTTGGCACATACCTATGTAGTCCCAGCTATTCAAGAGGCTAAGGCTGGAGGATCGCTTCAGCCCAGGAGTTCAAGGCTGCAGTGAGCTATGATTGTACCACTGCACTCGAAACTGGGTGACAGAGTGAGACCCTGTCTTTTTTTCCCTTTTTTTCAAAGAAAAAAAAAAAGGTAAACGACAGGTCCAAGATCATACATCTTAATAGCTGGCAGCCTTGGGGTTAGAGTCCAAGTGTTTTTGTTGCTATTCTCTTGCAACAGTTGGTACTCTTATACCTTAGAATCCTGAGCAGTTCTACTCAGTTGCTGCGTGACCTACGGTTGTATAACCTCTGTGAACTTCAGTTTCCTCACCTACAAAATGGTTATAATACTTGTACCTACTTCACAGGGCTGCTCTTACCTCAAACAAGCTGAAAAAAGATAAAGCATGTCACAGACTACAAAAAATAGGTACAAATATAAGCTGTTGCTATTATTATAACTAGCAGGAGAAGGCAATAGTTTGAGAGAGGTAAGGTTATTTATAATGCTGTCATCCTGCTCTTAGGATTTTAAGTTAAGCCCAAAACAAGGAGGACATATCATATTCTTTTTAATACAGTCTGCATTTGTTTTTGACCTAGTTTGTTTTTTCATTAATTCAACATCCAGGGTTGCAGAATTGACCTGAGCAGACCAGGCTTCCGAGGGTCAAAAAAAGCGCCTGAAGGAGAGACACTGAGTACATTCTGGGTTCACATTCCCCTCCTCTACTGCATTCCTGAATTTTCTGCCTCATAGCGGCATCTGAAGCTGTGGCTGTATGTGTGCTTAACCACCCTTCAAATCCACAGCATGTCATATTACCTTGTTTTTGGCTCCCTGGGACTATTTTGGAGGACCTGAATTAGTCATGTGGGATACTTGATTAAAAACCACTTGAACGGCCCTTTTCTTCTGCTCAACACTGGGCCTCTCTGTTTGAGAACAGACCTGGGCCAGGAGAGCAATGTCTGAGGTTTCTCTCCTAAGACATGAAAATAGGGAATCAGTTAAGAAAAAGAGATGAAAGAAATGGGTTCTTTAATTCTCACTTTCATCATTCAATCCACTGTCAGTGAGACATCTGATGGTACTTAGTTGTAGATACAAAGAATCCTCATTTATAAGTACAGGTCATTTTATACCTATCTTTTTTCATTTAGCACTGTCAAGTTCCACTATTTTTTTCATAATTTTCTCCAGCACAGTGCTCTATGTATAATAGATTTTCAATAAATGTTGTCAGGAACTTCTTTCTCTATCCTTAATCTCTACGACATTCATTCAATCGTTCATATAAGAAACATCTATTAGGTTTTGATTTTATGTCAGGCACTATGCTAGGGCTGGGGATACGAAACTGTAGAGACCTACTCCCCATTCTCAAGGAACTTGTCTAGTGGGAAAACAGAGAAGTGAACAGATGATTCAATTCAGAGTAAGTGCGGTCGTGGTGGCGGCACAGGGTTCTATGGGGCACACGGAAAGAAGACCAGGGTCAGGGAATGGGTTCCAGAGGCAATGCCTGAGCTGATTCCTGAGAGGCAAAGAGGAGCTGGGAAGGTGACAGGTACAGTAGGGGAAGGTAAGTATAGGCAGAAGGAGGACATGTGCGGGCACAGAGGTCTGGGAGCATGAGGAGGCAGACAATGAGGAAGAGCGAGCAGGCCAGGTCACCATGTACTCTGCACTGCATCCTGCACGCTGTGTTTGCTACACCTACCAGTAGTTCATGAATTAAATGTAAATGAAATAGGATAGAGAACATGAGAGCACAGGACAGTAACCGAGGCCCTCAGTCCGACCACCTGCAAGGAACTGAATTCTGGCAACCACCACGAGAGCCTGGAAACAGATCCTTCCCATGTCAAGTCTTCAGAAGAGATCCCAGCCCTGGAGGATACCTTGAATGCAGCCTCATGAGACACCCTGGAGCAGAGAACCCACTAAGCTGTGGCTGGATTCCCGACCCACAGAAACTGTGAAATAAATATGCGTTGTTTTGAGCAAGTTTGGGGTAATTTGTTATGCAGCAACAGAGAACTAATAATAGGCTGCCTAATTTATATCTGATTTCCTCTGCTTCCTTAGCTCCAGCCTCACATTCCTGACATGACAACCCTCATGCAGTGACACCTACATCAAACCCAAATCCACTTTCAAACATTCACACTCATCAGACCAGCAAAAACAGAAATGTCAGATAATTCCAAGATGGGATGAAGTGGGAATTCTCTTACATTGCTGTTCTGAGAGTACATGAATACAGTCACTTTAGGGAACACTGGTGAAATCTAGGAAAACTGAAGATGAACCGCCTTTGCTATCTATCATTCTGCTTCTTGGATGAATTCTCCAAAACCTTTCACACATACGTATATGGAAATATTCAAGAATGTTTATTGTACAACCTTTAGTATTAGTGAAGGATAAACTAGTCATCCATAGGAAATAGATGAATGGTATTACATGGTTACAGCAATTAAAATGAGTGAACTAAATCTATTAACATGTATAAATCTCAGAAATACATTGTTGAATTTAAAAAGGCAACCTCAAGAAAGCATAGTATAACGACATTTATAGAAAGCTTGAAAATATGCAAAATGGTATTATGTAATGCCTATAATATACAGATATGTAATAATAGTAAAAGAACATGAATCCAAAAATAACATCAAAATCAGGATGTGGTGAGTACCAGGGTTTCTTTTTTGTTATGCAACTCTATAATTTTTTTGTGTTTTAAATTTAAAAAAACTAAAATGCTTTTCTGTCATGAAGGTGTAAATCCTAGAACAGATCAAGAAGGAAGAAACATATGTTTCTTCCCAATCTTATGTAATTGCCATACTTACTTTATTTCATCTTAACTTCACTTTCAGACAGTAAGAACAGGTAGCCAGTAATTTGGGAAAAAGGGATCGAGATGAGGTTGAGTAAGTGCTGTTAGAATCCTTGTCAGTGAGGATTTTTTGGAAATGTGAAAATTGAGGTGAGACTTGAGAAAGGAGTGAGGCAGGCCAGCGAACATAAGGAGAGAATATCAGGGAGAATAAGATGATGAACAGTTTGCTTGAATCGTTAACCATTTAGGAACGATTCATGTAAGCCAACGTTTATGATTTTGTATCATTTGTGCACATAAATCACAAAAACTACCTAAAATGCATGAGAAACAGGAGGGAAGAAAGGAAATGGAATTTTCCTCCAAAACTCATCACTCTCAATTCTCTATAGTGGAAGTAAACAGACTTAAGAAAAATAGGAAAAGAAAGGATTTCAGACATGGGAGGGGCCCTGGAGAGGGTTTGCATCTCCTTAGAAGGGGAAACGGGATCCCAGCTGTACTGCTCCTTTTTCATTCATACTTGAAATGTTCTGTGGTTGGGGTTGCCTGGCACAACACTGTATTCCATGAATAGAAAACCTGATCACAAGCTGCTCTTTCTCGGTGACATGCCACCTACATTGTAACATACTTCAGTGGGTAAATCAGAAGGTGACATGCTTTTCAATTCACTAGAAGATTCTTTGCATGGCACAAATGAAGTAACTCTTGCCAACATTTGCCTGAGTAATTCACTCTGAGTTATGTATTCTTCTATCAAATGCAAAGTCCTAAAACAGTTAGGTGAAAAAAGTGCGGCTAATGTATTAGTATCTAGCACGGTATCTGCAATGACTTACTGCAGTGCTCAATGAAAATACTATTCCTCCAGCTATCACAGATGACTATATATTCATTCATTGAGTTATGTGCCCACAACACTCCAAGTGTTACAAATCCACTTAACAGCCACAAGTCCTGGGTTTTCTGTTCATATTTCTGAATTAGCATAAAGAAATGCAAAATCATAAGCAAGGAGAATCCTCATAAATTGCTGCCAAGAGGTTTTGTGTTTATCTTGGCATACGTAAGAAATATTTTGAGTTCCTGAAATGTGGAGCAGTTCTTCTTATTAGGAATATGTGATTAAGTGAGTCTCACTTCTAATGGGAGACTGAGGCATAAGTATAGTAAGTTCATGAATAAAATAGAGCAAAAACCTCATTTTGACTGGATAAGGCAGAAACATAGGTATTAGGTATTACTATAAGGTTCTTAATTTCCTCCTCTTGTCTACTGTCTCTTCGGATTACATGCGAGAAAAGGCAGCAACAGAGAAAATTCACACCTTGAAAATCTACCTTTTAAATCCTTCCCTTCCACTCAATCGAGTTCCATTTCACTGCATGAGGTCTATGGTACTAGTTCCTGGCTTTCTTCGTCATTAACTTTCTGCTTCCTCTCACTTGCTAATAACGAGTAAAACTGTAGCAAGTAAAGAAGCTGAGTTTCTGCATGTTTAAGAGAGGTCAAATTCCATATGGGTTCAGGCCAAACTCTGATGGACGACTGCAGGCTCACCGCTAGTGATCCCTACAGGCCAGGCTGGGCCTGGGGTCCGACGGTGACTACACCTGCTGTAGTGGAACAGGATCTTTGCTTTTCATGGACCTGAAATCCAGAGTACCTCTGCATGTTAGGACTGGCCCCTTAGCTGCATCTCAGGTCATCTGGCTATTTAAGAACTCCCAATCCTCTAAAGCAGTGTTTCTTAAACCCTTTTGATGGACACTTACGGCAGGAGGTACATTTTACTTAACAATCCATATAAGTCAGGGTCCAGTCAGGAAAAAAGAAACTTAAGTAGGTATTTTAAGAGCGAGAATTTAGCACAGGGAATTGCTTGGACAGATGTTCAAGGACTGAAAACTTGAAAAAGGAACACTGGTGTAACACATAGTTTGTAACTGCAAAAAGCCGCTCCTGGCTATAGGGCTGGAGATCAAAGGGAGGAGAGGAGGTTGGGGTTTGCAGGAAAGGCCCATTGAAGCTGGGCACAGGCTCCTGAAGAAGGACACTGGCTGGCTGCTGCTGCAGGTAATGCTCTGGGGCGCAGGAAGAAGACACACGATGAGGCTGGTTGAGATACAAGAAGAAGCTGGAGACAAGTAGAAATGCCACCGGGCTGAACGTCTGTGGCAGGAGTGATGCTGCCAAGCATAGCAGGCCATCAGGAAGAAGCAAGTTGCTTCCCTCTCCTCCAGCCTTGTGCTCTTCCTCTGGTCCTGCTGTGCTGCCCCCGCCTCTCCACGCAGATGACAAAGGAGGAATGTGGTTTGCACAATTCCAGCCCCACCTCCAAAAATCAGAGGACAGAGGGTAGGTTTGAAGCTGAAAGATGACAGCTCAGGAACTGCCATACAATACTTGACCCTAACCATGCACATCCCCTCTGGATTTCATTTTCTACTGCCTTCGACTTTACCCCACACTACCTTGCCTTATCACATTTTAAATATTACAAAGCTGGAAGAGACTCATCACACTGACTTCATGACCTACTGATAGGCTGTGACCCACAGTGAGGAAAACTCTGTTCCAGATCTTCACGGGTAAGAGGGCCTGAGCGTTGGAATTCAGTGCTACTTACATATTGCGTTCCTTCCACAGCAACAGCGACTTAAGGAATGACCTCCCAAGGTACTCTCCTCCACTGAACATGTATGGGGACCCACAGTTCTATAGGCTTCAGGGAAATTTATATCAAGAGGCTGTAAAAGTCCGGTATGGTAGTAGAAGAGGGACAGCTACCAGATAAAGGAGGTTTTGCTAAGGGGAAAGGTTAAAAGAACTACCAATCAAAAACATTTATTGTGCCCTTATTATATGTAGGGTATTATGAAGGTGTTTTTGAGAATACCCAGAAACGCACATTGGAGGAGCTTGAAATATAGTGAGGAAAGACAAAAAGCCAGTGAGTAAGTAATAGATGAGCAGCCACTCGGCAGTATGGTCAGCTGTCGAGGGAGTGAGATTGACAGGAAATATTCTGAGCACAGAGCAGGGTGATATGACTACTGAGCAGGAATGATCTAGAAAGGCTTCATGTGAAGGTCTGTTTTCAGAATACGTAGACCTTAGAGGGGTAAGGGGCTGGCATCTCAGGAGAAGAGAACAGAAGTAACAGAACAAGTTAAGGAAGAGTAGGCCTGCTTGTGCAGTGCTGGAACTTGTGGATCAGAACTAGCAAGAGAAATTGGAGCGTCAACCATGGCCGAGGCAGAAGCTTGCAAATGGAGAAGGTGTAATGACTGAACCTTGGCAACTATCCTCACATTTAAGGAGCAGGTAAAAGAGCTGGTGAGTAACACAGTGAAGTCTGGTTGGAAAGCTCTGGAGAGATCCAAGGTCAAGGACTACCAAGGAGGGTGGTCAGCAAAGTCAAATGCTAGAGAGGCCAAGAACTCCAAGAACTGAGGAAAGACCTCAACTGTAAACCAGATGCGCTGGAAATGAGGGTGGTGGCTCTTGATCACACTGCCTGTGTGGATTAATGTGCTACTACTTTCAGCTCCATCTTTTGGATTTGCATAGGGTGTTTAACTATGACTTGAACAGGTCCAAAGTCTCTGGTGAAAACAATAAACTATGGTTTACCATCGGTCCTTATTCCTTCCTACCTGTCCACAGCCATGTGAGGCATTTTAAGGCTGTGCTTCGGTGGCTTGTGGTCTTCCCTCCCGCGACTGCCCACCTCCAACTCACTGCAAAGCAACTTTTGTTTGTGCTGCTGTCATCCATTCTCAAGTGGCCTGTCCTGCTGAGCTGATTTTCTGGGATCCTGGCTTCACAAAACAAGGAGCGTTATGCACTGGGACCTTGCCTTTGGAGACTTCATCATGGCTACAGGCTGCACTACAACTCTGGCCCACTGCCTTGCAAAGAAAGACAAGCGACTGGTCACAAGGAAAACCAGATCAGGGATAGATGGATCCGGTGAACCTATTATCCCTACTACAAACATGTGTTCATCTGGTATAGCAGATCCGTAACATCTTCTCCAGGAGTAAAGGAGAATTTATTTACATGCTCATTACATGTGCAGAGTTGTGACCAAACTGCTGCAGGTGACAGGCTCAAGTTCCTATAAGGATGTCCTCTGGCTGAATACCCAGACTTTGTTCCGGACTTCATCTCTTAAGTGCTGTCATTTCTTCTGTACAAGCTATGGTTACTTTGGTTTCTTTTCTTCGACAGCAGATTCCAGCTATTATCACACAGCTTCCTCATTTATACTAAATAGAGTAAACCATCATTATGGATGTAAGAAAATGGGTTTCATAAGTGAACCCACTGTGAAGGTAGCAAGCACAGGTGTATTAGTCCGTTTTCATGCTGCTAATAAAGACATACACAAGACAGGGTAATTTATGAAGGAAAGAGGTTTAATGGACTCGCTTCCACATGGCTGGGGAGGCCTCACAATCATGGAAGAAGATGAAGAGCAAAGAGACTTCCCACACAGTGGTAGGCAAAAGAGCTTGTGCAGGGGAACTCCCATTTATAAAGCCATCAGCTCTCATGAGACTTATTCACTACCACGAGAATGGGAGGGGTGAAACCGCCCCCACGATTCAATTATCTCCACCTGGCCCTGCCCTTGACAGGTGGGAATTATTACAATACAAAGTGAGAGGTGGGTGGGGACACAGCCAAACCATATCAACAGGTCATGTACCTAAGCTGCTTAATATTGATTGAGCAGTGACACTGTGGACTGAATCAAATAGAGTATGAGGATACATATGTAAAAAAAATTATTTTAATAGCTGGCTCCAGAGTTTCTCTTGGGAAGTTACTTTATATAGGAAAATACTTTCGTAAACAGTTTAGGAATGGTAGGTAGCTATAAAGGCACAGATTAGGAGATAAAAATAAAAGTATTGTATAAACAGAGAAGAAAGGAGGGGAGAGATGGGACCAGAGAGATAGTACGATAGTGGGAGGTTACAGGTAATGATGAAAAAATGGGGGTAGGTGGTAGGTGGATAAAACTATCACGGGAGGAACTGAAGGACTTTTAAGAGCAGGAATTTCTAATTTTAGGTTTTTTACATCCTTAATTTAAAACCACTCATCTGCTCCAAACCTTCCAGAGTTGGCTATAGAAACAACCAAAGAAAAGGCGCTGATTTCGACATTATGTGTCAGTAGGAGTAGAGAGAAAAGAGTTATAAGAGGTGATATGTGGAGAAGTCTAAGTGTTCAGAAAAAGCAAGAACTGAGAGCCAGAAGTGACGGTGCAATCCTTGAGAGGACACTGTCCGTGGGGAACAACAAAAGGTGGATAAGCGACTCAGTTAAGTTCAAGAAAATCTCTGTGGTACGATGACTCAGCTGAATTACAGGCATAGTGCCTTGTTATTTTCAACCATAATTTTTCAGGAGATATTCATTACCAGAAAACGACAAGGTCACGAATTCACTCCCCTTCCTCTTTTTTTCTATTGAATCTCTGGGCTTCAGTTTTCTCATCTATAAAATCTAGAGATTGGGCTTAGAATATCTCTGTGGTTTCTATTACAGTCTATAGCTCTAATAATAATAATAACACATTTTTATGTTCTGTTTTGAGGTAAATTTACATGCAGTGAAATTGACAAATCTTAAATGTTCCATTCCAAGAGTTCTGACAAATGCATATACTTCTGTAACCGAAACCCTTAGCTATACAATGTTTTCATCACTACAAAAAATTCTCTCAAACGCCTCCCCGACGGCTACTATTCTGACTTTTATCACTATTGATTAAATAATTAATATTTAATAGCTATTGTTAAATGCTAAGCTTTGTTTTATAGAGCTTCATCAGTATTAATGCATGTATTTCTTACAAGAGTTGCAAGATGGATATCTCCATTTTTGCAGATCAAAGCGTTAAGAGGTGAGAAAGGCGCCCCTGGTCATCAGCTACCAAGTATAGGGGCAGGACGTGAACTAAGAATTTGTTTTAGAAGCCCACACTCTTAATCTGTATATCCTAGAGTACACAAACGATTGCCCAAGAAACAGCATAAATCCAAATTCAGTCGAAAGCAATGCCATTTGCAAGTTCTAAAACCTCCTGAATAATCCTAAAGGCCATATGCATTCCATCTTATCGAAGGATTCCTTTCCATCCCACTCCCCAGAGAATGGAAAAAGCGGGTGCGAAGGACTTCAATTCGGTTTGACTGCAGAAAAATACAGAGGTGGCGTAGGATCCACACATCCCATGGGGGCAGACCCAGCGGCGGAAGCTGGACAGACGGCGGGGGAAGGGCGCTGAGACGCCCCTGGGTGCCCCCACTCTCGACGCCACTGGCATCCCCTCCGAAAACAGCAGGCACGAAGGTGCCCCGCCACGGGGGCTGGACGCAGTGGAGGCGGGCTCATCAGGCACGACCAGAGCTCAGTCGGCCACACGTCCTCCTCAATGTCACCGTCTCCCTGCTCTCCCACCCCGCGCCGCTGCACCTCCCTCCCCCGGCAACCTGGGCTAGAGTCCCAAGCTCCGCCCCAGAGCGGACTCACAGCCCCCGCGCTCCCTTCCGCGCTGCACCCACCGCGCGGCCGGGGCTGCCATGGCAACCCTACGCCGCCGCCGCCTCTTCACGCACGTCGCGAACTAACGGACTCGGCGGCGGCGGCGGCCTGCGCCCCACCCCCAACCCATCTGGACCGCATCGCCGGCTGTGCCCGGACCTGCGCCTTCTAGGTAATGAATCCGAGGGACAGGGGCTCAAGCGATACAGCAGGTGGTGCGAGGCTCTAGCCGATAGCCCCTCCCAGGCCTCCCACCGCCGGAGACGCCAGAGAAGTGGGCTGCGGGGTTCCTCGGGCCCTGGCTCCCGTGCGGGGACTGGGAGGGGCGCGGGAGCGCCTGGCTCACGGTGCATCATGGGGATTGTAGTTCAGTGACTCCTCGGGCTCGCGGCCTTGGCGGGGTAGCTCGGACTGGCGAACTACAAAGCCCGGCGGCCCCAACCGCCGGGAAAGACTGATAAACTTTGAGCGGACCGGGACAGAAAAAAAAAATCTCTCTTTGTTTTGAGAGGGCTGTTGGGTGGTCGCGGACCAGGGCTCTGTGCATTGGGAAAGGGAAGTGGAGGTGAGCCTCGGGCTTCTAGCCCAGTCGTTGGGCCCGCCCCAGCTACAGCGCTCAGCCCCACCCCGGCTGGGCCACCGCCCTGCGCAGTCTCAGGGATGAGCAGCCGCCCAAGCTGCAGGGCCTCGGGTCTTCGGCGCCTCTGACCCTCGCAGGTTGCTGCCTCTCGGTGCAGAACCGTATGTATGTCATACATTAGATGTGAGACCCGAGAAACCGTGTTTTAACAGGCTTTTCTCCTTTCCTGGATACGTTTATTTCTGGGTTAGTCATGTTTGTTTTAAAGTAGCTCAGAGGTATTTGCATATTAAACCCATCAATTGGTAATTACTCAAAGGGCGTAATGTTTAAAGGTTAAGTGTGGAAATAGATAAAAAGATGTCATTGCTATTATATGGTGGGATCTGCCATTTTTAACTTTTAGCATTTTTGCATTTTATTTCTTGAGGTTCAAGGTTGTGAAATGGGTGCTCCACCTCACCCTCTCCTTGCCAGCCTGAACACTGCCTACACATACTTTGATTAGTTCAGTTTTAAATTACTAGTAACTTTTAAAAACATACTTTTTTTAGCAGTAGGAAGCAATAATTATTTTCTTTGATTATTCCAGTGTTATTCAGAATTTCTCAGCATGTTTTCGGAAGGAAAAATACCATGTTTTAATTATTTAATTATTTATATATTTTTTATGTTCAGGAGTACACTTGAGTCCTTAGAGTTGACTCAAGACTTGGTGGTAAAGGAAGCTGACACAGATTTAGAAAACCTTCCTTGACGACCCTTTAAAATTTTTCAATAGGTAGATAACCATCCTAGAAATGTGCTGCTTTATGGAGTAAGTTGGAGAATTGTTGCTATTATTGTGAGTTTGTGTGTGTGTGTGTTTAAAAACAAACAAAAAGACCACAAATCCTATAAAACTTTCTCAATTAAAATGAAGTTGACCTGTGTAAATTTTACTTGAGGTAGCAATTTTGTACAAGGAGGAGATGGAAAGTAGGTTTGTAAGACAGGTAGAAAACAAAGTTGAGGCCTTATGTGATACAGTATAAGGTTTGAAGTATTTTATTTATTCATTCAAAATTTGTGAAGAACCTATGTGCCAGGCATTATGCCAGGTGGTGAGAATAAAGAGATGAAAAAAGATAGTCTTTGTCCTGCATGGGCAGTCATGTCATCACAATAGCGTGGTAGAGATACGTGCAAGTAGCTATAGGAGCCCAGAGGAAATCATCACCTAACAGTAACATTTATTGAATATGTCAGGTGCTGTGCGGAGTATTTTGCATGCAGCCCGTTAGTAAATCCCCAAAACAGTTGGTGAAGTAGTTACTGA
Organism: Piliocolobus tephrosceles; assembly: GCF_002776525.5. Lineage (NCBI taxonomy): Eukaryota > Metazoa > Chordata > Mammalia > Primates > Cercopithecidae > Piliocolobus > Piliocolobus tephrosceles. The sequence continues at coordinate 85,746,314 of NC_045455.1, forward strand.
TGTTTAGAGATAAGGAAACAGGCTTTAGAGGCCCTGCACAAAATCCTAGTCAGTCAAGTGTGAACCTGTGATTTCAGCCCAGGTGGGTCTGGTCATGATCTCAAGCACTGACCATTTTCTCTGTCAATTAGTAGAAAGATCCTGACTCTGTCTAAGGAGGTCAGGGGAGGCCTTCAGTATGATTTGACTTTTAACTTGTGTTAAAATAGCTGAATAAGCTTTCACTGGAGTGATGAAGAGGAAAGTCATTCTAGGACAAATGGATGGCACAACACGAACAAAGGATAGATTGAAGAATGAGTATTTTGTTTTTGGGGAACGCTAGGTAGTTCTGAATGACAGGATCCCAGAATGCTCACCATTAGTGGATGAGGCCAGATCTTAAAGTACTTGGCACCATATTCAGAGTTTAGAATTTTTCTTGACGTGGGGCAGCCATTGAAGAATTTTAGCTAGAGTGGTGGTGTCGTTAGGTTTGTATTTTAGAAAGATAATTCCAGCTCCAGTGTAGAGAATGGACCTGGGAGGGGAAAGATTATAGGCAGTGGAAAAGCCAGTTGTATAATAGAAAAAAACACCAAGTCCAGTAGAGAAATAAAGAGAGTCTGAACTAAGCCATTGGAGTTACAGAAAGACATGGATTCAAGGAATATTTAAGAGATAAAATTGTTATGACTTAATAGAGTTTGGATGTTGGGAGTTAGAGAGATTTGGAGCTCTCAGCTGATTGATTCCTCAGTTTCTGGCTAGCTCGACTGAGGTAATAGTGACCCACTGATTGAGATGAGCAGCAGCTGGGTTTTGTTAGGGTGAAAGAGATATTAGTTCAGTTTTAAGCATTTGTTTGAGGTTCCTGTGGGATATTCAGGTGGAGATGCATTTGAGTCTGGAGTTCAGAGAGAGCAGGCTGGAGTTAGAAGTTTGCGTATAGATAAGTAGTTAAAGCGACAGGGGAGAATGGACCAGCTCACATTGGAGTAATGAGTAGGAAAGAAAAAGGAAGAGGTTTGGATATGGATCTCTCACTTAAGAGATGTGTGTAGGCTGGGCGCAGTGGCTCACGCTTGTAATCCCAGCACATTGGAAGGCTGAGGCAGCAGATCAGGAGATCGAGAGATTGAGACCATCCTGGCCAACATGGTGAAACCCCATTTCTACTAAAAATACAAAAATTAGCTGGGCGTGGTGGCGCTCGCCTGTAGTCCCAGCTACTCAGGAGGCTGAGGCAGGAGAATCGCTTGAACCCAGGAGGCAGAGGTTGCAGTGAGCCAAGATCGTACCACTGCACTCCAGCCTGGCGACAGAGCAAGATTCCGGGTCAGAAAAAAACAAAACAAAACAAAACAACCAAACAGAGTTGTGTGTATGTGTTTGCGGGAAGAATCTACAAATGAGACCCTGGTTAGGAGGCAGAGAGGAAGAAGAACTGGGAGAGAGCATAACAAAGGAGGGGACAATAAGGAGAGCAAGTAAGTTGTCTAATTTTGTTTCTACAACTTATTTTCTGTATGATCATAGGCAGGTCTCCAAATCTGTACCCTTATTTCATATGAGGTGTTAATGCTATTTTATTTGATTTTGGGAAGTTGAAACAGTTTAGTGGAGGTAAACCCGAAAGTGCTCAACAACTGACAGCAGTTCTCCTTCTCCCGCTTCCTTACTAACAGTGGGGCAGGACTGCCAGTTCTATCTGATTGAAAGGCCCTGTTCCGTGACTTGACTTGACCATATTAAGCAGGTGGATCAGGTAGTAGTTATATTACAAAGTGATGATTTGAGTCTGAGGACTAATTGTGTTTTTTTTTTAAATAAAGCTTCCTTTAATGCTATAAAATGTTATTGTGTAGGGCATTAATACTAATGTGTTTTTGCCTTGTTTTCATCTTCAAAGAAACAGGAGGTTCCACTAGATAATTTGAGAGCCCAGTGGCTCTAAAATTCTTCAATTCTGACAATATTTCATGTCTGGACTGATTTGTGATTTCACTGATAGTTGAACATCAGTAAATGAAAATATGTTTATATTTTAATGTGCTCAAGAATATTTCATTTTATTGGATTTTTTTTAGAGACAGGATCTGACTCTTGTCACCTAGGCTGGAGTGCAGTGGTGCAGTCATAGCTCACGGCAGCCTTGAACTCCTGGGCTCAAGCAGCCTTCCTGTCTCAGCCTCCCCAGTGGCGGGGATTTCAGGCATGTGCCCACACCCGGCTCAACATTATTTTAAACGTTTTTCTCTTCAGTGATAACTATACTTATATATGGTAGTCCCAGGGAAATTGTGCCCTAGAATACCTGATAAAAGTGAGATATCGGCATTTGCCAGATGAACTCAAGGCGTAGATTGTGAGAGTAGTTTTTAAAAAAAAAATGAAATAGTTTTTCAAGGTGGTCTAATCTACACTGGATGTCTTTAGATATGTTTTTCCTGCTGGGGTATGGTTTGATTGTGGTCCTAATTGAACGGAGGGCAAGGGAGTAAATGACCTTCTGAGTCCTTTTGTAACTTTGTTCTGTCCATTAGTAATTGTAAAAGCTCCTATTAAGCAGTCTACTAAAAAGTGAGCTTTGGTTTGAAATCTTATTCTTTTTAATATTTTGCTATGATGCTGTTTTAGTAAACATTTTTTTATAATTTTTAATCATGTTTGAGTATTGTTTTGCATTTTGTAAAGAAGTTAATGCTCAGTTGCTGACCCCCAATTGTATTTCTTTCCAGGGTATCATAGAACTCTTTAGAAGGGTGATTTTACGGACATTTATCAAACACATGTGTCTTGCATTTCAGTTCAAGAAACATTATTGCGTGTCTTTATGTCAAACAGTGCACCAAACGATACACCATATATGACTAAGATCTGGCCCCTCTCTCAAAGGATGTTACATTTCAATCAGTGCTCAGACTAGTTTTGGTATACTCTTGTGTTTTTTAAGGAAATCGTCTCCAAAAAACAATGTATTTTATTTCTGATTTTCTTAGCTTTTATGTGTTTTGAGGGACAAACAATATAACTTCGTTTGCTGTATTTCAATAACTTGTTCCTTTATTCTCGTTTATTCCTGTGTCTCTGTGAGTGTCTTTATATGTTAGTATTCTGTTCTTTCTGATGTTTTCCTCTTTCCATTTTTCCTGGTGATTTTGGCAGTAGGAAGAGAAATGAACGAGAGAGAATCAGTAGTGACTGTTTTTTTTTTTCCTTACCTACTTATGTGAGAATATGCATGACTGGTATTTAACACATAATTCCTGGTATTTTTATACTAGTATTTTCTCTGCATTGTTAGATGTTTGAAGTCAAGCATTTTATGTTAGTAAACTCCACGTGGCCTCACATTGTTTCTTATGTATACATAGGTTATTTGCTTAATGTGGTAGGTGCCTACTATTTAGATTGGATAATGAATGGATGAGTAAGTAAATATGATAATAAAATTACTTGTTCAAAGACTACTTGAGTCTGGGTGTGGTGGCTCTTGCTTGTTATCCCAGCACTTTGGGAGACTGAGGGGGCAGAATGCTTGAGTCCAGGAGTTTGAGACAAGTTGCTTGAGCACCATGGCGAGACCTCATCTCTGCAAAAAATACGAAAATTAGCCAGGCATGGCTGCACACACCCATTGTCCCAGCTACTCAGGAGGCTGAGGTGGGAGGATTGGTTGAGACTAGGAGGTTGGGAGGTCGAGGTTGCAGTGAGCCAAGATTGAACCATTGCCCTCCAGCCTGGGTGACAGAGCAAGACCTTGTTTCAAAAATAAATAAGTACATACATACATACTTCATAAAATAACGTAATATGAAGCAGATGGCTTTGAAAGGTTTTATGGTTCAAAGCACTATGAAATTAAAAAACAAGTAGTATTTATATAGGCAACAGCAACAAAATATCTTTATTTCTGTTAATAAGCCTTTTATATTTTTAGATTAGTTGCGTAACTTTAAAGGAATTTGAGGCAGTAAATTGTAATGAGCTAGGAGGACAGGCTCTGAGTGAGACACATCTGGGTTCAAATCCAGCTCTATGGGCAAATTGTTTAAATTCTTTAAAGCCTCAGTCACCTGTTCTGTTAAATCGTGAGTAACTGTTATTGTTTTGTAGTGTTATAAGGATTAGATGAGATAATGCCTAGAAAAACATTTTTATCATATTACTTGGTGGGGAGTTAGCATTCAATAAACGTCGCTACTATTACTTTTGGTGCTAAAAAGGGTATTTACGCACTTAAGATAAAGTTTATAAAGGTTTTTTTTTTTTTTTTTTTTTGAGACAGAGTCTCACTCTTGTTACCCAGATTGAAGTGCAGTGGTGCCATCTCGGCTCACTGCAGCCTCCGCCTCCTGGGTTCAAGCTTCTCCCACCTCAGCCTCCTGAGAAGCTGGGACCACAGACGCTTATCACCACGCCTGGCTAATTTTTGTACTTTTTTTTTAGTGGAGACAGGGTTTCGCCATGTTGGCCAGGCTGGTCTCGAACTCCCGACCTCAGGAGATCCGCTGGTGTCTGCCTCCCAAAGTGCTGGGATTACAGGCCTGAAGCACCACACCTGGCCAAATTTATGGTTTAAGCTGTCATCTTGAGACACGGTAACAGATGATCCACATTTTCTGTCCTTTGTAATATTTTAAAGTTGCCAGTAGAATTTGGAACATGAGCAGAAATTACTGTAATGGTTACACTTCTGAGAAACATTTAAGCTCTTAGAATCCGATATTAATATATTAGATTCTTTTATGTTTGTGAACAGTATTTTTTGTTTCTAAATATTTGAGAAGTGATTTCTATATGTGTAAAACATAAATGAAAAGGCTTCATTACTACATACATTCTTCTGTAGTGTCTGCGTTTGTGATTAAGTTGTTTTCTCTATTATTCATGGCAAACTGTAGTCCTTGAGACTGTTACCCAACATAAAGAGATGGGAGCTATTGTGGTTTTCAAAATTAACTATTTTGTTGATTAGTACTCACATAGTAGCTTCATTTATTACCCTTGAAACGCACTTCAAGATGCATTAATTTGAGAAGTCGTGGTTTTGTGTTTGCTTAATTGCTTTTATTTATAGCAGCCATTGTATGACGTAAACTGAACTTCGGTGATTTGGAGAAGCATTTTTTTTTTCCCATTAAACATGTAAAGCCTAGACAGATTGATAAAATTCATTGTGGTACAAAATATTGAAAATAAAACTTGTTTTGTTGTTTTGCTTACCACTGTTCTAGTGTTATTTAGTTCACATTGCTATAGTTCAGGTTACTTAGGTGTTTCTGAAATAGGCATCTACTTTCAGGAATTTATAACTTTTAGGAGGAAAAGGAACAATATGAGAAAAATATGGAAGTGTCAGAATAAAAATAGTTTAAAGCAGACATTATTTTCTTAGTCTCATATGTATTGTAAGTATAACTGAATTAGATTGACATCATTCACATAAAATTAGTTTAAAAAATGTTTGTTTCCTCTTTAAAAACCATTACTGTGGAGACAAAAGAATGGTAAATATGATTCCATTTGTAATAGGAATTATGAGTGATGTCCCTGGTGGAGTTGGGTTCTGGATACAAGCTAGCTTTTCATTTTTTCAATTAGGTGTCTTAGTCTTGGCATGAGATAAAAAATTCAAGTGTGTTGGGAGAGAAGGTTTGCGTGTGTGTTGTGGGTGATGGTAGATTTAAAGGAGAGAACAGAAAGGTTGGAGATGTAGCTGAGGAGTTGACTTTATGTGTTCTGTTTAGATCTGAGTCATGAAACAGTTACAAAAATAATTGTCTGGGACCAGATAAAGCAGTATTCCTTCTTGGTCTGAGCGTGAACTTGGACTGAGCTCTTCTCAGTCTGAGCCTAGGACTCTCCTTGAAGATATTACCTGGAGCATTCTGTATAGGGCAGCATTGCTGCATCAGTTTAGCAGTAAATACTGTAAGAAGATGCCTAATTTATTTTTGAATATATAATAAACTCAAAATAAGAGACATATTGTCAAATATTAGACATTGCTAAAATATTTTGTCTTTAGATTTAACCTGACATTTTAAAAAGTCCTGGCCGGGCGCGGTGGCTCAAGCCTGTAATCCCAGCACTTTGGGAGGCCGAGACGGGCGGATCACGAGGTCAGGAGATCGAGACCATCCTGGCTGGCACTGTGAAACCCCGTCTCTACTGAAAATACAAAAAAACTGGCCGGGCGAGGTGGCGGGCACCTGTAGTCCCAGCTACTCGGGAGGCTGAGGCAGGAGAATGGCGTAAACCCGGGAGGCGGAGCTTGCAGGGAGCTGAGATCCGGCCACTGCACTCCAGTCCGGGTGACGGAGCGAGACTCCGCCTCAAAAAAAAAAAAAAAAAAATCTAAAGTCCTAGAAATTCTTCTAATTTATAGTAAAGGAGATTTAAAAAAACTGTGTATTTCAAGATTGTGACTAAAAGTAATTATAGTATAGCTTCTAGAAATTTATAATGAAAATTGAATCAGTTGATTTCTTTTTTCAGAGGAAAAATGAACTGCTTCAATTATCTGTATTGACGTTGAGTGGAGAGTAAAAATACTCCTTACATTGATTCAGTGTTGTATGTGAGGAGTGATGTTAACATATGATCACATTTGATTTTTAAAATAACCTTATGATCAATATTATTTTTCCTATTTTGTAGACAGAACTGAGGCCTATTGAAATTATATGATTTGTCTGAGGTCACAACTAAACATTTATGGTGCCTGGATTCATACCCAGGTTTTTCTGTGTGAAATTTTTATGTGGCCTTTATCAAACATAAACTTGAATGGTTTGGTAACAGTTCTAGATTGTCAACCCCCTACCCGCTTACCCCCTGGAACATATTATTTCACTGTCTCCAGCCTCCCGATGTTCCTCTTGAAAAGTTACCTACCAATATAATTTCTTTCCTTTGTATATAATTTGTCATTTCTTTCCATTTTAAATGTTCTTCAGTCTTACTACCTTGTCTCTAGGTGTGAACTTTGATTTGCTTTTAAACTGAAAATTACTGTCTTCTGCTAGTTTTGGAAAATTCTCAGCCATTATATTTTTGAATTTTGCCTTTTTTCTCCCTCTGGAATTCATAAGAGACATATATGATGGATCTTCTCTTTCTGCTCTGCTGCATTTCTTAATCTTATTGACTTATTCTCTCTGTATATACAGCATTCTGGTCAGTTTCTACAGCTCTGTCTTCTGGTTTATTGATTCTCCTTTCATCTGTGTCTAAGCTCTTGCTTCCTCAGTCCACTGAGGTTTTTTTTTTTTTATTTCAGTGACTATATATTTTAATGCCAGAAGTTCTTTTTGATTATTTTTCAAATAAGCTTATTTTAAGATCTCTTGTCCCTATGTCTTTAAATGTACTTATTTTACAGTAGCTATCTAATGGATTATCAAGGACTTTAGATAAAGGCCTTAGTTTTGCTCTATGTTGTATTCTCCCTCATAGTGGATTGTTTTCTTTGTATCTTGTAATTTTAGATGTAAACTCAGTGGAAATAAAGCCTGGGTAAATGATATGTCCTGTACTTTTGTGATTTGTTTCTGTGAAGTGCCCTATGGAGAAATGATAAGTGAATAAACAAATTTTAGTGTGTCTATATAATAGGATACTACTCAGCAATAAAAAGTAATTACGGATACATACAAGGGCGTAGTTGAATCTCAAAAGCATTATTCTAAATGAAGGAAATGAGAGTACATACTGTATGAGTTTATTTATTTTGCATTCTAGAACTGACAAAACTACAGGCATACTTTGGAGATGCTGTGGGCTTTGTTCCAGACCATTTTGGTAAAGCAAATATTGCGATAAAGCTAGTCACACAAACTTTCTGGTTTCCCAACGTGAATAAAAGTTACGTTTACACTATACTATAATTTATTAAGTATGTAATAGCAGTACATCTAAAAAATGTACATGTCTCAATTTAAAAAGACAAACGTTTTTTAACTTTTATTTTAGGTTTAGGGGGTACGTCTGCAGGTTTGTTACATGGCTATATTGCATGATGCTGAGGTTTGGGATATGAATGATCAAGTCACCCAGACGGTGGGTGTAGTAGCCAAAAGAGTTTTCCAACCCTTGCCTGCCTCCCTCCCACCTCTATTAGTTTCCAGTATCTGTTGTTTTCATCTTTATAACTAGGAGTACCCAATGTTTAGCTCCCACTTGTGTATAAGAATATGTAGGCCGGGCACGGTGGCTCAAGCCTGTAATCCCAGCACTTTGGGAGGCCGAGATGGGCGGATCACGAGGTCAGGAGATCGAGACCATCCTGGCTAACACGGTGAAACCCCGTCTCTACTAAAAAAAACACAAAAAACTAGCTGGGCGAGGTGGCGGGTGCCTGTAGTCTCAGCTACTCGGGAGGCTGAGGCAGGAGAATGGTGTAAACCCGGGAGGCGGAGCTTGCAGTGAGCTGAGATACGGCCACTGCACCCCAGCCTGGGCGACAGAGCAAGACTCCACCTCAAAAAAAAAAAGAATATGTAGTATTTGGTTTTCTCTTCCTGCATTAATTTGCTAAGGATAATGACCTCCAGCTACATCCGTGTTGCTGCGAAGGACGTGATTTTGTTCTTTTTTAAGAGCATGTAGTATTCCATGGTATATATGTACCACGTTTTCTTTATCCAATCCACTGTTGATGGATACCAAGATTGATTCCATGGCTTTGCTATTGTGAATAGCGCTGCAGTGAACATATGAGTGCATGTGTCTTTATGGTAGAATGATTGGTTTTCTTTTGGGTATATACCCAGTAATGGGACTGCTGGGTCAAATGGTAGTTCTGTTTTAAGTTCTTTGAGAAATCTCGAAACTGCTTTCCATACCATGTGCATAAGTATTCCCTTTTCGCTGCAGCCTTGCCAGCATCTGTTGTTAAAAAAGACTATATTGCTAAAAAATGCTAAAAATGCTAACAGTTATCTGAGCCTCAGGAAGTCTTAAAGTTTCTACTGGTGGGGGGTCTTTTGATGGCTGCTGACAGATGAGGGTAGTGGTTCCTGAAGGTTGAGGTGGCTGTGGCAATTTCTTCTTCCTCCTTGTTCTTCTTCTTCTCTCTTCTTCCTCTCTTCCTCCTCGTCCTTCTTCCTTCCTCCTCCTCCTTCCTCTTCTTTCTTTTTCTCCTTCTCCTCCTCCTTCCTTCCTCCTCCTTTTCTTTTCTTTTTTTTTTTTTTATTGACAGGGCCTTACTCTGTCACCCAGGCTGGAGGGCTGGAGTGTAGTGGTGCCATCATAACTTACTGCAGCCTCAAACTCTCAGACTCAGGTGATCTTCCTGCCCCAGCCTCTTGAGTAGCTAGGACCACATGTGACTAATTTTTTTTTCCCATCCCTATTGCTTCATTGGTCACCTCTAGTCCTGTGTGCGGTGGGCTCTGGGGAGGGCGTCACTATTCAGCTCCCAGGTGGAAGCATGAGAAGGCTTTGGCCTGGCCCTCCAGGGTCCCACTCTGTGGTGTTTGGAGGGGCAGGTCTGGCCTTTCCTGGGTCAGCACAGGGCACCTAGGTGGGGGCACAGGTGGGTACCCAGCACAGGCACCTAGGTAGGGGCACAAGCTCACTACCCATTGGCCAGCCTAATGGTGTTTGGAGAAATTATTCCTTGCTGTCATCCACGTTGGGCTTAATCTTGTCACTGCCAAGCTTCCAGCCAGCAGGACAAAGTTCCTTGTGTTCATCCATATATTGAATGGCCCGGATCAGCTGCAGAGCCTCGTCCAATGAGTGTCCCACAGGCAAATCATTAACGGTGATCTGGCGAAGGACACCCTTCCATCAATGTAAAAGAGGCCCCTGTAGGCAATGCCCTTATCTGTTTTCAGCACGCCGTATTCCTCAGACAAGCGTCTTGTCTCATCAACACGCAGGGGGATGTTCAGGGGGCCCAAGCGTACCTCCTTCTGGGGGGTATTGATCCAAGCCAGGTGGGTGAACTGAGAGTCCACCAAGATGCCCAGCGCTTCGCAGCCCAGCTTGCGGAAGTCCTCGGTGTGGTTGCTGAATGCGATGATCTCTGGGGCACACAAAAGTGAAGTCCAGAGGGTAGAAAAAGAGGACCATGTACTTCCCTCTGTAGTCTGACAGCTTCACCTCTTTGAAGGCGCCGTCCACCATGGCTGTGGCCTTGAAGTCAGGGGCGGGCTTTTCCACGTGCGCGTTACCGGAGGCCATGACTGAAAGCTGTGTGGGCAAAGGCTAGATGCACGGATGATCACACGCGTGGACCCGCGTTCTCTGCCCATGTGACTAATTTTTAATTTTAATTTTTTTTTGTAGAATTGGCATCTTCTCTGTTGCCCAGGCTGGTCTTGAACGTCTAGCCTCAAGTGATACTCCTGCCTCTGCCTCCCAAAGCGTTGGGATTACTGCCATGACCCAATGTGCCTGGCCCAGGGCAATTCTTAAAATAAGACAACAACAGTGTTTGGTGGATGTATTGACTCTTCTTTTCGTGAAAACTTTCTCCATAGCATGCAATTATACTGTTTGATAGCATTTTACCCACAGTAGCAGTTCTTTCACAGTTGGAGTCAATCCTCTCCAAATCCTGCTGCTGCTTTATCAACTAGGATAATGTAGTAATCTAAATTCTTCATTGTTATTTCAACAGTGTTCACAAGCATCTTCACCAGGAGTAGATTCCAGCTCAACAAACCGCTTTCTTTGCTTATACATAAGAAACAACTTCTCATCTGTTCCATTTTTTTTTTTTTAATTTTTTGTAGAGATGGGGTCTTGCTGTGTTACCCAGGCTGGTCTTCAACTCCTGGTCTTAAGCTGTCCTCTTGCCTTTGCCTCCCGAAATGTTGAGATTACAGGTGTGAGTCACTGTGCCCTACCCCGTTTATGGTTTATTATGAGATTGCAGCAATTCAGTCACATCTATAAGCTCCACTTCTAATTCTAGTTCTCTTGCTATTTCTACCACATCTGCAGTGACTTCCTCCACTAAAGTCTTGAAACTCTCAGAGTCATCCATGAGGATTGGAATCAATTTCTGTAACACTCCTGTTAGTGTTCATGTTTTGACATCCTCCCATGAATCACAAATGTTCTTCTTGGCATCTAGAAGGGTGAGTCTGTTCCAGAAAGTGTTCAGTTTACTTTGCCCAGTTTCATCAAAGGAGTTCACTATCTGTGGCACCTATAGCCTTACAAAATGTATTTCTTAAATAATAAGATTTGAAAGTTGAAATAACTCCTTTATCCATGGGCTGTGGAATGGATAAGCAAGCACGAAAACAGCATTTATCTCTTTGTACATCTCCATCAGAGCTCTTCGGTGACCAGGTGCATTGTCAGTGAGCAGCAGTATTTTTAAAGGAATCTTTTTTTCTGAGCCATAACTCTCAAAGTTGGGCTTAAAATATTCAATAAGCCATACTGTAAACAGATGTGCTGTCATCTAGACTTTGCTATTCCATTTACAGAGCACAGGCAGAGTAGATTTAGCATAATTCTTAACGGCCCTAGGATCTTCATACTAGTAAATGAGCATTGGCTTCAACTTCAACTCGTCAGCTAAATCAGCCCCTAGCAAGAGAGCCAGCCTGTCCTTTAAGGCTTTGAACCCAGGCGTTCACTCCTCCTCTCTAGATAAGAAAGTCTTAGATGAAATCTTTTTCCAATAGAAGGCTGTTTTGTCTGCATTGAAAATCTGTTGTTTAGTGTAGCCACCTTCATCAATGATCTTAGCTAGTTCTAGACAACTTGCTGCAGCCTCTGCATTAGCACTTGCTGCAGCTTCTGCATTAGCGTTTGCTGGTTCACCTTGCACTTTTGTGTTATGGAAAAGTCTTCTTTCCTTAAACCTCATAAACCAGTCTCTACTTGCTTCGTACTTCTGCAGCATCCTCACCTCTCTCAGCCTTCATAGAATTGAAGACAATTAGGGTCTTGTTCTGGATTTGGCTTTGGCTTAAGGGAATAGTGTGGCTGGTTTGATCTTCTGTTCAGACCACTCACACTTTCTCCGTATCAGCAATAAGGCTGTTTTGCTTTCTCATCATTCATATGTTCACTGGAATAGCACTTTTAATTTCTTTCAGGAACTTTTTCTTTGCGTTTACAGCTTGGCTCTTCGGCACGAGGGATCTACATTTCGGCCTGTCTTAGCTTTCAACATGCCTTGCTCGCTAAGCTTAGTCATTTCTAGCTCTTGATTTCAAGTGAGAGACATGCAACTATTCCCTTTCACTTGAACACTTAGAGGCTATTGTAGGGTTCTTCACTGGCCTAATTTCAGTATTGTGTCTCCCGGAAAAGGGAGGCCCGAGGAGAAGAGAGACAGGACAACAGCCTATTGGCAGAGCAGTGAGAACACAGTATTTATCAGTGATACTCACCTTGCTATAGGGCATGGTTTCTGGTGCCCCAATACAATTACCACGGTAACATTGTGTATTAACAGATATAATAAAAATGGAGAAGTTTGGAATATTGTGAGAATTACCAAAATGTGACATAGAGACAAAAGTGAACACATGCTGTTAGAAAAATGGCACCGGTAGACTTGCTGGATGCACGGTTGCCACGAATCTTCAAATTGTAAAATGCAGTGTCTGCGAAGTGCAGTAAAATGAGGCGCGGTAAAGTGAGGTGGGCCTGTGTAGGGAGAAGGAAACAGGAGAGGACATGGTGAGAGTTGGAGGTCGAGTGTAAAGTTTTCTGGGGTGATAGAAATGTTCTTTACGTTTGTTGTGGTGGTTATGTGGTTTATAAAGTTTTCAAAACTCATCAACTTGTACACTTAAAATTAGTGGATTTAATTTTATGAAAATTACACCTCAAAGCTGATTTTTAAAAAGCAGGCAAAACTCATCTGTGGTATCAGAATAGTGATTAAAGTACTGACTGGGAGGGGTGAAGGATCCTTCTGGGGAGTTAGAAGTGTTCTGTATTTTGAAGTGGGTGTTGCCTGGGTGTACACAGTGTATGTGCACAGTGTAAAAGGTCATTGAGCTGCACACTTAAGACTTGTGCACTTTATATACGTCAGCAAAAATGGAGAAGGTTCTAAAGAAGGATTATAATATGAGGTTGAGAAAATCTCCAAGAAAGTAGAGCAAAAGGACAGAGAGATGGAAAAAAGGAGAGAAAAACTAAGAAAATTAGAGGACCAGCCTAGGAAGTCTAATTCCTGGATAAAAGGCATTTCATAACAGGAAAAAAAAAAAAAAAAAATGGAAAGAAATTTTCAGTGAAATAATTCAGAATATTTCCTAAAATGGAAACACATTAATTTCTACATTGAAAGAACCCCAAATAGACCCATTTCAAAGCGCATCATCAAAAATTTTAGAAAACTCATGTCAAAGAGAAGATCCTACCAGTTTCCAGAAAAGGGGAAAAACAAGTGATATATAACAGATTAGGAATTTAAATGACTTCAGTCTTCTTAACCTAATATTGAAATCTAAAAGGTATTAGGGAAATGCCATAAAAATCCTCAAGGAAAATTATTTCCAAGCTAAGCTTCAGTAGCCAGGCAAATTCTCATGGAAGTATGAGGGTAGAATAAAGGTATTTACAGATATGCACAGTTGCAAAAATTTTATCTCCCATCTGTAGAAAATGTGCTCCATAAAGGTAAGAGAGTGAACCAAGAAAGACAAAGACATGTGATACGTGAAAAAAGGACAACATAGGAGAGGCCGAAGGGCTCCCTAGGATGAAGGGAGGTACCAAGTTGAACAGCCTTGGAGGGTAGAAAGAGATAGTGTCTTTCTCCAGAGCAAAGGTCAGGTTTGCTTATAGCCTTGGAAGATACAGTATCTCCCTTTGGAACAAGGGATAGAGAAGCATAAAACTTAATAGATGCAGGTTCTCTAAGCTTAGGCCTCCTCTCCTGTAATTCAGACTACTTCATTTGCAGATGTTACATGGCCCTTTTCAAATTGCCCCATGGGAATTGGGGCTTGGGGAACTGGTGGGAAAAAAAAATACCTTGGGTTAGGTTGTCTTCTGGAAGCTTTATAGTTTTAACTCTTACATGTAGGTCAGTAATCCATTTGAGTCAGTAATAGTTTTAACTCTTACATTTAGATCAGTCATCCATTAATCTATAATTCATTTTTGTGTGTGATGTGAAAGAAGGGTTGAGATTCAGTTTTTGTTTTGCATATGGATAGCCCATTTCTTTCAGGACCTTTTTGCTGGAAAAAATTGTCCTTCCCTCGTTGAATTTTTTTGGGCACTTTGGTTGAAATTTAGTTGGCTTTGTATGTATGAATCTGTTTCTTGACTCTCTAGTTTCTTTCACTGATCTTTGTGTCTGTCTTTATGTCAATTCCATACTGTCTTGATTACCGTAGCTTTATTATTAATTTTTTTTTGAGGTGGAATTTCACTCTTGTTGCCTAGGCTGGAGTGCAGTGGCGGGATCTCGGCTCACCCCAGCCTTCACCTCCCAGGTCAAAGTGATTCTCCTGCCTCAGCCTCCCAAGTAACTGGGATTACGGGCATGCCCCACTGCGCCTGGCTAATTTTGTATTTTTAGTAGGGACGGGGTTTCTTCATGTTGGTCAGGCTGGTCTCAAACTCTCAACCTCAGGTGATCCACCCACCTCGGCCTCCCAAAGTGCTGGGATTACAGGCATGAACTACTTGCACCCGGCCATGATTACTGTAGCTTTATAGTAAATTCTAAAATCATGTAGTTGACATCGACCCCCAACAGGCATTTTTCCCCTCAGCCCCTTAGAAGTACCCCACCTGAATATATCTGTGTTAGTAAGTCCTCCTACTTTACCGTTTTTCAGAACTTTTGTCTGTTTTGTGTTCTTTCATTTCCATTGAAGTTTTAGAATCAACTTGTCAGTTTTCCCAAAAAAGGCTTCTGGGGTTTTGATTGGGATTCCATTGACTCTATGGGTTACTTTCAAGATAATTTGACATCTTATCCATATTGAGTGTTTTTATTCATAAACAAATACACACGTATCTATTAATTTAGGTCATGTTTAATTCTCTTAGGTTTTCATAGTTCTCAGGTTACAAGTCTTGCACATATTTTGTTAAATTTATCCCAGAATATTTAATAGTTTTGGATAATTTGACTGTTTTTAGATTCTGGTTATTTCTTGTATGTGGAAATAAGATTGGTTTTTGTATACTGACTTTGTGTGCTGCAACCTTACACAACTCATTTATTAGTTCTGGAGCTATTTGCAGAGTCCCTAGGATTTTCTCCACTGACAGTCATGTTTTCTGTAAATAAAAGCAGCTTTACTTCTTTTCCAATTTGCATGCCTTTTATTTTTGTATTGCCTTATTGCACTGGCTAGAACCTCAGTTCTAATATGGAATAGAAGGGGTGAGAGCAAATATCCTTGTCTTGTTCTTGATCTTGGAGAGCATTTAGTCCTTCACAATACATACGCCTGCTGTACGTATTTCACAGATGTCCATTACTTGGTTGAGGAAATTGTCTTTTATTCTTAGTTTGCTAAGTGTTCTTATGAATTATGTTGAATTCTGTCAAATACATTTTCTGTATCTATTGAGATGATTTATAGTATTTCATTTTTATTTTCTTAAAATTATATTGATTGGTTTTGAAATGAACCATCTTGTATTCTTAGGATAAACCTCACTGGGTCATAATACATTATCCATTTTACATATTGCTGGATTTGATTAGCTAAAATTTAAAGATATTTTTGTATCTGTGTTTGTGAGGGATACTGATAAGTAATTTTCTGATAAGATCTTTGTCTGATTTTGGTGTAAGGCTAACACTGGCTTTAAAATATGAGTTGGCTACCCAAAAGAACTCTGGCAAAAAAGAAAAAACAAATTGGAAATATTTCTACCTCTTCTGTATTCAATTTCATTAATTGATATAGGACTTTTCAGATTAAGTACTCTTATCTCTTCTTGGGCAAAGTTTGCTTTGTGACCACCATAGAATTTGTCCATTTCATTAAACCCTCTTTTGTCTTTCAGTAGCTCCAAGGTTTGTAGTGATAACCCTCCTTCATTTTTTGTTTTGGTAATATATGTTTTCTTTTCTCCCTTTCCTGGTCAATCTTACTAGAGGTTTTTTCATTTTATTGATCTTTGTGAAGAACCTGCTTTTGGCTGCGTTGAAATTTTCTCTTGTTTTTCTGTTTTCTATCTCATTGATTTCTTCCCTTAACTTTATTATATTGTTCCTTCTGCTTCTTTTGGTTTAATTTGCTTCCCCTGCTAGATTCTTAAGATAGAAGCTGAAAGCAACAGTCAGCAAACTGCAGTCCAGGGGCCAAATCCAGCTTGCCACTTGTTCTTGAATGGCTCATGAATCAGGAATGATTTTTGCATTTTTATAAGGTTGAAGAAAAATCAAAAGAAGAATACTGTTTTGTGACATGTGGAAATTAAATGAAATTCAGATTTCATTGTCCACATATAAGGTTTTATTGGAACACAACCACACGTAGTTGTTTACAAATTGTGTCTGGCTGCTTTTGTGCTGGAATGGCAAAGTTGAGGGGTTGTGACAGAAACCATGTGGCATTCTCATTGCGTTTGCACTGCTGTTTCTGATCTGTAATCACTGTTTTAAGTGCCATGTATATCACTGTGCTGTGACGTTTTACTTTATTATCAATGCATACACATCATGTCAAAACAAGAAAAGATGAAAAAAATAGACTTGGAATGTTATACTTTTAAAGCACACTGAAGCGTAGATTATTGAATTATGACAAGGCATTGTATTATGCAGTGACACTATAGCTGTGTTAAGTACAGTATACACTGATATTATCAGACTCTGCATTCATCACAATATTCACAACTCACAGGAAATTAATGGTCAGAAAAATGAGAAAAACATAAAAAGGAATATCTTATTCCAGTAGAATTTCTTCACAAAATTAGAAAATAAAAATCAGGCTGCACCCAGAGTAAACTTCCAAGTGGCTCATTTGTTAGGCAGGCAAGGAAGTCATTTCTCAGTAGTGAAGTGACTAAATTGTGTATGGTTACAACAGACGCAGAATTATATCCGGAGAAGGTAAACTTAGACTATTAGTCTTTTGGCAAGAAGAATTACTCAAAGAATTGAGGACATCAATAATCAATTAAAAAACAAGGCTAATGATTTTGAGTGGATTTCCTTGGCTTTTGATGAGTTGACAGATGTTACTAATACTGCTCAGTTGTTTATTTGAAAAGTCAAGGCTGAGTTTGAAGTTATTAAGTAATCCTAATGAATAGTGTGTGTAGAATAGCTAAAGATATTTCAAAAAGTTAGGAAAACACTAATGGCATGCAACCTGAGTGAAGTGTAGTCTGCTAAGATGAAATTTTTCTGGATGTGACAAACTGCTGTCAATCTGAATATTGAATGCTGAATGGCTTTAGAAATCCATTTGTGATGCAGACTCAATAGTGTTTCTTAATGAATTCAACCCAGAATTACAAGACAAAACAGTTTTTGTATCAAAACTAATACTGCAGTAAAGTTATTTCAATGGCAACCACTATTCTTTAAATCACAAGTAATATCAAGTCATTTTATATAGCTTTCCATGCTGTTATAAGTTAAAACAAAGAAGTAAGGTCTCCATTCCTACCCAGTTTGCAATAGGTATGTTTTCTGAGTTCAAACTAAAGCTTCAGCAGCATGTTTTTTTTTTTTTTTTTTGAGACGGAGTCTCGCTCTGTCGCCCAGGTTGGAGTGCAGTGGCCGGATCTCAGCTCACTGCAAGCTCCGCCTCCCGGGTTCACGCCATTCTCCTGCCTCAGCCTCCCGAGTAGCTGGGACTACAGGCGCCCGCCACCTCGCCCGGCTAGTTTTTGTGTTTTTTTAGTAGAGACGGGGTTTCACCGTGTTAGCCAGGATGGTCTCGATCTCCTGACCTCGTGATCCGCCCGTCTCGGCCTCCCAAAGTGCTGGGATTACAGGCTTGAGCCACCGCGCCCGCCCCTCAGCAGCATGTTTTAGAACTTGATGTAAGTGCCAAGGAAATTTCCATTTAACTATGCAGCTGAGGCACTTTTTATTTAACCTTTAATTAGAATGATTAATCTGCAAATAATGACATGCTAAAAGGTAAATACTAAGAGAAGAGTAAATCCTTTAAATGCCTTCCAAACAATGATTATGCTGAATTGAAATCACATACTTGTGATTTACTATCAGTATAAAGTAGCACCTAATTGGTACTTTTGAAAAAAGACATTTTCAAACATGAAATTTATTGTATTCAAGGTAAACATTAGAATGTGTGAACATTTGTGATTGATTCTCGTGATAGGGAACACTAACTTTGAATCCCAACTAAGTGAAATATTGTCCCCAGAGTTTCATTCTTCTCCTTAGTCAACCGGTCTTACAGAAAGTTGTACTCTGTTATTGTTTCTATAATATTTTGAATTGCATCGATAAGAATTATGGAATTTTTTGTCTCATTATATAAGTAGTTATATAATATCCTTCATTTTGTTTGTTAGCTCTCAAAACCTAAAGTATTTACTTGTCAGGTCTTTTACAGGAAAAGTTTGCCAACCCCTCCTTTGTATCAGGATATTTTTATCTTTCATAAGTTTGTGTCTGTACTTGTGAGCAGGATTAATGCTTTTGTTTCACAATGACTTTAAAGAGAAATAATTTGTAGAGCATCTTTCTTTCTACTGGATTTATTAATTACATATTACTCATTATAGTAAGACCATATTGTTTTGTGTTAATATTCTAAATTTGATGATGAGACATTCCATGGTTGTCCTGTATTCTGTGGATAAATCCACTGGACATTGAAATTAAAAGTAGTTGTATTAGTCCATTGTCATGCTGCTATGAAGAAATACCTGAGACTGGGTAATTTATAAATAAAAGAGGTTTAAGTGACTCACAGTTCTACATGGTTGGGGGGAGACCTCAGGAAACTTACAATCATGGCAGAAGGCACCTCTTCACAGGGCTGCAGGAGAGAGAATGAATGCCAGCAGGGGAAATGCCAGATTCTTATAAACCCATCAGATCTCATGAGACTGACACATTATCATGAGAAGAGCATGGGGGGAACTGCCCCCGTGATCCAATCCCTCCACCTGCTCCTGCCCTTGACATGTGATGATTACAGTTCAAGGTGAGATTTGGTTGGGGACACAGAGCCAAACCATATCATTCTGCCTGTGGCCCTTCCCAAATCTTATGTCCTCACATTTCAAAACACAATCATGCCTTTCGTACTGTCCCCCAAAGTCTTAACTCATTCCAGACTCAGAAGTCCAAGTCCAAAGTCTCATTTGAGACAAGTCAAGTTCCTCCCACCTATGAGCCTGTATCAAAAACAAGTTACTTACTTTTTAGGTATATTGGGAGTACAAGCGTTGGGTAAATACACTTGTTCCAAATGGGAGAAATTGGCTAAAACAAAGGGATATAGGTCCCATGCAATTCTGAAATCCGGTAGGGCAGTCATTAAACCTTAAACTTCCAAAATTACCTCCTTTGACTCCATATCTGACATCCAGGTCACACTGATGTCAGAGGTAGGTTCCATGGCCTCGGGCAGCTCCCCCCCCCCCCCCCCCCCCCCCCCACCCCGTGGCTTTGCAGGGTACATCCCCACCTCCTGGCTGCTTTCACAGCTGACCTCGAGTGTCTGTGGCTTTTCCATGTGCATAGTGCAAGCTGTTAGTGGATCTACCATTCTGGGATCTGGAGGGTGGTGGCCCTCTTCTTACAACTCCACTAGGCAGTGCCCTAG
This sequence comes from Piliocolobus tephrosceles, assembly GCF_002776525.5. Classification (NCBI taxonomy): domain Eukaryota; kingdom Metazoa; phylum Chordata; class Mammalia; order Primates; family Cercopithecidae; genus Piliocolobus; species Piliocolobus tephrosceles. Next base: position 85,766,023 of record NC_045455.1, read on the forward strand.
TGGGGACTCAGTGGGAGCTCCAGCCACACATTTCCCTTCAGCACTTCCCTAGCAGAGGTTCTCCATGAGGGCCCTGCCCCTGCAGCAGACTTCTGCCTGGACATTCAGGCATTTCCATACATCCTCTGAAATCTAGAGGGAGGTTCCCAAACCTCAGTTCTCATCTTCTGTGCACGCACAGGCCCAACACTATGTGGAAGCTGCCAAAACTTGGGGCTTATACCCACTGAAGCCATGGTCTGAGTTGTACCTTGGCCCTTTTTAGCCATGACTGGAGTGGCTGGGTGCGGAGAACCAAGCCCCAAGGCTGCACACAATAGGGCCCCAGACCCAGCCTAGGAAACCCATTTTTCCCTCCTAGGCCTCTGGGTTTGTGTTGGGAGGGGCTGCCAACATCTCTGACGTGCCCTGGAGGCATTTTCCCCATTGTCTTGGTGATTAGCTTTTGATTCCTTGTTACTTATGCAAATTTCTGCAGCTAGCTTGAAATTCTCCCCAGAAAATGGGTTTTTCTTTTCTATTGCATTGTCAGGCTACGCATTTTCTAAACCTCTATTCACTGCTTCCCTTTTAAACATAAATTCTAATTCCAAACCATATCTTTGTGAATGGATAAAGCTGAATGCTTTTAAGAGCAAACCCCCCCCCCCATCACCTCTTGAACACTTTGCTGCTTAGAAATTTCTTCCGCCAGGTACCATAAATCACCTCTCTCAAGTTCAAAGTTCCACATTTCTCTAGAGCAGGGACAAAATGCTGCCAGTCTCTTTGCCAAAGCATAGCAAGGGTCCCATTTATTCCAGTTCCCAAACAAGTTCATCTTCATCTGCAGGCACTTCAGCTTGAACTTCATTGTCCATATCACTATTACCATTTTGGTCAAAAACATTCAGCAAGTCTCTAGGAAGTTCCAAACTTTCCCACATTTTTCTGTGTTCTTTTGAGCCCTCCAAACTGTTCCAACCTCTGCCTGTTGCCCAGTTCCAAAGTCACTTCCACATTTTCAGGTATCCTTGTAGCAGCACCCCACTCCTGGTACTGGTCTACTGTATTAGTCCTTTCCCACAGTGCTATGAAGAAAAACCTGAAACTGGGTAATTTATAAAGAAAAGAGGTTTAATTGACCCAGTTCTGCGTGGCTCGGGAGTCCTCAGAAAACTTATAATCGTGGTGCCTCTTCACAGGGGGGCAGGAGAGAGAATGCATACCACCTGGGGGAATACCAGACGCTTATAAAACCATCAGATCTCGGCCGGCCGCGGTGGCTCACGCCTGTAATCCCAGCACTTTGGGAGGCCGAGGAGGGCGGATCACAAGGTGAGGAGATTGAGACCATCCTGGCTGACATGGTGAAACCCCGTCTCTACTAAAAATACAAAAAAATCAGCTGGGCATGGTGGCGGGCACATGTAGTCCCAGCTACTCGGGAGGCTGAGGCAGGAGAATGGCATGAACCCAGGAGGCAGAGCTTGCAGTGAGCCAAGATAGCGCCACTGCACTCCAGCCTGGGTGACAGAGCAAGACTCCATCTAAAAAACAAACAAAAAAAAACCAAACAAAAAAAACCATCAGCTCTCTCAGGAGACTTAGTCATTATCACAAGAACAGCATGGAGGAAACTGCCCCCTTGAGCCATTTACCACCACCTGGTTCCGCTCTTGACGCATGGGGATTATTACAATTTAAGTGAGATTTAGGTGAGGGCACAGAGCCAAACCATAGTAGTAGTGTACTATTTGCTGCAGTGTGATTCTCAAGTAATATAACTCTGCCTTCATGGAACCTGTAAGGGGAAAATAACATGCCAAACACATAAACATTTATTTTCAAAATGTTTTGGAGTCAGTTGAAATGCCTAGAACTAGTGATGGTTAATTTTCAGGAAGAATTTTTGAATTCCTGAAGAACAGATAAGAGATTGAGAGTCAGAGTGGAAGAGTCAGGCTCCCCAAACTAAAGTTTAATTCCCTGAATAAGGCATAGAGTAGTAGTTTGATTTTCTTCTTTATGTGTATTCATTGGTTTACTGTTCCTGGAAATCAGAAGGCAATTTTGACTCTTTCTCAGGATATCATTCTCCTGTATCTCTGGACTTCTATTCTTCTTTGTCTTGGGAGGAAAGTGTCTTTGCATAGAAGCCTTGGATGGTTCTAGGAGACTTTTGGAAAGCCTGGAAGAAAAGCCAGAATTACTGGACTGGAGAGCTTTAGTGGAAGCCAGAAATTTAGAGGGTATTCTGACTAACATCTTATAGAAAGGAAAATAATGATAGTTATTTGCATGGCCAGAGAGCTATAGAGAATCATGGGGTCTTAGAAGATTACAAATTGGGGTTCAAAGAGTTTAATTTATAGGTGTTTGCTTAGATTTAAGTTTAAGGCAATTACATGAGTATAAATGGTACATGGACAACTATAGACTGTCTTTAAAATCTATTCTTTAAGTATAACTTTTTATTCTTGGGGCCAAGAAGTTTTAGTGAGAACTAGTTCTTACAGTTTCAACTGACTTCAGTAGAAAATATATTCATATATTTATGTGATATTCATATTTTTTATGTTGTCAAGAATAAATTGAATAAAACAAGTTCATCTATTATTGCAGCCTATGGTAATTATAAAGGAATAAGGAAAACTAGTGTCCAATTTTATGTACCTGTAAGTAAATCAGTAGTTCAGAGCTGTGTAACCTCTCTCCCTATTATTTCCATGGGTGTTCTTTTGTAATCTCCTTTGTACTTCCAAAGTTGAGAACTATGTTTCGTATTATAAGATGCATACAGATAACCTAAAAGAACAGTAACTGTTTTGACTTTCAAAGTAGTTCTAGGCTGGGCACAGTGGCTCACGCCTGTAATCCCAGCACTTTTGGAGACCGAGGTGGGTGGATCACCTGAGGTCAGGAGTTTGAGACCAGCCTGGCCAACATGATGAAACCCATCTCTACTAAAAATGCAAAAATTAGCCGGGCATGGTGGTGCACCCCTGTAGTCGCAGCTGCTCAGGAATCGCTTGAGCCTGGGAGGTGGAGGTTGCAGTGAGTCAAGATCACGCCACTACGCTCCAATCTGGGCAACAAAGTGAGACTCTGACTCAAAAAATAGTAGTTTTAAACATATTTTAAAGAACAATAAATGTTTTAAAGTCAGTGCTGAAAACTTTAAAAAGTCATATTTTATGTTTAGGTCTCTGAAAGAAGATGAATTTGGCTGAGATTTGTGATAATGCAAAGAAAGGAAGAGAATATGCCCTTCTTGGAAATTACGACTCATCAATGGTTTATTACCAGGGGGTGATACAGCAAATTCAGAGACATTGCCAGTCAGTCAGAGATCCAGCTATCAAAGGCAAATGGCAACAGGTAAGATGATATTAAAGTATTAGATGTGTTGGGACAGCAGTACCCTATTATACTTGAGAGATTAGAGTTGGAAAATGAGTTTGAGATGGAAATAGTTCCTATTTATCTGAATACTGAACTATGTTTAAAATATACTCTTGAATAATTTTCTAGTATCTTACCTAGTTAATGTTTTGTTTTTTGATCATATATTTCATTAGGTATGTTTTGAAGATATTTAATTCCCATTGAATCTACTTTTACTTTTTTCTGTTTTCATGATCAGTTACCTAATTGTGTGACTACAAACTTTTGAAATAAAGTATTTCATTCATTCATTTTTTTTTTTTTTTTTGAGACAGAGTCTCGTTCTGTTGCCCGGGCTGGAGTGCAGTGGCACGATCTTGGCTCACTGCAACCTCTGCCTGCCAGGTTCAAGCAGTTCTCCTGCCTCATCCTCCCAAGTTGCTGGGACTACGGGCATGCACCACCATGCCCAGTTAATTTTTGTACTTTTAGTGGAAACGGAGTTTCACCATGTTGGCCAGGCTGGTCTTGAATTTCTGACCTAGTGATCCACTCACCTCAGCCTCCCAAAGTGCTGGGATTACAGGTGTGAGTCACCGCACCTGGCCCTTTCTTTCTTTCTTTCTTTCTTTTTTTCTTTCCTTTCCTTTCCTTTCCTTTCTTTTCTTTTTCTTTTCCTTTTCCTTTTCCTTTTCCTTTTCCTTTTCCCTTTCCTTTCCTTTCCTTTCCTTTCCTTTTCCTGTGTCACCCAGGCTGGAGTGCAGTGGTGCCATCACAGCTCACTGCAGCCTCAAACTCCTGAGCTCAAGTGATCCTCCCACCTCAGCTTCCCAAGTAGCTAGGGGGACAGGTTCACACCACATGTCCAGCTAGTTTTTAGATTTTTTGTAAGGACTGAGTATTGCTATGTTTGAGTCCAGGGGTGGACTCAAACCCCTGGCCTCAAGTGATTCTCCTGCCTTGGCCCCTCAAAGCACAGGTATTACATATGTGAGCCACTGTGCTGGACCTGAAATAAAGTATTCAGTATTCATGTTGTTTTGACCCATTTTGCAAAACTCTTTTGAAAGACTCCTTAAAAATACAAACGAGTCAGTAATCTAATAAAAAACATTACTATATTTGTTGTCTTTTGACTATATAATTTGATTAATAAGACAGTTTATAAAAACTTGAATTTTAATTTACCCACCTACTGTTTTTTAAATGTAATGTTTTAATCAGTATCTTTTAGCATAGTTCTTGCTTTGCTGCTCCAATTTCAAATTAATTGTAACTTTTAAAAACGATTTTTTTTTTTTTTAACAAATCATAAGCAATAGATCTTTAAGGAAATAAATAAAAGCGTCTTCAGTGATGTTTAAACAAAATTGGCTTTTGTTTTATAAGGGTTTATTATTTAAGCTTGTATTTTCACCTGTTATACTGAAACAACATAACATCCTTTTTAGAAAATGTTAAGTAAAAAAATACGTAACAGTCCAGGAGTTTGTGTGCATCCCATGCAGGGGACGTGCTGGTCTTGTCTGTGTTATTCCAATGTTAGTATCTGTGCTGCCGACGCAGACCACTCCCTACTTGGTGTTAAAATTTAAAATCTTTTAAAAATTAAAAGTAGTAAGTCAAGTATTTCTTTGAAGTTTCCATTTTATGTACTAATGCCTTTCAAGTGTTTCTTCTAGTTTTCCTTTAGTCAGAAATTGATGTTTTCCTAAGTTTTGAGTGTAAATTTGACTTATTTTCCAACTTAAATGTTACCAAATTATATTGATTGAGAACAATATACTTGCTCCAACTCAGGCTCAAATGTTTAGTTGTTTTCTTCTATCCTTCCTGTTAGCTACAGGCAAGGTATTTTATTAATCTATTATGGAAGTATTTTTGACATGTTCTGAATTGTGTACGTTAAATAGTGACCGTTTCTACTCAGACGTTTCTACTATGTTTCTTTCCATTGGGTTCTGAAATTACATTTCTTCCAGTGTAGCATGTTGTATAATTGCATGTATTAGCAGTTGAATTTTACCTCGCTTTTTCTTTGGATCTGTAACTCCTTTTAATATATTATTCAATATAAAGATGAGGGAAATTTTTTTATACTCGGCTTTACAGTATGACATGCTTTCTGGTTAAAGAAAAAACAATTGTTAAAATGATTTTTAATTGTAATTTTCTTTTCTTTTTTTTTTTTTGACTTGGAGTCTTGCTCTGTTGCCCAGACTGGAGTGCAGTAGCGTGATTGTAGTCTCGGACTCCTGGGCTCAAATGATCCTTCTGCCTCAGCCTCCTGAGTAGCTAGGACTGTAGACTCGCGCTGTCCTGCCTGGGCTAATGTTTTTGTTTCCCTAGGCTGGTCTTGAATTTAATTTTTAATCTTTATCTGTTTTACTTTTGAAAATGAGTTTGTGCTCAAAGTTTGAAAATAAGAATTTCCTCATAGTATGTGTTCAGTTAAATTTTTTAAATACAGGAAAAACCTTGTCTTTGAAATCAAAATAAACTTTACTCAGAACTCAAAATAATTTAAATAAGACAAAAATAATTCAGATTTCAGGTGAAGGAGAATTTAAATAAAAACTGGAAGTTTGTAATTCGTAGTATAATACCACTTCTAGCTTTCAGACACTCATGACAGGCATTTTATATTTAGAGATACTGGGAATAGGAAATGCTGTTGAAAATTTTGGGTTACAGTTTTTTGGAATCTATTTACAAATATATTAAAGTATTTAGCACAGTATTTTAGATTTCTTGGAATGTTTAACTTGTTACCTACTTAATGGATTGTTTTAAATTGCATTAATGATCATCACGTTCTTTGGTAGAAATGGGATTCCATTATGAAAGAGATGTAACTACTTATTAAAAGGTATAGAATTATGGTTTTTTCAAACTAATTTCTGCCCTTTTCTCAATATTACTTGAAATAGTTCTTTGTGTTTATGAATGTTTTAATGGTTCATTTTTCATACTTCGACATGAAGAAAACATGCACTCTGTAGCAATTTATTATGTACAATTTATGAAGTCTTTGAACAGCTTCTAGCATAAAGCCTTTTTTTTTTTTTAAGGTTCGGCAGGAATTATTGGAAGAATATGAACAAGTGAAAAGTATTGTCAGCACTTTAGAAAGTTTTAAAATCGACAAGCCTCCAGATTTCCCTGTGTCCTGTCAAGATGAACCATTTAGAGATCCTGCTGTTTGGCCACCCCCTGTTCCTGCAGAACACAGGTGAGTAGAACTTTATATTCTCTTTGGGTTCTTCTAGTTAATTGATGTTCACAGTGAAGCATGCTTTGAACAAAGTGTGAAAAATCATTTTTGGGGACATGTAAATTCAGTATCTGTTTTTAATATTCACATTTATAGGTTTACAGTTTTGTATTTGATAAAGTACAGAAGTAAATGTCTTGTTATATATCTTGCTTTTAGAATGCTTTATTACGCTAATAATAATAGATGCCTATTGCTAGTCCTAAAATTTATCAGTTGAGAGAGGTCTTTTAGGTTTCATAATGGCAGCATCAAAACTTGGATAGTTTTGCTTTTTTGCTTGAAGAGACTCTAACAACTTCAGATGAAGTGGTGGAGAAATTGAATGTTCCTGGTTGGGCCTACAGTCAATTTCCAGAGTTTTAGTGTAGAAGGAACCTTACTGATAATGTTTAAGTGGCTTAGTGCTTAAAGTCAGATTCCTCAGTGTGGCATCTCCCACCAGTTTTCTCTAATACCCAGCCTGTGCATCATTTACATTAAACCTCTCTCTGTTTTTGCCCTCTTTTGTCATCTTGTCTGTGTAGTCTCTTCTTTCTGCAAGGAATACCCACAATCCCCATCTCTAAACAACTCATGTTCATTCAAGTCTCAGCCCAACTGACTATCCCCTCTGCAGCCTCTTTCGATTTGCCCAGACATAGCATTTTGTTCATAGTGGTTATCATGTTGCATTTATTTGTCACTTCACAAGATTTGCAAGGACAAGGACCATGGTTTTATTTAAAACAAAAATTAAATAATAAACTTTAATTGCTAACGCAGGGTTTGGCACGTAGTAGGCATTCAACCAACATTGAATGAGTTAACTCCATTGTTTCACAAGTGAGGAAACTGAAACCTGAGAGACCCTAATCATGCTAGATCAGGATGTGAGTTTAGGTCTTTCTGGCTTTCTGTCTGCTTTATTGTGAGGTGGTATTGTGGCCAGAGTATTACACCATAGAAAATATGTTTTCCTTTGGCTGGTAGCTATAATAATCTGTTGAAATTTTCTGAAAACATTTTAAGAACTATGAAAAATGGTTAATTCCTTTGGATTTTTTCCACTGAATTACAGATAATTTTGTGATTTTCATTGTGAAAGCAGTAGGTGAAGATTCTTTTTTAAGCTCTACAACAATGTAGTTTTCCTCTGATGTAACCACCTTCAGGTGTTTTATACTAAGGTAACCCATATCCCTTGAAAGGCAGTGTTTTAAGAGTCATATCATTGTTACCATGGGAGTTCCAAAATACTGAACGAATGACATTTTAACCTACTATAACTTGAAATTTTCCTGTATGTATGTATAATGAAATACCTTGTTTTTTTACTGAAAGTCATTAATTCTGAAATATACTTCTAGTTTAAAGCTAAAAGCTGACAATAACTTTAAATATAGGCATATATGCTCTGAATTGCTCGAGTACCATGATTCATTTCAAGCAGCAGTGTCTGCAGATAATAAATAATATTGATGGCTCAAACTGAATAAAAAGTTGTGGATGCCATTTTCCCGTTGATGAATACTAATCTCGAAACTTATCACTAGAATGACACTAGTCCAGTTATTTTCTTTGTCCTTTCTTAACTGTTCATAACACAGATCTGACTTATTTTTGTGCTTGTTTTTAAATCCTTTTTCTAAATGAAAGTGAAAGATGAATGGACCAGAATGTATTTCTCTGATTCTCCTTTCTTGGTACTAAATTTTTAAAAAAAGTTTTCTCTGTGCATAGCCATTGTATGTGGGGTTTTTTTTTTCTTTTTTTTTCCTCTGTGGATCAGAAACCCTGAATAAAAGCAAATCTCAGATTGTATAATTGTCTGGGGAAAAAACAGATTTTCATTCCCATGTATATCATCAACAACAATAAGAAAACACCTTACAACTCCACAAGGTTCTACTGGAGAAGGAAATATAAGACATTGAGTAATAGCATGGGATTAATAGTTTAAAACTTTATGAATAAAATTTTTATGTAAGCAAAAACAGTGGGTCCTTCATCAATTAACATTGTAAGGCGAATGTTAATGAACTAAATCTTATGCTGGTTTGTGGCACAGAATGTATGCAAGGGCTGATAAAATAAATACTCAGATTGCAAATTTAGATTTAAAGGTTATGGAGGATTAGAGTTGTATAATATTTTTCTTGTTTTACAAACTTTGTTTCTTGTCCAGGTCATGTAAAACAAATATAATAAGATTTTCACCTAGTGATAGTGAATGGTAGATAGTCATGGGATATTCTTGGTTTAATGGAAAGACATTTGACTTCAGTTGATGAGATTGTGGATTCTGCTTCTGAAACCTACTTGCTTTATGACCTTGAGCAAGCTATTTACCCTCCCTAAACATTAATTTCACTATCTGTAAAATGGGGATCTCTACTTCATGGAATTAAAAAAAAAAATTAAGACAGCAACTGGCATGTAATAAGTAATTCAAATTAATGGTCATCTCTGAAATAAAGGACTACAGCATTCAGAGAAACAGCAAGAATAACAATTAAAAGTGATAGCCTCATTCGTAAAACAAGTCCTTTTATTTCTCCCTGCAGATTCTACCTAATTCCTTAGTTTCCTGAAACATTTCAAGAACTCTGACAGAGAGGGTATGACTTTTTAAATGTCCAAGTCTTAAGCAGTTGGTGATTATTTCCAGGGGAAGGATGATAGCTAATAATTATTAGTCACTTACTGTATATGTTATATGCATTATTTTATTTAAAACCCAAGTGATCCCATGAAGTTTAGGTACTGTTACTGTGTATCCATATTATCATCTCTAATTTATTATTATGAACCCCATTTACAGTTGAGGAAACTGAAGCTTATAGTTTGTAATTTTTCCAAAGTCATCTGAACAAGAAAGTAGCAGAGCCAGGATTTGAACCCAAGTGTCTTCATCTTCAGGAGTCTTATTTGTATGCACTCTGCTCTATTACTTTTGCATATATACTCAGTGGGTATATTATGAGTATATTTTGATACACTGTATATCCTGGTGTTATCTAGTTGTTAACATTCTTACTAGCAGTAGTGGAAGAATAAACAAACTGAAAATGCTTAATGAAATTTTGATATTTCAAGGGTAACTTAAAAGAACTTGCCAAGCGAGCACCACACTGAAATTACAATTTAAGTCAATAGGAAAATATGGTATTTACTTGTTTTTTTTTTCTTTTCTTTTTTTTTCTTTTTTCTTTTTCTTTCTTTCTTTCTTTCTTTTTTTTTTTTTTTTGCCATCTATCACCTATCATCTATCACCTTTGCCATCTATCACCTATAAAACAAGGTAATTTACCTTGTTTTATACAAAGCATTTCAGAGATGCTTCTGGTGTGATTGGCAATAGCCACTAATTTGGTAGCCCTGTTTATGGTTCTGTTCTTTTCACTTCATTGACATTTAACAGACACTTCTCCATCCCTGTTGCTGCATACCAAGGTAATCTGTGTACTGTGGTTTTCCATCAGTGGTGTTGCCACATTGTTTGAAGTTCTATTTCTCTGTCATGCATCTGCTGAATTTAATCATAATTAAGGTTTCAATCATCAGCAGTTGCTTGGATAAATCAAAATAATATTTTAAAATTTTGATTCATTGCTTTAAATGTGAGTAAACTGAGCTACAAAAGTAGGATCATGATGGTAGGTAGTGGCAATTTTAGAATTAAACTCCAAAGAGATGGAGTCTCTAGCTCACTCTTAGTGTCCTAAGTTAAAATATTTCTTGTATTAATGAAATGGTTTTATAATAGTTTACATGTAGGCTTATTAACTACATTTTCTTTAATGAGTTGGTTTCTTCCAGTGATACCTAAAGCCATGAAAGTAGTATTTTCTATATTGCAGCAGTATTCAACATGGTATATATTCAATAAACTATTCAACTATTCTTCATTTAGCTTAAAAAATAAGTATGGCAGGTCCTTTTTTCCCCCCAACTTTATTGAGGTATAAATGACAATTAAAAATTGTACATATTTAAGGTATACAGGTTGATTATTTGATATATATATGTGGTTTGAAGTACTTATCACAGTAAGCTAATTAGCATATCAGTTACCTCACATTTCTTTTGTTTTTCGTTTTCATTTTATGGTGAGAACACTTAAGATCTACCTTCTTAGCAGATTCAGGTATACAGTATTGTTAACTATGGTCACCTTGCTGTACATTAGATATCCAGAACTTACCGTGCATAACTGAAACTTTGTATTCTTTGACCAATATCACCTCATTTTCTTCTCCCCTAGCCCCTGGTAATAACCACTCTACTCTCATTTCTGTGAGTTTGACTCTTTTTATATTCCACATATAAGTGAGTAATATGGTTTGGATGCTTGTCCCATTCAAATCCCTTGTTGAAATGTGACCTCCATTGTTGGAGATGGGGCCTGGTGGGAGATACAGGATCATAGGGACAGATTCCTCATGAATAGCTTAGTACCATTTCCTTGGTAATGAGTGAGTTCTTGCTCAGTTCACATGAGATCTGATTGTTTACAAGAGTGTAGCACTGCCCCCTGCAACCCTTCTTGCTCACTCTTTTGCCATGTGACATGCTGGCTTCCCCCTTTGCCTTCTGCCATGATTGTAAGCTTCCTGAGGTCTCACCATAAGCCAGGCAGATGTTGGTGTCATGCTTGTACAGCCTGCAGAACCATGAGTCAAGTAAACCTCTATTTATAAATTACCCATCCTCAAGTATTTCTTTAAAGCAATGCAAAACAAAAACAAAAACAAAAAAACAGACTAACACAGTCAGATCATATTGTATTTGTCTTTCTGCATCTGGCCTATTTCACCTGCCACAAGGAAATGGTAGGATTTCCCTCTCTTAAGGTCGAATAATATTCCTCTTTGTGTGTGTGTGTGTGTATGTGTGTATATGTACACACACCCCGCCCCCAACATATATGTACACATTTTCTTCATTCATCTGTCAATGTGTTTTTAGTTTGTTTCCATATCTTAGCTATTACCAGTAATGCTGAAATGAACATGAGAGTGCAGAGATCTGACACACTGATTTCATTTTCTTTGGCTGTATGCTCAGAAGTGGGATTGCTGGATCGTAAGTTAGTTCTATTTAATTTTTTGAAGACTCTCCATACTGTTCTTTATAATGGCTATATAGTACCAATTTATTCCAAGTGGTAGGTCTTTCAAAGTTGCATCTTTTGGGAGAGATAGCAGTAAGAATAGGATACACAAGCCAGAAATTAATCATTTTATTTCTTCTATATAGACGCACTAAAACTTTAATAGGCCTTCTCAAGAACCAAGGGGAATGGTATACTGTGTTTCTGTAAACATATAGATAGGAAGATTGATTTTTTGGGGGATCAGATTAGTGCTATTCAGTAGAAAATCAGCAAAGAGGAAATTTGTATTGACTTGGTATTAAAGTTGTTGTCTTATGTTTCTTTGGGTACTCAGAGAGATTAAGTAACTGACAGTATTTTATATCCCAATTTGCAGTGAAAAAGATCAGTTAAGGTCAAAGTCAAGTACTGATAGAGAATAAACTATCATTCCTGCATACAGGTATTTCACCCAGGCTCTGGCTCAGTTACTTTCCTGGGATTAGAAGGTTGGGGAGCAAGTTTTTCTATCAGTTCCACTACTAATTGAGTGATCCTGCAAGTTCCTTTCCCTATACCTCATTTTCCCTTCTGTAAAACGTATAGTGAAGTGAGATTGCTTTGTAGGATGCTAGCTTCTAATATGCCTAGTCCTGTGCCTGGTGCTGTCCCACATATGGTGGGATGCCGAAGCAGACATGTTCCCTGCTCTCTTAGGCTTATGATTTTGTAGATGGGTGTGAAAGCCATTACAGAGTTAGAATGGACTGGATTTGGTGGTTAATGAGATACAGAGAATGAGAGAAAAATTGGAGCAGATAATATCTAGATCAAACTGTTGAATAGGAGTTAGAAATGAGAACCAGACTTTGAGAGAGATTGGGATTTCAGAATCATCAGCAACTAATGACAAAGAAATTTTAAGGTCATGCTTTGTATGATGAGGAATAGGTTATTTGCCTAATACTATTGGCAGATTGAGATTATACTCATTTTCTTACAATTCTGGACTCTTATTATCTTCTAAAATTCTGTTTCTGAGGTATGGGATGGACTCTATTTTTAAGCTGAGTGGAACGTAGGTAGCAGGGCTGATTAAGCACACTAATAACTGACATTTAGTGAGTTCTTAACTGTGAACCAGGTATTGTGCTTTTACATGGTTACTTTTTAAATCTTCATAACCATCCTTAAAATAGGTACTATTATCATCATCCCTGTTTTTCAGAAGAAGACAGCGAGGCTTAAAGATTCTAAGTTACGTTATCAAATGCGTAAAGGTCAGATAGAATAAGGATTGAGAACTGGCATTGATGTAACAGCAGGAGATCACTGGTGGCCTTGATGCACAGTTTTGGTGAAATGGTAGAGAACGATGGAATGGGTTCAGAGAATGCAGAGAGAGGAGCCGAAGACGATAAGTATGCACAGTTCCCTCAATGAGTCTTGCTGAAAAAGGGAGCCAGGAAAGTGAGTGCCCATTGGGGAAGACAAGTCGTTGAGGTTTGTTGTTTTAGAGAGAAAGGAATAACAGGAGGTTTGTATGCTGGTGGAAATGCTGCAGTAGAAAGAGGAAAGTTGATGATGCGTGGGCTAGATGGACAACTACTGGAGCAGTGCCGTTAGGTGACCGGAGGAGATGAGATCTTATGCACGTGTACAGGGAGTGCATGGGCAGCTGGCTCAGTCACAGCAGGGAGGCAGGGGCATGTAAGGGTGTGGTTGTAGAGAAGTGGGCAGATAGAGATGTGAGCGCTTGTGTCATCATTTCAGCAAGGAGAAAAATGCAAGCAAGACTATCTGAGATTGAGAACAGAGGGTGTTTTTCAGGGTCTAAATTCTGATCTAATGTGTTCCAAGGGTGGGAGGACATTCCATTTGGTTATTTATTTTTTGTTCCTTTTATGTAAGTTTTCTCTAGGGAGCATTTATGTTATTTTGTAAAACTCAGTGGTCACTCTTAAATTTCCATCCTCCAATTCTAGGTATGTAATACAATAAGTGCTTAAAAACTTGGCATTTCTATCTTTTTTTAATGTTACAGAAAAGGCAACTGAAAGATAGAAATTATAATTCATTAAAGATTAAGTAGTGGGAGCAAGATAGTGGTAAGTCAGAATGGAGCCGTAACACATTACTTTTACATTTTTGTTGAAAAGATCTTTGCCTTGCTGCATGTTAGTGACTGTCATTTCCCCTCCTCTGTGCAAACTGCTGTTTAATGTGTCGTATACATCTGTCATCCTTCAGTGCCCCTGTTTTCTTTTCCTTTTTCTTTTTTTTGAGTCCAAGTCTTGCTCTGTCGCCCAGGCTGGAGTGCAGTGGCAGGATCTCAGCTCATTGCAACCTCTGCCTCCTGGGTTCAAGCGATTCTCCTGCCTCAACCTCCTGAGTAGCTGGAATTAGAGACGTGAGCCACCACGCCTGGCTAATTTTTGTAGTTTTAATAGAGACAGGGTTTCACCATGTTGGTCAGGCTGATCTCAAACTCCTGACCTCGTGATCTGCCTGCCTTGGCCTCCCAAAGTGCTGGGATTAAAGACCTGAGCCACCACGCCCAGCCCCTTTTTTCTTAATTATAAGAAATCCTGCTGCTCTTCAGTCATTGCAGTATTGGGACTGAATTCTTGAAAATAGCAAATAACTTCCTCACTTAATAATGAAAATGTATGTTCTCTGGACTAACATTGTTTTACTTTCATAATACTTGATATCATGTTGACCATCTTCTCTGAAACTGTCTTTTCCCTCCTAAGGCTTCTGTGACGTTACACAATTCTGTTTTTATCCTCTTTTATTCTGACTGTAGCCTCTTTCTCTTATCTCTTCCACTGTTGCTCCCTACTCCTTAACTTTGTGAGCCCTATGGAGCCAAAGAGCAGTAGAAAGAAGGTCCTTACCCGCCAGGAGCTCATGTTTCCTTTGCACAGAACTTGACAATTCACCAGGCTAGATACAGTTTGGATCTATGTCCCTGCCCACATCTCATGTTGAATTGTAATCCCTAATGTTGGTGGAGGGGCCTGGTGGAAGGTGGTTACATCATGGGGGTGGATTTCCCCCTTTGGTGCTGTTCTCATGATAGAGCTATCAAGAGATCTGGTTGTTAAAAAGTGTGTAGCACTGCCCCTTCCACCTCCCCTCCCTGCCCCCCCGCCCCCCGGCCATGTGATGTGTCTGCTCCCCTTTCACCTTCTGCCATGATTGTAAGTTTCCTGAGGCCTCTCCAGAAGGTGAGCAGATGCCAGCTTCCTATACAGCCTGCTGAACTGTGAACCAATTTACACCTCTTTTCTTTGTAAATTACCCTTCTCAGGTATTTCTTTATAGCAGTGCAAGAACAGGTCCTTCTCCTAGCCCTACCACATGGCTTCTCTGAGGACAGATCATTCAACCTGTCCCTCATTTTCCTCTTCTGTAAGTTGGGGATCAGTATGAAAATTACTTCATAGGGTTATTACGAGAATTAAATGATTTAACGCATGTAAAGTGTGAAGAACATCCGGACACATAGGAAGAGCTCAAGATGTGTTTGCCATTTTCATTGCCTGTCCCTTACTTCCACCCACTTGATGTTCACATGGCAAATGCCCTCACCTCATTTGTTCAAATGGCACATAGAGAGTCCTACCCTGACCACCCTATTTTAAATATTTACCCTTCACTGTCACCACTCTTGTTCCCTTACTCAGCTTTATTTTTCTTTATAGTACTCATTGTCATCTGATATTATTATATCATATATTATATTATATTATGTGTGTGTTACCGTCCCTGCTAGATTGTAAGCTTTGTAAGGTCAGGGCCTTTTATTGGTTTGCTGCTTTACCCTCCGCACCAAGAATATTGCCTGCCACAGTGTAAGTATTCAGTAAATATTTGTTGAAAGAATGAGTAAATAAAATACTTATTTAGGTTCGTCCACGCGTTTGCCAATGATTTTGTTTACCATTTCTTGCATTTCACTATTTCTAGATTCAGTTTCATCTTTGCTGAAGAATATTTAGTAGTTTTTACAGCCAAGGTCTCTATTAGGGGTAAACTGACAGTTCTTTTCTCAAAATATCTGTATTTTCCTATCACTCTTTCATGATGTTTTAATATAAAATACTAGTTTGGTAGTTAGTCTCTGTGGTTTGAAGATGACATTAGTAAAGTTTTTTGTCTTCTGGTTTGTATTACCAGTCTGTGGTTTGTTTATAGGTAACTTTTTTCTCGTTGGTTTTAAGGTTTTTTTTTTTTTTTTTTTTTTTGTCTTTGTGTTAAACAGTGTCACTGTCAATTATTTAAGTGTAGATTTATTTTTATTTATACTTAAGATTTGTGCATCTTTTGCTCAAATTTTTAAACGCTTCTAATCATATTAAACATACTTATTTTGTAGGCTATAGCTGGCAGTTCTCTTATCAAAGTTATTGAGCGTCATCTTGCTTTACATTACTTCTGGTGAGCCTTGTTTGTGGTAAAGTTGAGAACTTTTCTTCAGCAAGGGTTTAACAAGTCATTTCAATATGTGGCTTGTTTGGAAGAAGGTGTCACTCCTGAGACATCTGTGTCTGCTTCAGCCAGGTACCTTAGGGATGTTACCTGCCTAGGCCCACCTTTAGGCCCACTTTCTCTGCTTAAGGTAGTGTAAAGTTGAGTCACAAATCACATGAGGATGGGCCCTTTGCTGCCATATCTAGGGGGTACTTTTGCTTCACTCCACAAATGTAGAACATAGATCCAAGTAGAAAAATGTACTCATTTCTTCTGTCTTTAAAATTCTACCCTTTTACCAAAGTGATTGTCCTTTGAGGGTCCTGGCTTTATGTGGTAGTCTCAATTCAACTTCTTTGACTTGTGTGGGGCTGTGACCCTGTCTCAGATCTCACTTGTGGTCAATAAATCTCAAGCCCTCAGATATCTGAGGCCCAGAACACTGATGGACTGCCATGTCTTCAGCTCATGTGCTTCTGTTTCTCTCTCTCTGTTTCTTGGCTATTAGGTATTTCACTTACCTTATGGTAAGGTCAGCTATGTATATAAAAGGATATTGGTTACATTTTACCTGGAATTCCTATGTGTTATATTGTGGGAAGGTTTTCAGCTGATTTGTTTTTGTCGTCACTACATATTATTTTTGTAGTTCTATCATCAGTTCTTGAGGGGCTTATCTTACAGTTTGTTGGGTTTTTTTGTGACTTGTTTATATTTGAGTTGAGGACTCTTCTTCAGCAAGAGTGAACAGAAAGTTCACTGTGATGTGAACAGAAAGTGATGTCTAGTATAATTATAAAATATGTATGTACATTCAGCTAAATTATAGGCTTAGTGAATGCTGGTAGTGTGTCACATGCTTTTAATATCCACTTGGTTTTATAAATCAGTAGAATAATCTCAGGAGTTGATAATAGACTGGACAAAGACCTGTGAAAATTTTTCTGAACTTCACCTGATACTATTATCTGTAGAGTAGAAGTTGTATAGTCCTGATAATATGAAAAAATACCATTGTTCGTCAAGTCTTAAAGTCTTTAGAGTTAGGCAAAAAATAAATTAAATACCTTAGGTTTTTCAAGTTCAAAGATTTTTAGAAGTTAATGGTAAAGGCAATGACCTATCTGTAGAGCCAAAGAAAACCAAGATACAAGCAGTGATGAACTTGCCTGGGAGTGATGGAATTCCATCATTAGTGAAAGGTTTAGTAGTTTTCACACCCCTTGCCTCACTCTTGAAATGATTGAATGAATGGCCTAGCAACTTTAAATAAGATTTTAGTATGGCTCATCAGAAACACTGACAAGAATCCACTCAATATCCCAGCTTAAATTAACTGTTGTGGGTAACATCAAAATGCTAGGAATCCAACCCCCAACATATTAAATGGGATTGTATAATTTTTGGTGTGAGAAGTATGTCTGTAGCTCCAGATCTTAAACCAACTGAAATTTCTGGTTTACTATTACCTTGGTTAAGTTGGGTAAGTGTTTTCTGTAGTAGTTAAGCAGAGCTTTTAACTCCAGGAAGATTTAAAATTAAGACTAGACATGTCTAAGAGGATGAAAACTATGGTAATAATGTTTTTCTGTTTAAGGATATGTATATATTTGCATATTTATTTTTTATGTACTTGGAATATTTAAGAAAATAGGCTAATGAGGGTGACATGTATGCAATTCTACTTTAAATGTATTATGGAATAATTTAGACTTGTGATTTTTTTTCGTACATGAAAGTGTATGTTAAGTACTTTATTGGAACTCTCAGGAGAAATTTAATATTTTATTTGTAAACTTGATTTATTATAAGTTTATAAAGGTAATTATATGCAAATTATGCTTTACTAAGACAAGAACTAAGAAGAAAATATATTAAATTTATAAATGTTGGTTACAAAATTCTGGTGGCATTTTATTAGCGAGGTTTGTAAAGACCAAGCATTATTTTAAACTCTCTTAAAAGTGGGCCAGGTGCAGTGGCTCACCTCTGTGATCCCAGCACTTTGGGAGGCCGAGGTGGGCAGATCACTTGAGGACAGGAGTTCAAGACCCACCTGGCCCACATGGTGAAACCCAGTCTCCACAAAAATACAAAAAGTAGCTGGGCATGGTGGCATATTCCTGTAATCCCAGCTGAGGCAGAAGAATCGCTTGAACCTGGGAGGTAGAGGTTGCAGTGAGCTGAGATTGTGCCACAGGACTCCAGCCTGGGCAGCAGAGTAAGTGAGACTTTTTTTTTTTTTTGAGATAGAGTTTCGCTCATGTTGCCCAGGCTGGAGTGCAGTGGTGCGATCTCGGCTCACGGCAACCTCCGCCTCCTGGGTTCAAGCGATTCTCCTGCCCCAGCTTCCCAAGTAGCTGGGATTACAGGCGCTTACCACCATGCCTGGCTAATTTTTTGTATTTTTAGTGGAGATGGGGTTTTGCCATGTTGGGCAGGCTGGTCTCGAACTCCTGACCTCAGGTGATCTGCCCGTCTCAGCCTCCCAAAGTGCCGGGATTACAGGTGTGAGCCACCACTCCTGGCCGAGAGACTGATTTAAAAAAAAAAAAAAAAAGTCTCTTAAAAGTGACTTCTAAAATCTGCTAGACTCATACATAGAAAAAAATTGTAGCTGAATCTCAAAGCTTTAAGGAAAAACTTTTTGCATTTTTAAATTTAATAAATTGAATATTTTAAAAATCAAAGTAAGCCTCTGAAGACTATTCTCTGCACAAAAAGCACCCTTGATAAAAAACAACTCATATCAACTTGTATCATAGCATTGTCTGTGGTGCTCCATAAATTTCTGAATGTAATTGATTTGCTTAGATAATGAGGGCATACTGTTTTTTTTCTTTGAGATGGAGCCTTGCTCTGTGGTCCAGGCTGAAATGCAGTGGCACAATCTCAACTCACTGCAACCTTCGCCTCTCAGGTTCAAGTGATTCTCCTGCCTCAGCCTCCCGAGTAGCTGGGATTACAGGTGCCCACCACCATGTACAACTGATTTTTGTATTTTTAGTAGAGAAAGAGTTTCGCCATGTTGGCCTGACTGGTCTGGAACTCCTAAGTTGAAGTGATCTGCCTGTCTCAGCCTCCCAGAGTGCTGGGATTACAAGTGTGAGCCACTGCGTCCAACCCTTAATACAGCCTTTTACATTGTATAGCATAGTGCCTTACATTCAGTAAGATTTAGCTATTTGTAGAAAGAATTAATAATATTTTAAAGGTTCCTACTTAACAATATTTGTTTATAATCTGATAGCAAATAATTTAAAACTTCTAAAGTCCTTTTTAGAACCAGAAGGTATCCTTAATGATTAAATTCTGAAAAGTCACTTGGTTTGTGAAGACACCTCTGAAATTTAGTAGAAAAAGGTGGGTCACATCAGTAAATGCTTCTGGGGTAATTGATTATCCATTTGGGCAATAAAAAATCAAGATGCTTTTCTTCCCCACCTCACATCATACAAAAATTAATATAAAATAATCAATACCTAAAATATTAAAAGTAATAAAACTTCTAGAAGGAAATATGGGAGGGATATCATCATGATCTGGAGGTAGGCAAAGATTTATTAAACTGGCCACTAAAACATTAAATATAAAATACTGATAAATTGGACTCCTAGAATTATGACCTTCTCTTTATCAAGAAATATACCAGTAAGAGAGGTAAAATACCTTTGTAATAGACTTGCACCTGTACATGTGTCCCTGAATCGATAAAATAAAAGTTGAAAATAAAATGCAAAAATAAAGAAAAAAGCAAATCACACACTGGGAGAAGATACTTGCAAAGCATGTATGTGACAGAGGACTTGTATCTGGACTATATAAAGCAGTACCAATAAGAACATGTACATATAATATCGATACTTAATATAGCTTAGAAAGAGGAAGTACTGGATTTCAAAGGAGATGAGGCTTATTTGCATGTGATAGAATAAGGCATCTTTCTTATTCCTATAGGGAAATCTCAAATAGGAGAATTGAGCCCAGTATAGATACTTTTGTCTTTCACCTGTTATTCTGTAAATATGAAGTGCTATAAGCTAGTACAGTGTCAGTCTGTTTGACCATTAGGGCAGCGGTCAAGGACGCTATGTAATCCTACCAAAGTCTCTTTTTAAAGAAAGACTAGTAAAAGAAGCCTTGAGACCTTTATTGTTTACACAGCCTGGAAGCTGTCACTGAGTCCTTAAATTGAAGCATGACATTGTGCAGTGATGCACTAGTGGACAAAGAAGTACAGAACAGAATCCTTTGGGAAGTCCACAGAGTCTGTTACAAATGTAATATCCCATTGCAGTGAGATGGAACTGAAGACTCACAAAGCAGAGGCACACTTCCTGTGAGATAGGGGCCTTGCCACAAACAACACATCTGGCTTCTTGAGCAGTTTCACTCAGACCATTTAGGAGCCCATCAGAATATTGAGTGGCAGGACAAGGTCAGTAATGGCAAACACCCAGAATGCAGGCGGTGTAAGAGCTTTGAACCAATTCTTCCACAATACGGCTTTACTGAGCGGGATGTGTGTGGAGAATGGACTACAGCAGGACTCCTAGGCCGTCGTTGAATTGCAAGCTGAGGAGGGGAAAGCACACGCTGAGGAGGCAGAAGGAATGTTGTCTGAGACCTGCTGCAGTGCACCCCAGCAATGAGGTCCGGCAGAGCAGGCCCAGCCGCCGGCGAGCAGCCGGCCATCCCGCCGGGAGGGCTGGGCTTGCTGTTGGTGAGCGGAGGCTCTGGCTAGCTGTTGAGTCTGAAAAGCAGGACCACAAAGAAAACAGACTGTTTAAACAGCAGGTGAAGCCGCTCACAGAAGAGCAGACTTGATGCAAATCCTGTGTGGAAAAGATTGTTGGTCTCATTTTACTGTCTTTGGCCATACCCATTTTATGATTCAAGAAAGACATTTACGTGTACACAAGTATATACAAATAAAAGTAAAGTTGTACTCTAGTACTTTCCACCCCTTCATCAAAAACAAAAACAAAAACAAAAAAACAGTGGTCACATCGAAATACTAGAAATAGAGCAATTTAACAATAACAATTTTTTATTATTTACCAGACTCACCACATTTTTATTTTATAGGCAGAATGCTTAAAAGACTGCTAATGTCTTAAAGACAAGAATGTAATAATACTTTACATTTCAAAATGCCTCATAGCCGTGACTATGCACTATTCTGTAGTTCCTTTCCTGTGGATTTCTTTCACAAAGTTCCTTGTCTTTGTCTCCTCCTAGGGTCAGAGTGGTAGAGGCCATATACCTCCTGATGGGTGCCTTAGTAAATACTTGTTTAACTGCACTGAACTCTAAGGATTAAGATGTCAGTGTATGGTAACCTCATAGATGGACACGATTTGCACCAGCCTTATAGCAATTTCATGATGTAGTCTAATTCCAGCATCTAAATATGCTGTGTCAGGTTTGCAACATGTTAACACATTTTTTTCCTTTTTCTTACCATTTTGGCCTTTCGTTTGCAACCTTCATGGCTTTTTATCCATTTTCCTATCTTTGAATTATGCATATGTGTCACCTTTTCTGATAGGAGGAACGGAACTCCATGATGAGTTAGGTGAATTGTAAGTGTGAGGCTGGAAAGGGGATAATAATAGATATGGCATGTGGTTAAAAATGGAATACACATATGGGATCTGGAGGGCTACAGATACATACATAGCTATAGAGAGAGAAAAGGTAGGAAAACAGAGGTAGAGACATTTCAAGAGAGAACTAAGATTAGACACAAAGTGATAGAGTCCCTTTCCCAGGAATCAAAAAGAGACAAAAACTGTGCTGAGAAGCCTCAAAACTTCACTGTTTGCAGGAGACAAATTCCATAGTAGGTGAAACAAAATATGCTATTTTGAATGCATACTTATATGTATTAAAATTTTTAATCACATTTGGAGGACTGTATAATTTGATTCTTTGATTTTTAGACATTCTCAAAACATGAATATTTTTAAACATAAATTACTTAAAGATTTCATTGTTAGCTCTGCCATTTGTAATTTGATGAATAAAATGTTTCATTTTCCATTAGAGAAGCAGAGAAAATCATCTTGGTCGTCAAACAGAAATTAGTAAACTGTACAAATAGACTTATTTAGACTTCCTATCCTTACAGCTTTTAATGCTTTTTTCTAAAAAAAGTTACTTATTCTTGGTTTAGGACAGTAATGAATAAAATTACTGCCTTTCCATTATGTTGTTAAGATTGTTAGATGGGAATAGTCTGTGTTGCCCTCTATTGGTGATTAATAGTTAACTTTTGACAGAATAATTGCTGCTGTGTGTGTCATTTGTGTATTTAATAATTGTATCAGCCAGTGTATTTTAGAAAAAAGAATTTGGGAAAACCAGCCTATAGTTGTGGCCGTGAATTGGCTAAAGGTGAAAAAATTAGATTTCGGATTTTTTGATTTAACAATTTTATTGACTAAGGTAGTACTGAGATACTTTTGCCTTTGATTAATTTTAATTTTAATTTTTTTTTTTTTTTTTTTGTCAGAGCTCCACCTCAGATCAGGCGTCCCAATCGAGAAGTAAGACCTCTGAGGAAAGAAATGGCAGGAGTAGGAGCCCGGGGACCCGTAGGCCGAGCACATCCTATATCAAAGAGTGAAAAGCCTTCTACAAGTAGGGACAAGGACTGTAGAGCAAGAGGGAGAGATGACAAGGCAAGACGCTGTCTTTCTGTAATTCACTCGCTTGAAGCCCAGGACTTTTGGTGGATGTTACGATCTGTGTTGGCTTTTCAAGATCCTCTGGTTTTGATGGGGAAGAGTTAGAAACAAGTCTCATTCAAAGCCTAAGTAGTCTTTGTATTTTGAAGGCCATGCTGCAATGCAAATGATCTCAGAGGCATAGTAAATATATATATACACATACATGTATAAAAATATTTAGTGAATTGGATCCCTTGTAAGAAAAAATACGGCTTTAAAACTTTTTTGAAAAATATTTTAATAAGTATTCTGAAAAGAAATGAGCAATAAGTGAAAACAGTTATGGGGAAAGACAAGAAAGTAGCTATATATGTTCACAGAATAAGATGAGGGATATGATTTACTACTGCCAAAAATGAGTATCTTTGATTTATCTGTAGATTATCGTAGAACAAGATTTTTTTTTTTTTTTTTTTTTTTTTGCCTTGAGAAAATTCCCCTTGCTTAGGGTTCATTGTGCACATTTAGTTATTTAGGAAATTGATTGGTGAATAAACATAGTACTGGGTGGAAATTGTGTACTTCCCTTAAAATGGACTTAGGACAGTGGGTTGAAGATAATCTTACAGAGGAAGGAGGTAGCCAGGATGATCTGATGTGTCTCTTAGGCCTTAATTTTAATAAAAAGAGAAAAAAAATTTAGGTGATAGTATTTCCCATTTCTACTGTGATGTCATAAATGAATGATAATGTAATTGAATTGCCGCAAAGAAGTTTTTTACTAGTTAGAGATTCAGGATCTGTCACCACATTCAGGCCATGACATGTATAATAAAGACATACCTAGTAAAAAGTGGTTATCCATCGAAAGTGTATTTGGATATTTTTCTTACATGTAATTTTGATCTGTAGATAAGGACTCTAGACCAACTTCTTAGGTCTTATATCCATAATACATAGACCATGATAGAATAAAATTGGTGTTTTCTGAGTATTTCTGAGATAATTCAAAGACGTATTCTACCTCCCTGCCTCAACAGGACACTGAAAATGGAATTAGATTTTTTTTAATGTTTGTAATTTGTGGGAGCTTTTATGCCATGAAACAGCAAGTGATTCTATTTCAGATCCTTTTTGGGATTAGCAAAGGGTAGTAGATAAATACATTAACTTTGAATTTGTTCTCCCCATTATCAAAAGCCACATAAATGGATACTTGAAACTCTGTATCTTAAATGTTGTTTTTGTTTCTTTTCTTCATTTTTATGCATTGCATAAAAATGCATTGGTTTGCATTATAGAGAATACAGTAAGGGCTGAAATCCAACCCCGTTTGCTAGCAGCTTTTAGATAAACCTTTAGAACAGGATAAGGAACTTCCAGTTTTGAATTTGCATAAGAGAGGAACCATGGTCATGGTTTACTGGATGCTGCTTTGCTAGGCACCGTTCAGAGTGATTAAAAAGTAATTTATGAAACAATCCTGTGAAGTAGGTGTCTTACTATCCCCACTTTACTGATGAAGAAGCTGTGGTACAAAGGGCTAAAACTTGCTAAGCTCTCACAGTAAGAGATGAAGACCGGAAGAATGGAATTTGTGAAGTCACGCTTCTTTTTCCTGTTTAACCTTAAGATTTTTCACGTTATGTAGTATCCCCACTTACCGAGCTAGATGAAAAGTCTGGATTGGATTTAACAAAAGAGATCCAGAACAATTAAATGTTGGTTTTTAAATGTGACTCTTAAGCAAAGAACAAAATAATCAAGCAGCATTTTTTGAATGTCAAATACATTTTTTTTCTGGAAATTATAAATTGTCTTTCATTTATAATGTTATCAAATGATTTTCTAAGTCTTATTCTTTCATTGACATGTAAGTACTCAGAATGTCACTAGAAAGTAACCCTTTTATGTAAGAAAAGAAAAGAACTCTGCAGTTGTTTGGAGATAAAAGATATTTTCTGAGTCACTGTGGAAACAGAGGGGACTACAGTTTTTCAAAACAAACTCATGCAAACTTCATTAGCCTTTGAAAGTTATATTTGATGCAGTTACAATTTTCGTAACCATGCAAATATTCATTAGGATACTGAAGTTCCTAAAACTCACTGAAGCCTGTGAAAGGATTTGAAGTAGCTTATGTGAAACTATAAAGGATTTGAAGTAGCTTATGTGAAACTTATGCTATCTACTTCTGCTAAAAGCTGGTTTGCAAATGAGTGTTGGGGCCAGTGGCAGTGGCTCACGCCTGTAATCCCAGCACTTTGGGAGGCTGAGGCAGGTGAATCGCTTGGGCCCAGGAGTTCAAGACCAGCCTGGGCAACATAGTGTAAACCCGTCTCTACTAAAAACACAAAAATTAGCTGGGTGTGGTGGTGCATACCTGTAATTCCAGCCACTTGGGAGGCTGAGGCACGAGAATCGCTTGAACCTGGGAGGCAGAGGTTGCATTGAGCTGAGATCCTGCCACTGCACTCCAGCCCGGGCGACAGAGCGAAACTCGGTCTCAGAAAAAAAAAGGAAAATTAGTGTTGTTGGGAAGTACCCTCAGCGGTATGGGAGTCCCCAGTGTTTATTGTATTTGTTTTTGTTAAGATCAGTTTTGTGTGTTGCTACCAGCTTTAAAATTGAACTAGGAAAGAACAGAAATTTAGAGTTTATTGCCAATAAGTACGGTATTATTTTGATAAAAATTTATTTATAAATATATACAAATTTATTCATACACGTTTATGTACACCAGCTCATGATCCAGAATGCATTTATTACTTTATGTCCGGGTCAGAATTTTGAAAGCTGCTGTAGCACTCTATGTACTTAACTTTATAGATGTAAAAAAAGTGAGGATAAGAGAAGTTAGACATCTTGCTTAAGGTCCCTGGTATATTTTTGGATTTTTAATTTGGTGTTGGGAACTGTATGATGGAACAACTAATAATAGCAGTAGTAGCAAATGTTAGTCTTTCTTGAGCACACTTATCCTTTTTGAAGCTTTCTACCAAAAAAGCCCTCTTTGAAGCTTTTTACATTTATTGGTTTATTTGATCCCTGCATAATCCTGTGAGCTCAGCATTACTTTTCCTGTTTTATGTGTAAAGAAATTGAGACACTGAAGTCTTAACTGCAGATAGATGGCGAACTAGCATTTGAACCTTGTCTAATTGTAGTACCTGAGTTTTTTAATCATTATGCTATACAGCCTCTTATTTGAAAATGCTTACTATCTTCTTATAAGAGTACGAGTTTGTTTTCTGAGAGTGATTATGCCTTTTTTTCTTTTTCTTTTTTAAAATTACTGACAGGCTTCAGGTTAGGTCCCAGCTTAGTAACAGTCATTTTGCATAGTGATCTGTTGTTGAGGCTTTATCATTTTTCCCCCTGAGGTCTGCAGGGTCAGCCATAAGTCTAACTAATACTCTGTTTGTTGAACACATCTTTATTAAGTGCACATTTTGTGTCAGTAATAATTCTAGGTGCTAGAAATACAAATGTTAATGAAACGTAGCTCCTGGCCTGAACGAATTAACTTTTAAGTTATATTTTTTTCAGTTTTATTTCAATGTATCTGGTCTCTTCTTCCTGCTATAGCAAAATAGCTTAGACTGGGTAATTGAGAAGGAATAGAAATTTATTTCTCACAGTTTTGGAGGCTGAGAAGTCTAAGATCAAGCCACTAGCAGATGTATCTGCTGAGGGTCTGTTCCTTCTAGATGGCACCTTCTTACGTGTCCTTACAGGATGCTCCCAAGGCCAACAGGCTGCCTTGGGAATCGTTTGTTAGGGCGCTAATTCTGTTCATGAGGGCAGGAACCTCATTGACCTAACCACCTTCCGAAAACCCCATCTCCTAATACTGTCACATTCGGGCTTAGATACCAACATCAGTTTTGGAAGGACACAAACGTTTAGACCATAGCACCTGGGAAAATCGGATTTATTATTATTTTGCTGTTTAAACTTAGAGTCAAATAGAAATATACATAGAAGTAGCAAAAGGATTTGTTTATTTAAGAAGGATAATCTAAAAGTCAAATGTCAGGTAGTAGAAGAAATGTTTTTGTTTTATAACCTTAATTTATAAAACTCTGATTCTCAAGTATTTTTAAGATTATAGTTTTATGGTTAATTAACTCAGTGAAATGAGCAGTACTTCCATTATCTCATGATTAAAGCTATATATACTTTGAAATAGAATTCAGATTAAAGGACGGTAAATTATATTCTCTGAATTCATTTTGACGTTGTTAAAGGACTTTATTTCATTGAATTATACATAACAAATGGCCATTTATCATGAGAAGGCTTTCCTTCTCATGAGTAAGTCTAGGGATATCCGATATGGAGAGATGTTGCAAACTAGATTGACGTATTCTTTTGAGAGCTATTGATTGATTATACAAATGAACAGTGACTTCATAAAAAATATTTTTATTGAAGAAAAGTGCACAAATTTTAATGGTGCTTTTTTGATGAATTATGATAATCTAGCCAGTCATGTATATTAATAACTACTTTTATGAAAAAAGGTGTATGTGTGTATACACAGTAAAGAATAAGATGATAGTGAAACAAAAACATGCTAGAGCTTCACTCATCGATCAATGACTTGAGCAGTTTTCAAATACTGGAAGAATAATCAGATTTTTTGTGCTATTTACAGTGTAACAGCAAAAATGACACGCTTTTAAGTTTAGTCTGCATTATTAACATATTCCCCATTACTTTTCTAAGTCTAGGCAGTCAAGAAGACAATAAATCAAGCCCTGATTTATAGCATTTGCTAATTCTGTGATGTAAATACCACCTGTGTGATGGATTTCAACATCATGTCACTGAACTCATAGTTGAGATGAGTTTGGGTAGCAGCCTACCATTGTATGGTGTTTCCACCATAGAGATACAATAAACTATGGAACCTCAAGAGAATAGGTAATAGTGAAATAATTAGGATGTGAGGAGTTTTGAGTATTTATTTCCTTTTTTAAAAATATAACCTATTCAAAGTTTGTGTAATTTAATATTTATTAGTGGCTGCATTTCACAGCTGGCTCACAAAATTTCTGAAAATTTAGTAGCTGAATCTTAAAAACTAGTAAGAAACAGCTTCAACATCTCACTGCATGTAAGCCTTGTAATTCAATGTAACCATCAGCTCTGGGGTCAAGAAATCGAACATTTGGCACCCCAGAAGCCATGTTCATGATCCCTCCCAATCCTTGCCACTTACCTCTTTCCCAAAGGTAACCATTATTCTGATTTCTAATGCCATAAATTAATTACGCCTATTTTGGAACTTTATGTACAGTAAGTATTCTTTTGTGTCCAGCTTTTTTCAACATGTATTTGTGAGATTATTTCCTGGTGTTGTGTATATTTGTAGTTTATTTTCATTGTCATATAGTAGTATATCACAGTTAAAATCTGTTTCTTACTAATGGATATTTGGGTTGCTTTTAGCTTGAGACTCCTGTGAGTAATGCTGCTTTGGATGGTTTTCTGCTTATCCTTTGACATATATATGCATATGCTGTGAGCCTATACCTGGGAGTGGAACTGCTGGGTCATAGGCTGTGCATAAGTTAAACTAATGAATAACACCAGTTTCCAAAGTGGTTATACAAGTTTTCCCTCTTACTTACGGGGGTGAAGTTTCAGTTATTCCACATCCTTGGCAACACTTGATGTTGTCTGTCTTTTTTAGGCATAATCATATCTCATTGTGATTTTCCCAGGATATTTACCAAGTGTTGTATATTTACCTGATAATTTGTGAGGTTGAAAGCCTTTTCATATGTTCATTGGCTATTTGTATCATTATGACTTGTTTTTAAGAAATATCTTGTTCTGTCCTTTGAATATTAAGTTGCTCCACACATTTTGTCTGTGGTGGTAGCTAATTTATAGTGCTCGGTTTGTTTTTATTTATTTTTTTACCTTGTTGTACTAGATTATAGTAAAGTAGTTTTAATATCTAAGTAACTATTTGACCAAACTTGTGATTTAGAATTCTAAACCCATTTGTGGAAATGTGTGGTATTCTGGTTTTTTACTCACCCGCTGTTGATTTTCTTTTCCTGTGCAAATGTCAGCTTAGTCTTTGACGGGGATGAGGTCTTAGGTCATAGGAAGAGTTGCGTTCAAATATTTTAACCTCTTATTCAGAAGACTAATACACATATTTTTCTTAGACTGAGCAGTCTTACTGTATTTCAGCCTTGCCAAGTGAGAGTGCTTTAGCTTCTTGGTTTTAGAATTTGTATATCCTTATTGAGCTATCTTAAGTTTTCCACTTTCAAGGCTATCTTAATAGGAGTGCATGAGCTCTTACTTAATGTGGTATTTGGTATTTCTTATATAGTAAGATTAAATGTGGGGCCTTAATAGCCATGTGTGTTTTTTCTTATCCTCTCTCAGACTCTACCACTCATTTTAACCATTCTATATACTACAGAAAGTGTAAAATAAAACATGAGAGAACACACCATCCCTGGCTTGTTGGCATCAGAGGAGCCAGAGAGTTCCTCTTAAACATAGGTCAGATTGTGTCTTTCTTCTGCTCATAACTTTCAGTGGCTTCCTATCTTAGATTAAATGCCAAGTTCTTATAATGGCCTCCAAGGCTCTGCATAGTCTGGCATCCATTTCTTCTTTGACCTCATCTTCTTTCTCCCCTCATCTCATTTCTTTCTGTTGATTTCTGTGTTGTTCTTCAGACTTGTGAAGTATATGCTGACTGTGACACATTTGAACTTGGTATTCTGTCTCTGTTTTACTATATATTTTACTTATTAATATATTGTGCCTCCTAAGTTGGATAATATATGCCTCATGAGGGCAGGGGTTCTGTTTGGTTCACTGCAGTATCCCCAGTGCCTAGAATAGTGCTTGGCACATAGTACTGGCAAATATTGTTGAAATAACATGTATATTGATAGGTGTGCAGAATGCTATGGATTCATAATTTCAATTTAAATGTATTAACACTCAAATGCAGGGCATGATACTGAAATTAGTAGGCACTGTTTGCATTTATTAACTTATCTTACTCTGTAAAATAATAAAGTCTTAGAGTGGGATGCAATTTAGAAACCTCGTGTAACTTTTCCTGTGTTGCTTCTCACACTGGGGTAAGAGTAGTCCAGGGGTGTGCAGCAGTTTGCTAGAGTACAAAGTGGCTGAAAGCACTGATTCTGGAGCTGTATTCCCTAGGATCTAGCTGCGTGTCCTTGGGCAATTTACTTACCCTCTCTGTGCCTTGGTTTTCTCATCTGTGAGATGGAAATAATAAGAGTACCTACGTCATAGGACTTTCAGGATTAATAAGAGAGTTAATATATATCCAGTGCTTAGAACAGTACCTGGCACATTGAGTAGGCAATATATGGGTTTTAGTTATCAATTGTAACATGAAAGTGGGGGACTAACACAGATATGAAATAGAATACAAAATCACTTTTTTAAAAAAAAGAAATAATTGCCATTCTAATTGGTGTGAGATGGTATCTCATTTTGGTTTTCATTTGCATTTCTCTAATGACCAGTGATGATAGCTTTTTTCTTTGTTGGCCACATAAATATCTTCTTTTGAGAAGTGTCTGTTCATATCCTTTGCCTGTTTTTTGATGGGGTTATTTGTTTTTTTTTTTTCTTGTAAATTTGTTTCAGTTCCTTCTGGATTGTGGATATCATTAGCCCTTTGTCAGATGGATAGATTGCAAAAATTTTCTCCCATTCTGTAGGTTGAGTGTTCACTCTGATGATAGTTTATTTTGCTGTGCAGAAGCTCTTTAGTTTAATTAGATCCTGTTTGTCAATTTCGGCTTTTGTTGCCATTGCTTTTGGTGTTTTAGTCATGAAGTCTTTACCCAAGCCTATGTCCTGAATACTATTGCCTAGATTTTCTTCTAGGGTTTTTATGGTTTTAGGTGTTACGTTTAAGTCTTTAATCCATCTTAATTTTTGTATAAGGTGTAAGAAAGGGGTCCAGTTTCAGTTTTCTGCATATGGCTAGCCAGTTTTCCCAACACCATTTATTAAATAGGGAATCCTTTCCCCATTTCTTGTTTTTGTCAGGTTTGTCAAAGATCAGATGGTTGTAGATGTGTGGCATTATTTCTGAGGCCTCTATTCTGTTCCATTGGTCTATATATCTGTTTTGGTACCAGTACCATGCTGTTTTGGTTACTGTAGCCTTGTAGTATAGTTTGAAGCTAGGTAGTGTGATGCCTCCAGATTTGTTCTTTTTGCTTAGGATCATCTTGGCATATGGGCTTTTTTTGGTTCCATATTAAATTTAAAGTGTGTGTGTGTGTTTTTTTCTTCTAATTCTGTGAAGAAAGTCAATGGTAGCTTGATGAGGATAGCATTGAATCTATAAAAAACCTTGGGCAGTATTGCCATTTTCATGATACTGATTCTTCTATCCATGAGCATGGAATGTTTTTTCCATTAATTTGTGTCCTGTGTTGTATCCTTGAGCAGTGGTTTGTAGTTCTCCTTGAAGAGGTCCTTCACATCCCTTGTAAGTTGTATTCCTAGGTATTTTATTCTCTTTGTAGCAGTTGTGAATGGGAGTTCACTCATGATTTGGCTCTCTTATTATTGGTGTATAGGAATGCTTGTGATTTTTGCACGTTGATTTTGTATCCTGAGACTTTGCTGAAGTTGCTTATCAGCTTAAGGAGATTTTGGGCTGAGACAATAGGGTTTTCTAAATATACAATCGTGTCATCTGCAAACAGAGACAATTTGACTTCCTCTCTTCCTATTTGAATCCCATTTATTTCTTTCTCTTTCCTGATTGCCCTGGCCAGAACTTCCAATACTGTGTTGAATAGGAGTGGTGAGAGAGGGCATCCTTGTCTTGTGCCAGTATTCAAAGGGAATGCTACTAGCTTTCGCCCATTCAGTGTGATATTGGCTGTGGGTTTGTCATGAATAGCTCTTATTATTTTGAGATATGTTCCATCGATACCTGATTTATTGGGAGTTTTTAGCATGAAGGGGTGTTGAATTTTATCGAAGGCCTTTTCTGCATGTATTGAGATCATCCTGTGGTTTTTGTCATTGATTCTGTTTATGTGATGGATTACATTTATTGATTTCAGTATGTTGAACTAGCGTTGCATCCCAGGGATGAAGCCACCTTGATCATTGTGGATAAGCTTTTTGATGTACTGCTGGATTTGGTTTGCCAGTATTGAGAATTTTTGCATTGATGTTCATCAGGGGTATTGGCCTGAAATTTTCTTTTTTTGTTGTGTCTCTCCCAGATTTTGGTATCAGGATGATGCTGGCTTCATAAAATCAGCTAGGGAGGAGTCCCTTTTAAAAAATTGTTTGGAATAGTTTCAGAAGGAATTATACCAGCTCCTCTTTGTACCTCTGGTAGAATTTGTCTGTGAATCCATCTGGTCCTTGGCTTTTTTTTTTTTTTTTTTTTTTTGGTTGGTAGGCTATTAATTACTGCCTTGATTTCAGAACTTGTTATTGGTCCATTCAGGGATTTGACTTCTTCCTGGTTTAGTCTTGAGAGGGTGTAGATGTCCAGGAATTTATCCATTTCTTCTAGATTTTCTAGTTTATTTGCGTAGAGGTGTTTATAGTATTCTCTGATGGTAGTTTGTATTTCTGTGGAATCAGTGGTGATATCCCTTTTATCATTTTTTATTATGTCTGTTTGATTCTTCTGTCTTTTCTTCTTTATTAGTGTGGCTAGCGATCTCTTTTGTTAATCTTTTCAAAAAACCAGCTCCTTGATTCATTGGTTTTTTGAAGGGTTTGCTGGAAAGGATATGGAGAAATAGGAACGCTTTTACACTGTTGGTGGGAGTGTAAATTAGTTCAACCATTGTGGAAGACTGTGTGGCGATTCCTCAAGGATCTAGAACCAGAAATACCATTTGACCTAGCAATTCCATCACTGGGTATATACCCAAGGGATTATAAATCATTCTATAAAGACACATGCACACGTGTGTTTATTGCAGCACTATTCACAATAGCAAAGACTTGGAACCAACCCAAATGCCCATCAGTGGTAGACTGGATGAAGAAAATGTGTCACATATACCACGGAATACTGTGCAGCCATAAAAAAGGATGAGTTCATGTCCTTTGCAGGGACATGAATGAAGCTGGAAACCATAATTCTCAGCAAACTAACACAGGAACAGAAAACCAAAGACCGCGTATTCTCACTCATATGTGGGAGTTGAACAATGAGAACATGTGGACACAGGGAGGGAAACATCACACACTGGGACCTGTTGGGGGCTGGAGGATGAGGCGAAGGATAGCATGAGGAGAAATACCTAATGTAGATGATTGGTTGATGGTTGCGGCAAACCACCATGGCACTTGTATACCTATGTAACAAACCTTCACGTTCCGCACATGTATCCTAGAACTTACAATTTAAAAAAAAAAAAAAGAAAGAAAGAAAAATAATGAGATTTCCAAGAAACTTTGTACTTTCTTTGGGCCTTTGAAATCAGGCAACAGATGAATAAATGAGGCAAGTGAGAGGCAGTGGCTTTACAGGAAAAAGATGAGCTATAATTCAGCTTAGACATCCGTGTGACTATGACCCAGTGATTTTTATCACTAATTGGCCAGTAATTTCTGATGCATGGTAGCTTACTACCTAATGAGTTGATTCGTCTGTTGGACAGAATCCATTGTTAGAAAATTCTTTCTTTTGCTGATCTGAAATCTATATCTTTTGTTACTGGCCCTTGCTTTGGTTTTTTTTTTTTTTTTTTTTGAGCATAATACTTAGTAGGCTTGTTGGTTGTGTTGCCCCATTAGGATTTACTTCTTCAGCTTATATATCTCTAGTTTCCTTGGTCTTCCTCCATATGACATGGGTTTTGAATCCTTTATCATCTTGATTATCCTTCCCTGGGTGTAATTTATCAGCATTTCTCTTAAAATGCAAGACCCAGAGCTAGTAACTGATCATGTTTCACTTAATCTGCCAGTGTGAGAGATTGCATAGTAAAATGTAAAAAAATTTGCATTTTAGGGCAGACTATATCATTAATTGTTAGTCACTTTGAGCCTAGTTTTCCTCAAATAGAAGATTATCCAACACTAATAAAAAGATGAGTAACAAGGCTTTCTCGATGTGGGAAATTTTGATGTTAGTAAAAAGAAGCTAAAATATTTTGCTTTCATGAGAAAAAAAGTATATCAACCTTCATGCTAAAAATCAAATTCTTGCTAATGTTAACGTTAGTCAACTCATATGAAAATCTAAGGAAAGAATTGTAAGATCATTTCAGTGACATTGTACTTAGTATTATTTATGTACACTTAATAATATCTTGGGGGAGGTTAGCTTTATTGCCTTTAACTAATAGTTTCCTTTAGGTATTGCATTTAATCTAGCTGTTTATATTTGATGTCTATGTTCTAATTTAAGTATTTGTTATGAAGAATAACTGTCACCCATTTTACTGATTTCCTGGTATGAACAAATTAATCTTAGTTTTCCTAAGTCTCTTTTTTATAACCTCACCATTTTGATTTGAAAATGTTTCCAGAATCTTATTTGTGGTACTCGATCTGTATTCAAGTCTCATGTGTACCGCTGAGAAACCTTGGGTTCTCGGGCAGGTCATTTAACTGGCCTATACACACACTTCTCCTTCTGCGTAGCGAGAGGCTTTTATTTCTTAGATTCTCCTCCTCTACCCCATCCTCTATAGGAGCCAGAAGAAATCCAAACTCACCTCTGCCCATATCTTCAACCTCTTTCTTCTGCGCAATACCTTTTATCTATCCTGGCTGCTCAGGTTTTTTCACAGCACGTCACAGTTTATGTGTGTTTTTGCTTTATTTACTTGTTATTTGTTTCCCCCTCTGAACTAGATGCTTGATGGGGGCAGAAAATGTATTTTCATTCACTGCTCTAAAACCTAATGCGCAATAACATGTGTTGCACAGAAAAGATGCGCAAAAAATCCTGTGATACTGCTATTACTTTCATATAGGCATGCAGCTTTTTCTTTCTCCTGATGGAGTGTTTATTAAGTTCTTTCCGGCCACTTGGACATTCATATTAAAATGAAATTTTAATTTTAACTTGGTAAATATAAATTACAATGCTATATGAAGGCTCAAGCTCCAGATATGTCAGTTTCTGTTGTATTCTTTGTTGATACATTTCTAGAATAGTTTTAGAATGATAACAGAATGTTCCTAGCTGTTTGTTGTTTGAATATGACTTGGTAACCTTGGCCTATCCGTACTATAAAATGTGACTCTAGCCTAAGCTTAAGTATGTTGATGTTGTATTTGTTGTGTAGGTGCCAAAAATTTACTCCTTTCAATAGTGTCAGTATTGATACCTGTCATCTGGAATGCAAGAATCTTCCTGAAAATTTACTAATAAATGTAATACTGCTGCCATACTGCCCAGAAATAATTTGTGTTTTTTTTGGGTGAAGTACCAGAATACCATTTGGTCACTTACCTAGTGGCTTAAAGGAACCAGAGCATATATCCAAAGGAGCCATTTAGTTTCCTCCCAGCACTTATGATTGAGCCTTTTGACTATTTCAGAAATGGGATTAGAGAAGTTTATCTTGTTCTTTTGTCTCTTTTGAGGTTGAAGTTTAGGAGATTGACTCATTTTGGCCATTTTCTTGTTTCATTTTTACTCTAGGCAGTAACTGGGGCTAAAGCTCTGGGGAGGCACTTGGCTATGCTTGCTGAAGTGGTTCCGTAGTTGGACTGTCTCTGGCAAATAAGTAAATTTCATTTCAAGCTTTTCAAAGCTGTGTAAATCTTGGCAGAACCCCATAGAAATCATAGCATATAGTTCCTTTTAAAACAACGATATTATTAAATGAAGAATTTGGGGTAAAGCATATTGCTTTAATGGTCTTAATACCATTTAAAAAGATTCTTCTACATTAATATTCAAAATGTTTTCTAGTAGTGGTGGAAATCTTCTGCATCTACCAGTTCAAAGGTAGCTTTCCCAGTCTTTTGGGATCTAGCAAGGATGTTTAGTCTTACTTGCAACTGTCCCTGCAAGAATGTAGATTTGAAGTTTTTAATAAAGTTGACCAGTTCATGTATTTCTGATGAATTAAATAGAGGAGAATGGCATTTGAGTAATCAGAAAATACTACCTTAAAATAATAAACATTATTTAGAAAGTGATGGCATTATAATGTTTTCAAAGCGTAATGATGTTAACTAAATTATCCAGTTATTGACTAGTACTTTTTTTTGTACCTTTCCCAGGGAAGGAAGAATATGCAAGATGGTGCAAGTGATGGTGAAATGCCAAAATTTGATGGTGCTGGTTATGATAAGGATCTGGTGGAAGCCCTTGAAAGAGACATTGTGTCCAGGAATCCTAGCATTCATTGGTTAGAGTCTTTGAAATTATTGAATTAAAGTAGAGGAGAACACAAGTTATAGGTCGGCTTGGTGTGAGTTTTCTCTTGTTATTCATTAATCTGATTATGACCACCTCTGTAATATGAAATATTATTCATATGTAATATGTAATATTCTATTACCTCTGTAATAGAATTGACGGGAGAGTTCTGTCGAATGTAACCAGGACATTTTACATGTTAATTTGAAGTTGATATTATAACTGACAAAAGTTGTTAATTCAGTGACACGTCCTCATTAATAACTAATGTTTTCACTGATGTTTTTATGCAGTAAGAATTAGAATAATGTTCTTAATAAGAGAATAATTCCGTAAGTAAAAACAATTAGAAGAATTAGGTTTGACCATAAATCTAAGATCCCTGAATAAACATTATGAAACTTTGCTGTTCTTTCAAAGGGATGACATAGCAGATCTGGAAGAAGCTAAGAAGTTGCTGAGGGAAGCTGTTGTTCTTCCAATGTGGATGCCTGACTTTTTCAAAGGGATTAGAAGGCCATGGAAGGTGAGACTTTATTAAATTGGTTTTGGTATAAGAATGCTGCTTGCATCAGAATGAAAGGCAGCATTGCTGTAGTTTTTGATGTATTTAACCCATTTTGAAAAGGTTGGGAGAAGTTTATATACACCCAAAACACCTGGATTTGAATTTGTAGTTGTGATGTGTTACATCTGCATAGTAGGGGAGATGGGCTTGGAGTGTTGAAACTATATAGTCTTTAGGTCACTTCCCTCAGGGATGCTGAGCTAGAGATTAGCTTTTAGATCTAGATATATGGTTCTGTAAATAAAAAGTTAAGCAGATTAAGCAGAAATAATGCATAGTCTTATAGAAGAAAGGTGTGATCAAACAGTTATTTTTCAGAAGTTGGAATATTTCTCATTGATGGTTATTTTGTTTTACTTGTCACTGACTTGAAGCTCATTGTTAACTATTTTATAGACTACATTTGCTATATTTTGAGTTTTCACAAATGTTTTTTCTAAAGAGAGGTCTTTAGCTGTATTTTAAAAAACTACTTCTTGACCGGGTACCAGGTACCATGGATTACCCCTGTAATCCCAGCACTTTGGGAGGCTGAGGAGGGTAGATCACGAGGTCAGGAGATCGAGACCATCCTGCCCAATGTGGTGAAATCTCATCTGTACTAAAAATACAAAAATTATCTGGGCATGGTGGTACGTGCCTGTAATCCCAGCTACTCGGGAGGCTGAGGCAGGAGAATCGTTTGAACCCGTGAATTGGAGGTTGCAGTGAACCAAGATCGTGCAGCTGCACTCCAGCCTGGCAACAGAGCCAGGCTCCGTCTCAAAAAAAAAAAAAAAAAAAAAACCACTTCTTATGTCATTACAAAATATCTGACTTTATGAATTAATTTTGTCCTTGCTGTGCTTTTTTAGTATTTATTGGCAAACTGGCTTAAGAAAATAAGATATATTTCTAAACAATCTTTTTCCTGACCAAATAATTTTTTTCTGCAATAGCAGAATAAAATTTTTGACTAGAACTATAATTATTTTTTAAAAGATCGTGTTTGAAATTTTTTAGGGATTTATGAGAATAGATTATTTTGACAATAAATTTATTTTATTTATTTTTTGAGACTGAGTCTCACTTTGTTGCCCAGGCTGGTGTGCAATGGCATGATCTTGGCTCACTGCAACCTCTGCCTCCTGAGTTCAAGTGATTCTTGTGTCTCAGCCTCCTGAGTGGCTGCAATTACAGGTGCGTGCCACCACGCCCAGCTAAATTTTGTATTTTTGGTAGAGACTGGATTTTGCCATGTTGGCCAGGCTGGTCTTGAACTCCTGGCCTCCAGTGATCCGCCCACCTTGGCCTCCCAAAGTGCTGAGATTACAAGCATGAGCCACTGTTTCAAGCCTGATAAATGTATTTTAAAGAATACATGAAAATAAGGAGACCTCAGAAATTTTTCAGGTTTATAAAATTAGTCTCAAAATGTAAATCCCAGAATTTCAGAACTGGAATGAGTCTTGGAGATCATCTTAAATCCCCATTATTTGACAGACTAGAAAATTGAAGTTCAAATAGGTTGTGACAACCATAACAGACCTTTAGAAAATTTAAAATTCAATGTGTCTCAGCTTCTTATATGTATATGTGCCTTTCCCTCCACAGCACACTTTCTTCTTCATTGTGTGATACCATTCCTTTATCCTTCAGGCACTTACTTAGCCCTGTTATATGTAAGGTTCCTTGTTTTTCAAGTCATAGTCCCTGAGCTGTGAGACATCCCAAATAGAGAGTTGGGCAGTTACAGATAGCTTTCAGTGTTAGGCACTAGCAGAGCCTAATGGGTGGTACAGTCCACATGTGCTTGGAAAGCTCAGCAAAGCACAAACATGACATGATTAGAGAAGGCTTTATGCTTGAGGACGTGGGATTCAAGCTGCAATTTGTAGGGTTGTGAGGATTTCACTGTGTTGGAGGAGACGTTTTGGAGATGTAGGAACTTGAGGGGGATGAATGACGTGAGCAGTGGAATATAGTGAGAAAGTGTAAGTGTGTTTGGGAATAGATGCGTTGAAGTTTTGCAAGGAAGACAGCATAGAATATTGGTAAGGGGCACAGATCCTGGATCCAGACTGGGTGCATACAAATTCTAACCATTTCCACTTACTCTGTGATCTTGAGCAAGTTATGGAACTTCTCCATGCCTCAGTTTCCTTAGCTATAAAATGGGAATAATAATAGTTATCTCATAGGATATAGTGAGGTTAAAATGAGTTAATGAGGCCGTAGAATTATGTAAATGTTGAAAAAATAAATTAGTGGAAGATTCCAATGGGAAGGTAGGTTGAGGCTAGATTGTATTTCCCAGGAGTTTGATTCTTTTTCTATAGATGTTTGGGAGACCTCTTTGAGCAGGTAGGTAGCATAATTAAACTGGTGAGTTGGAAAAAAAAATCTGGTTGCAATGAACACAGAAAGATGGGAGGCACAGAGCATGTGCAGAAGTGATTGGCAGTAGTTTAGGCTTAAAATTCAAAGAGCCTGAATTGGGATGGTGATTATGAATTAGGAATGGAAGGACGGATGCTAGTGATATTTACTGAAGGAAGTTGGTAACCTTTTGGATGTAATATATATGTCAAGAAGAAGGCAGGGGCAAAGATAATTGGGTTTTGCCTGTGGCAGAATAGTGATGATAACATAAATATGGAGCTCAGGAAGGAGAAAGACGCTGGTTTATTGTTCTTGATGTTGAAAGTTCAGTAGGAGCAGGGGGTGCTTCTGGGGAAAAAGATATGGAATTATTTTTGAGTTTTAAATTTTGGTATAATATTAATGTGGAAATGCACCAAGTTAGAAATACAGGGCTGGCCGGGTGTGGTGGCTCACGCCTGTAATTCCAGCACTTTGGGAGGCTGAGGCGGGCAGATCACGAGGTCAGGAGATCGAGACCATCCTGGCTAACACGGTGAAACCCCGTCTCTACTAAACATAAAAAATTAGCCGGATGTGGTGGCGGGCGCCTATAGTCCCAGCTACTCGGGAGGCTGAGGCAGGAGAATGGTATGAACCCAGGAGGTGGAGCTTGTAGTGAGCCGAGATCGCGCCACTGCACTCCAGCCTGGGTGACAGAGCAAGACTCCGTCTCAAAAAAAAAAGAAATACAGGGCTGAAGCTTGTGAGAGAGGTAAAAGACGGAGATATTAAGTGCCTTTTCAAAAATACGTATCTCTGGGATGAACTTTTCTGTAACAGAATAATAGCGAGGTCCTTCTTTATAAGTTTTAAATTCAGATTATATGATTTTTATAAAGGCAACATTTAAAATTGTACTTAGAAAATAAGGAGATGCCCAAGAAATAGACTACTGTATTTTCAGTGGCTGAAGTATATAAACATATGCTTGAATCGCTCTTACATTGAGACTCCAGTCATCTATCCATTTATCATCCAGCCTATCTTAGCACTTGTCAGACTGCGTCATAATTTATCTATATTTTCTAATAGATTAAAAGTCTCTTGAGGATTTATGTGTGATTCCTGACAAATTCAGTTTTTTTTTCCTCAGGGCCTAGTACTTAGTAAGCATTGGATACATTTACACTGGGGAAATACATATTTATTGAATATTTACCTTATGTCACGTGATAGGCTAAGTGCGGAGGATACCAAAATGAGTGAATAATAATAGCCCCCAAGAAGCTCATGGTCTTTGGGTGAATAAGCGTGTATTTAATGGAGGCCATGTGTTAAGTGCAGTATTTGTTGAGGACAGTGTGACTAGTGT
The DNA here is from genome assembly GCF_002776525.5 of Piliocolobus tephrosceles. NCBI lineage: Eukaryota > Metazoa > Chordata > Mammalia > Primates > Cercopithecidae > Piliocolobus > Piliocolobus tephrosceles. Next base: position 85,806,572 of record NC_045455.1, read on the forward strand.
CTGAAAGAGTAATGAACTCACTGCTATGGCAGGAGAGAGGAAGAGGGACTTAGTCTGCTGTGGAGAATAATATCAGGGATGGCCTCCCAGAGCAGGTGACTCTGAGCTGAGACTTGAAAGATGAATAGAAGTTAAACAGGTAGATGTGATGAAGAAAGGCTCTAAGGCAGAGTGGATATCATGTACAAACACATGGAAAATGTAAGAGAACATAGTGTATGTGAGGAATCTTCTGTAGTTCAGTGTGGCTGGAAATATAGAGTGTTTATATGGGACATAGTAACAAAAGACACTGCTGGAGTGGTTGGTGTGACTTACTCCTCACAAAGAGCCCTGCAATGCCATGCTAAAGATGTCAGTGAGCCATTGAAGAGTTTTTAGTAGAAGGGTATTTGCAAGTGTAGGAAGATATCTTTTCTGTAGCAGTACGGAGGATAGGTTGGGGATGGACATAGATGGACATGAAAAAGTAATCTCATCAGGAGGCTGTTGAAATAATCTAGCCAAACAGTGAGGACAGATAGCTGTAGAAAGGCATGGGCTTTTTGATTAGTGAAAAATCAATGGATTTGTGAGAGATGTTTAGAAGGTACAAGTGACTGATTGTTGACAGGGATGTGGGAGAGAGACAAGCTGTATGACTCCCAGATTCCAGGCTTGAATTGAATGACGTCTGACATGACCTACGTAGAGTTGGGCCAAACTTCACAGGTTGAGAGCACAGTTTTCTGCAAGACTGCCCTCACTTCAGACACTAGCTGCTAACCTGGGGATCCCTAGGTCACTCTTACAACCAGCTGGCTACAAGTTCAGGGGTTCCCACTACCCTCTCAGGTTTGATAATTCTCTAGAACAACTCACAGAACTTAGGGAGGCCTTACAGTCGAGCCCAGGACAACATAGTCATGAACATCGTGGATCCCCTTACACATGGCTTTTCTTCTGCCTCTGCCACGCCAGAGACAACAAGGCCAACCCCTCCTTTTCCTCCTCCTCTTTAGCCTATCCAAGCTGAAGACCTTTAAGGTGACACACTTCCATTTAATGAATAATAAATATATTTTTCTCATAATTTTCTTAATAATGTTTTCTTTTTTCTAGGTTTATTGTAAGAATACAATATACAATACATATACAAAATATGTGTTTACAGTTTTTGTTATCAGCAAGACTTCAAGTCAACAATAGGCTATTCATTGTTATGTTTTTTTTGGGAATCAAAAATTATATGCAGATTTTTGACTGTATAGGGGACTGGTGCCCCAACCCCCGAGTCGTTCAGGGAGCAGCTGTACTTACAATGATATTGTTGTTATAGCCAAAGGATATAAATCGGAACCAGCCAAAAGGAGAAACTTACAGGGCGAGGTCTAGAAGGATGCGCAAGGTGACGCTTCTTTCACCCTCTCTTCCTGGAGTCAGGATGCTTTACTCTCCCGGAAGTGTGACAATAGGGGGATTATGGCATCACATGGAGGTGTGATAGTACTGCTATAGTTTGGATATGGTTTGGTTATTTGTCCCACCAAATCTCATGTTGAAATTTGATTCTTGATGTGGTGGTGTTGGGAGGTGGTGCCTAATGGGAGGAGTTTGGGCCATGGGGGCAGATCCCTCGTGAATGGCTTGGTGCCGACCTCATGGTAATGAGTATGTCCTCACTGTTCATTCTCATGAGAAGTGGCTGTTGCCCCTCTGTCTTGCTTCTGCTCTTGCCATGTAAGTTCTGCATGCTGCTGGCTCCCTTTCACCTTTCTCTGTAAGTGGAAGCAGCATGAGGCCATCGCTAGAAGCTGAACGGGTGCAGGCACGATGCTTCCTGTGCAGCCCGCAGAACTGTGAGCCAAATAAACCTTTTTTTCTTTGGAATTACCCAGCCTCAGGTATTTCTCTGTAGCAACACAAATGGACTAAGAGAAATACATAGAGTATTGCCAATTAGGGAAGCTCACGTGGTCCATTGAATCATTGCCCGTGGTTCTTAATCTCTTGTTCTCTTCCTCTCCCCAAAGGTTGAGTTGATATCACATGGCTCAAAGCCCCAGCTCTCTAATCACATGGTTGGTTTTCCTGGCATGGTCACCCCCCATTCTGAGTTGTCTTGTTGGCGTTAACTATATAGGGGCCCACCATGAGTCACCTCATTAGCATAAAATTTCAGGGCCTGTTGTGATAACAAAAATAATCCTGTCATTAGGGTATTTCCAAGGTTTTAGAGGCTATTTTCCAGGGACCCGGGACAAAGGCCAGCTAAATTCTTTATTATACAGGGTGCAGGGAACTGATATTGGAAATAGAGAAAGGAGCAGGTTTAAATAGAAACAAAATGTGTTTCAGTAAATACTCAGCAGCTAATTCAAAATAGAGGCCGGGAGCTTCAGATAGAGTGTGAGTGTAAAATTGTGAGATAGAAAGGTTGGTTGGTGATATGGGTGTGGATGAGTTTGTTCAGGAGTTTTTAAAGGGAAAGATTTAGAATTGCTTTGGGAATGTAAAGGGCAGAGGAAAGAGGAGATCTGAGGCGGTGAATGTAGCCAGAGAGCAGAAGTGTCAGGAAAAGGGCAGTGTCAGGGTTTCAAGAAGAGGGGGATTAATACCATGTATATCAGCAGCGTCAAAGGTCAGAGAGAAGTCAGGGAGGCCCGACTGAAGAGTGGTCATTAGGTTAGTAAATGAAGTATTTTTAGTGAATTGGTGAAGACTAAAGTCATGTTGTAGCTTATGAAGAAGAAATAGCATAAACCATTGAAGGCTGACTGTGAGAGGAAGGAGAGGTTGATAGTAGCTAGAGGATTTGTAGAGTCAAGTGAAGGAATTTTTTTTTTTTGGTGTCAATTTTATCTATCTTTTTAAAACATTTGTGTTTTTGAATTGATACATAATAAATGTACATACTTTTGGGGTTCATGTGATAATACATTCGCATAATTTGTAAAGATCCAATCAGTGTAAATGGGATATCCACCACCTTTAACATTTGTCTTCGTGCTAAGAACATTCAAATTATTAAATTATTCTCTTCTAGTTATTTTGAAATAGACAATAGACTATTGTAAACTGTGGTCACACTACTGATTTATCAAGTTGTACTCATTAATCAACCTCTCTTAATTCCCCCTTGACCCCTACCCTTCCCAGCCTCTGGTAACCATCAGTCTGTTCTGTCTTTATGAGATGCTTTTTTAACTCCCACAAATGAATGAAAACATGTGATATGTGTCTTTTTGTGTTTGGTGTATTTCACTTAACATAATGACTTCCACCTCCATCCATGTTGCTATAAATGACAAGATTTTATTCTTTTTTATGGCTGAATAGTATTCCATTATATATATATACCACATTTTCTTTCTCCATTCATCCATTGTTGGGCACTTAGGTTGATTTCATATTTTGGCTGTTGTGAACAGTGCTGTGATAAACACAGGAGTGCAAATAACTCTTCGATATATTGATTCCCTTTTTTTTTCTCTTTTTTTGGATGTATACCCAGTAGTGGAATTACTGGATCATATGGTAGATCTACTTTTAGTGTTTTGAGGAACGTCCACACAGTTTTCCACAGTGGCTCCCACCAACAGTATAGGAGCATTCCCCTTTTTCCATATCCTCACCATCATCTATTATTAGCTATCTTTTTGATGAAAGCCATTTTAATTGGAGTGAGATGATCTCATTTTGGTTTGGACTTGAATTTCTCTAATGATGAGTGATGTTGAGCATTTTATATCTGTTGGACATTTGTATGTCTTTTGAGAAATGTCTATTCAGACCTTTTGCCCATTTTAAAATTGGATTATTTGTCTTTTTGCTGTTGAGTTGCTTGAGCTGCTTATGTGTTCTGGTTACTAATCCCTTGTCAGATGGATATTTTGCAAATATTTTCTCCCATTGTGGGAGTGTCTCTTTGTTGTTTCCTTTGCTGTGCAGAAGCTTTTTAGTTTTATATAATCTGTTTATCTGTTTTTGCTTTGGTTGCCTGTGCTTTTGAGGTCTTACACAAAAAATCTGCCTGGACTGATGTCCTGTAGCATTTCCCCAGTGTTTTCTTCTAGTAGTTTCATAGTTTCAGGTTTTTAACCTATTTTGATTTGATTTTCGTATATGGTCTTTAATCCATTTTGATTTTTGTATATGGTGAGAGATCGGCATCTAGTTTCATTCTTCTGTATATGTTTATCCAGTTTTTCCAGCAACATTTATTGAAGAGACTGTTCTTTCCTTAAGGGCTTTTTGTAGTGTGACAGATTAAAGTGTATTTATATACCGAGGGGAAAGAGCCAGTAGACAGAGATACAGGAAAGAGAGAAATTAATTAAAGGAGTAATGTCATGAGAAGGTGAAGTTTATAAATATCGTACAGTAGCTATGAACAGATGCTAATGTTAGAAATGATCGTCTATAGGAGGTGGCCACATTAATGGCATTACAGGATGGCCCTCTCAGAGAGAATGGAAAAAGGCATCGCAGAAATAAGAACTTTGCTCTGGCTCTGCCTATAGCATCAATTGGTCGTTTTCATGGTTTTTAAAATCTCAACCTCATGCAAAGTTGAGGGCTCCCTAACAAAACAAAAAAATATTTTTGTAAAACTAATGTTTCAAATCTTAGTGATTCCTGGCTGATCTGTGTATCAAAATTCTATAGCTAGAAAAGCATTTGGACAGTTTCTGAATTTGGAGTTTATGGAACTTTGACATACACATACATAGTTTTCAAAGCTTAAATCCCCAGAAGCTTGTCAAACCAAAGTAGCAAATGGATCAGAATTCCTCTTAAGGAATCACCAAATATTATGCACAAAAATTTAGTGTGAGCTATGTATTTAAACTCTATTAAAAGTACTGGAAGAAAATAATTATTTAAGAACCCATTAGTTTTTTAAGACTAGAGGATTGGTTTCCTTGAATAATTTTTATTCTTCACTGATTTGTTTTTATAGAATACTTTTATGTTTGTTTTCAAAACTAAGAAGGAACTAAAGTTTGGTTTTTATTCTGCATTTACTGGCTCTTTCATCACTATCACTGTTTTATATAAACTGTCTTAACACTATAAAATGATACAAATCTTGCTAATTTGATTATGTTTGAATCACCACTGGATTTTTTACTGTTACCTTATTAACTCATAAATGGGTCTTTATTTTTTACTGAAAGCTGTATATTATAAATGCACTGTGGAAGATAGGTTCTGTCCCTTATAGAGGGTAAGGAATGTGTAATTCTGCCACATGTGATAGAAAATGTCTTATTTTTAATATGTGTAAACAGAACAGTTGCTTTTAAGCAGTGCTCAGTATTATATATATATATATCATATGCCAGGTTCAGGAAACTGAGATTCTATCTAAATATATGAGAAAACTGTTTGTTGTCTAGGCTTTTTGTTAGATTATCTCTGACTACCTCTGACTTGAGACATTTTGTGAAATTTCTTCATTTTTTTCTAGCTATAAAATGATACTCTTGCTAAATGCATCATGATTTTACTGTGATAATTTTGAGTTTATCTTTTGATGGAAAAATCTTAATGTACATTAATAGCTGATGATAATTTATAAAACTTTTTAAATCTGATAAATCATTGAATTCATCTTTTGAATGTCAGGGTGTACTGATGGTTGGACCCCCAGGCACTGGTAAAACTATGCTAGCTAAAGCTGTTGCCACTGAATGTGGTACAACATTCTTCAACGTTTCCTCTTCTACGCTGACATCTAAATATAGAGGTGAATCTGAGAAGTTAGTTCGTCTGTTGTTTGAGATGGTGAGTGACGATAAATTCAGATTGCAAAGTAGTGTGTGTAGGCCTGTGATGCTCGCATAAATCAGTTCTGTCCACCTGGAATCTTTTTTGAAAAGGGCAGTGTAGTTCTATTTTAGTAGTTCTTGACACACTGACGAGAAATGGGATGATGAGTTTTGTGGGGTAGTTGGTGTGTCTTCAGTGTATCTTTTTCTTTAAGGTACAACAAGGCCTTTTGGCACCCTGTCCACTGAGGGTGGAAGAAGAGACTTTGGTGGTGTGTGTGGGTTGACTAGTATTTCTGCATCTCTAGTGAGCTGATGGAAGAGAAGAATATTTTAATATGTATTTTAAAAATCAGAGCCTGACCTGTCCTTAAAGTTTATTCCTTTTTCATATGGGATTTGGAGTAACTTAAGAATGTATATTTGAGGATTGAGATTGACTTATTTTTGAAAAATTTTTCATTATGGAAATTTTCAGACATGAATGTAGAAAGCATAGTACAATGAACCCCTATGTATCTATCACCCAACTTCACCAGCCATATAACCTTTATTATTAGAAATTTCTTTTTTCTCATGGGAATGATTGATTTAGCCTTTGCCATAACCAGGTGATGGCATTAAAACAGTGAGAAGTTTCTGCTCTCTTTTGCCATTGTTTTAAAAGATTTTTTTAACTACTCTGATTGTTTTATGAGATTATTGAATGATTTCTTTAAAATATTTTCATAAAGGCTAGATTTTATGCCCCTACCACGATCTTCATTGACGAGATAGATTCTATCTGCAGTCGAAGAGGAACCTCTGATGAACATGAGGCAAGTCGCAGGGTCAAGTCTGAACTGCTCATTCAGATGGATGGTAATTGATATTTAATTATTGTTTCGAAACTCTTATTTTTCAATATTTTGTGTAAACTCATAATCAATGGATGGATTAGAAGGCAACCTAAGTTTAATTATTTGTTCATTCACCCGTTTGTACATTTGTTCATGCACTCAGAAAGCATTGCTTGCATACTTGTTAGAGATCATGCACCATTTCAGGTTCCGAGGTTACAAAGAAAAAGGCTGCTATGGCCTTCAAGGAGCTTACTATTTGGAGCAAAGGTTCTAGAGGCATGATCTGGAGTCCTAGGGATCCTTGAGACCCTTTAAAGAATCTGCAAGGTCAAAACTATTTTCATAGGAATATCAAGTCATTGTTTGCCTTTTCTTTTTCACTCTCACGAGTGTACAGTAGAGTTTTCTAGAGGCTGTAAGATGTAGGGTATCATAAAAGGTAGAAAGCAGAAGCAGATATGAGAATCCAGCTTTTCTCTAGTTAGACATTAAAGAGATTTGCAAAAATGTAAAAATAAAAGCCCCTCTTTTTTTAAATATTTTGGAAAACATACTTTTCATTAAAATATGTAAACAAGTAATGAATTTATCATTTTTTAAGTGAACTAATATTTTTAAATTTCAATTTTAGGTTTTTTCTTTTTTTTCTTACAATTTCCCCATGCACCATCTATTTTAAGTTTTAAAGATATTGATAGATACACTCCACACACAAAAAAGCTGTTGGGGGTTCTCAATAATTTTTTTTTTTTTAAGATTCAGAGTCTTGCTCTGTTGCCCAGGCTGGAGTACAGTGGTGTGAACACAGCTCGCTGCAGCCTCGACCTCCTGGTCTCAAGCAATCCTCCTGCCTCAGCCTCCTAAGTAGCTGGGACCATAGGCCCATGCCACCACATCTGGTTAAGTTTTATTTTTCTGTAAAGACAGGGTCTCACCATGTTTCCCAGGCTGTAGTTGAACTGTTGAGCTGAGGTGATCCTCTGGACTCAGCCTCTCTAAGTGCTAGGATTATAGACATGAGCTACTGCATGCAGCCTCAGTACTTTTTAAGAGTATAAAAGGGTCACACACAGTATAAGAACCACTGATCTGGATGAGAAGCAGGCAACTGATCAGATGAGTATAATACATTATGGTACATTCTGGGGTAGAAGTAAAGTCTGGGTGCAGTAGAAACATAGGAGAGGCACCACCAAGACTCAGGGGGAGTCTTGGAAACGGATAGCCGAGTTGGACTTTGAAGCATTGGTAGGAGTTATCCAGACAGAGAAAAAAGGCCCTGAGGAGCCATAGAAGGAAGAGGGTTATGGGCTCAGAGCTGCTGTTTAGAGGTAAGTTACGCTGGTAGTTAGTTGTGTGGTAGACAAGAGGCTGTTCAAGCAAAACATTAGAACAGATAAAATATGTTTAAAAATATCCAGGGTGAGGAACTGAGTGCAGTGGCTCATGCCTGTAGTCCCAGCACTTTGGGAGGCTGAAGTGGGAGGATCACTTGAGGCCAGGAGTTCAAAACCAGCCTGGTTAACATAGCAAGACTTTAAGCAACAACTGTAGAAAGTAGCTGGGTGTGGTGGCATGTGCCTGTAGTCCCAGCTACTCAGGAGGCTAAGGTGGGAGGATAGCTTGAGCGCAGGAGTTTGAGGCCACAGTGAGCTGTAATTGTGCCATAGCACTCCAGCCTGGGCAGCAGAGCAAGAACCTGTCTCATAACAACAACAACAAAACACCAGTAATATCCAAGTTGTATTGTTTCAAAACAGTCATGGTAATTCATCAACTGTGGATACTTACTGAATACTTATAACGTACTATGAGACCCTTCCCTCAATGAGTTTACCATTTTAACTTTTGCTAAAATATGAGAGAAAGGAATAAGTACGTTTTATTTTTGAGGTGGGGTATAGGGGAAAACATTAGGTGTTTAAAATTGGAAAAGGAAATTACTGAATACAAATTTAGTCAGCTGAATTTCATTGAAGGATATTTGTGATGATTGTTGATTACTAGTTTGACAGCTTGATTCTTTGTCATAATGATTGGAGTTTAGTAATAAGAAAATATTACAAGTTTCAGTGAGCCAACATCATGCCAGAGCACTCCAGCCTGAACAACGGAACCAGACCTTGTTTTTTAAAAAAATAACTATATTGAACTAGTTTGCTTTAAATCCACTAGTACTTTATTATGCCAGACTAGAAAGTCTTATCAGTAAAGTTTATGGGTTTTTTATCTTTTATTTTTCACTACATATTTTCTAGAGTTTCTGTTGTGTGACCTGAAATTTTTTATTCTAGAAATTTTATTCTAAAAAGGAGACACTGTGTGTGTACATGTAGTTGGTTTGGTTATTTTTATCTGTGATTACTGGGTTCATTCTTAAATGTCTTGTTTATTTTTTATAAGTCACTTAAAAGTTTAAAGGACAACATCATGGAAATATAACCTGTCTTTCAAAATTATAATTGCATGCTTAGAATATTAAGTAAATGTGAACCCTCTGTTTTCACTTCTTGAGAAAATAGACTAAAAACTAAAGTAAAATTTTTGCAGAACTTTGTGATTTCAAGGAAATAAGAGGAATAAAACAGAGCCTAATCTCCCATGCCTTTTCTTTTCAGGGAAATATGCATTCATTTTCTTACAGAAAAATGGATATTTTTATTGGATTAAAATCCTGCAGTGGGTTACACAAAAAAAAAAAAGAAAAAGAAAAATCCCACACTAGGTTATGTGAATTCTTCTACTTCTTTGTTTTGAGTGTGGTTTTGCCACCACACAGAGGTCAGGACTACACTGTCTTCTTCATCATTGATTCTGCCCTTTGGCTAACAGAAATGTTAACTGAATGAAAGAATAAAGGGTTGTAAGGAAAACACTATCTTTTCCTCCCTTACTGTGTGTAGGAGTTGGAGGAGCTTTAGAAAATGATGATCCTTCCAAGATGGTTATGGTATTGGCTGCTACTAATTTCCCGTGGGACATTGATGAAGCCTTGCGAAGAAGGTTAGAAAAAAGGATATATATACCTCTCCCAACAGGTATGATGCCTTCTCTATTTTGAGCTTTCTGTTACTTTCTGTTACCTTTCCCATGTGTCTGAATCTTTTTTTCCATGGCCATTCTGCTTAAAGAAGTTTATAGCATCACAAAACTAATTTGTAGTAGATGTGAACACAGGCCACGGTACTCTATTGAAATTTCTTACATTTCAGAGAAATTCTTAAATTTGGAACAATATTCATGTTAATAAATATGGTAGCACTTTTAAGTTTTCACTTTTAAACTTGAAGATTTTTTAAAATCTTTTTCAAAATATGCTGTCTTGGAGTGAGTGTGTGTGTGTGTGTATTTTTATTTTTTTATATCTGAGACAGAGTCTTACTCTGTTGCCCAGGCTGGAGTGCGGTGGCATGATCTGAGGTCACTGCAACCTCCACCTCCTAAGTTCGAGTGATTCTTGTGCCTTAGCCTTCCGAATAGCTGGGATTACAGGTGTGTGCCACTACACCCAGCTAATTTTTGTGTTTTTAGTAGAGACAGGGTTTTGCCATGTTTTCTAGGCTGGTCTCGAACTCCTGGCCTCAAGTGATTTCCTGTCTCGGCCTCACAAAGTGCTGGGATTACAGGTGTGAACCACCACACCTGGCCTGGAAAATATAATTTCATCCTGTTAATGAATGCTAAAATTTCCGTACATGAGTTTTTTCTTTTTATTTTGAGGTAAAGTGTGCATAGAATGAAATGTACTTAAGTATATAATTTGAAAGAGTACAAATCAGTTACTCCTGTTTAATCAATACCCTAATCAAGATGTAGGGCATTTCTATCATCCTATAAAGTTCCTGTGTGCTCCTACCAGCTAACCCTCCAATAGGCATTCACTGTATGTGATTTTTATCACCATAGATTAGTTCTTTCTCTTGTTAAACTTCATATAAATGGAATCGTAACAGCATATACGCACTGTGTCTGGCTCCTTTCACTTGAGGTTCATCCATGTGATCACATGTATAAGCAGCTTATTCCTGGTTTGATTATACCACAATTTCTTTATTCTCCTTTTGATTGATATTTAAGTTATTTCTAGTTTTTTGGCTATTATGAATAAAGCTGTAAACTTTCTTGTACACATCTTTTTTATGGATGAATGTTTTCAATTCTTTTGGATAATATAAGAAAAGAAAGGATGGGTCATAGGGTAGGCATATGTTTAGCTTTTATAGGAAATACCCAAATTATTTTTCAGAATGGTTGTACCATTTTGTATTCCATCATCAACAAATGGGAATTCAAATACTTCCGTATCCTTGCCGACATGTGGTGTTGTCAGTATTTTAATTTCAGTCATTCTAGTAAGTATGAAATGCTATCTCATGATTTTAATTGGTATTTCTCTGATGAGTTACATAGAGTACCTTTTTATGTGCTTTTTATGGTCATGGTATACTTTTTGTGTAGTGTCATTTCTTTTTCCCAGTTTTTAATTGGATTATTTGTTGCTGTATTAATGCTTTTTATGTTATTAGATCTGTGCATTGTGAATATTTTCTTCCAGTTTGTGGTTTGCCTTTTGATTTTCTTTATGGTATCTCTTAATAAGTAGACATTTTAAATTTTGATGAAGTCCTGTTGACAGTTTTTTTAAATGAATAGTACTTTTAGTGTCTTAAGAAATCTTATCTATCCCAAAGCTGCAAAGTTTTTCTCCTGTTTCCTTTTGGAAACTGTATTTATGTCTGTGATTCCTCTTGAATGAATGTGTATGTGTGCGCGCGCGCGTGTGTGTGTGTGTGTAGATGAGTAATGTTTTTCATATATACAGTTGTAGCATCACGTACTGAAAGTTTTCTTTTTTCATTGAATTACTTCGGCACCTTCATTGAAAATTATTTTGTTGTGTATGTGTGGGTCTATTTCTGAATACTATTCTGTTCCATCGTTTTTTAAATTCATACACATGGTTATCTAAGTTATTTGTGTTTTTCTTGAGCAAGCTTTGGTAACTTGTGTCTTTCAAAGAATTTGTCTGTTTTTTGTAAGTTGTGAGATTGTTTTGAATTTGACCTAATGTGAATGTGGAAGCTGATTAAATAGTTATGGGAGATGGTGGGTTTCATGTCTGGTTCTGGAACTTGAAGTCAATAAGGAGGGCACTTAGGAAGAGATGATGAATGTGAAGTGGTAGAAGTAAGGACAGACTCTACCTGTGGAGGTGGAGTCCATGAGGATACATTGAAATCTATGTCGAACTCTTTTTTTTTTTTTCCACTGAGACTCCTAAGCTTGATGAATGGACTTTCCGACAGAAGAAGCTAGCTAAATGTATACCTGGCTCAAGAGTCAAGAAAGCTGAAGGGGCCGGGTGTGGTGGCTCATGCCTGTAATTCCAGCACTATGGGAGGCTGAGGCGGGTGGATCATGAGGTCAGGAGATCGAGACCATCCTGGCTAACAGAGTGAAACCCCGTCTCTACTAAAAATATAAAAAATTAGCCAGGCGTGGTGGCGGGCACCTGTAGTCCCAGCTACTCGGGAGGCTGAGGCAGGAGAATGGCGTGAACCCGGGAGGCGGAGCTTGCAGTGAGCTGAGATCGTGCCACTGCACTCCAGCCTGGGTGACAGAGCGAGACTCCGTCTCAAAAAAAAAAAAGCTGAAGGAAGAAATGTGGCAGAAACTACAAAGAGCTGAAGGTACAAGTGCTGCCTCACACTAACAAGGAGAACGGAGAACCAAGAAATAAGTGACAGTATGTGCCAGCTTTCTGAGATGATTCATTTTTGCCTTTCACGTCTCAGACATAACTCATGTGGTCCACAATAACCTGGAACTATGCAATAAAGAGAATTCTGGGAAATGAAATTCCACCTTCACTTAAGTTGGCATAATACAAATCCACACACCTTATTTTCCTTTTTTTGGCCATAGGATCTATAGTGATGGCTCATTTTTCATTCCTAGTATTAGTGATTTGTCTCTATTGTTCTTCATAATTTTTGGTTGAGATTTATCAATATTGTTAATCTTTTCAAAGAACCAAATTTTTGCTTTGTTAATTTTCTATTTTCTATTTCAGTGATTTCTTCTCTCTTTAAAACAATTTTTTTTGCTTTATACTTTGAGTATAATTTTTTCATTCTGAAACTAAGATTATTGATTTTAGGGACAGCCCTCTCCCACTTTTTTTTAAAGAGACAGAATATTGCTCTGTTACCCAGGCTGGAGTGCAGTGGCATGATCGTAGCTCACTGCAGCCTCAAACTTTTGGGATCAACAGATCCTCCTACCTCAGCCTCTTGAGTAGGGACTGTAAACACATGCCACTGTGCCTGGCTCATTTTTTTTAATTTTTATTTTTTGTAGAGACAGAGGCTTGCTGTGTTTCCCAGGCTGGTCTCAAACTCCTGGCCTCAAGCAATCCTCCTGATAGCACTGGGATTGCACATGTGAGCCACTGCACCTGGCCTTTTTTTCTTTTTTTAATGTGTACATTTTAAAGCTATAAATTTCTCATTAAGTACTGCTTTGCTTTTATCTCACAAATTTTGCTATATCATTTTTTTTTCTATTAAGTTAGAACCATTTTCTTTTTTTTTTCTTTTTTTTTTTTTTTGAGACGGAGTCTCGCTCTGTCGCCCAGGCTGGAGTGCAGTGGCCGGATCTCAGCTCACTGCAAGCTCCGCCTCCCGGGTTTATGCCATTCTCCTGCCTCAGCTTCCTGAGTAGCTGGGACCACAGGCGCCCTCCACCTCGCCCGGCTAGTTTTTTTTTTTTTTTTTTTTTTGTGTTTTTTTTAGTAGAGACGGGGTTTCACCCGTTAGCCAGGATGGTCTCGATCTCCTGACCTCGTGATCCGCCCGTCTCGGCCTCCCAAAGTGCTGGGATTACAGGCTTGAGCCACCGTGCCCGGCCAGAACTATTTTCTAATTTTCCTTTTTTTCCCTCTTTGGTCCTTGAGTTATTTAGCATTTAAATTGGTTTGGGAGCCAAATAACTGGGGTATTTTCTAGGTATCTTTTTGTTGATTTTTAATTTAATTCCATTGCAGTCAGGAACATACTCTGAATGATGTCAATTTTTAAACTTCTTGAGATTTGCCCTTCAGCCTATAGTCTGTCTTGGTGAATGCTCCAGATGCAATTGAATAGATTGTTTATTCTGAGCTTGTTATAACATTCTATAAATGTCAGCTAGATGAAGTTGGTGTGATAGTATTATTCCAATAATAAGATCCTTGCTGACTTTTTAATCTAGTTTTTCTCTCAGTTACTGAGAGTGGCTTATGGAAATCTTCATCTGTGACTGGGAACTTGTTCATTTCTCCCTTTAGTTCTTTCAGTTTCTGCATTATGTTTTGCTTCATGTGTTTTGATGTTCTGTTGTTAAGTAAATAAATTATCATTGTTATGTCTTCTTGGTCCTATTACCACTATGAAATGCCTCTCTATCTCTGAGAATACACTTTGACTTGGTATCTGCTTTGACTGCTATTAAATTAGCCTCAGTGTCTTTCTTTTCCTATTGTTGGTGTGCTAATATGCTTTTCATCTTTAATTTTTACCCTAACCTGTCTTTGTATTTACAGTGCAGTTTTTATAGACAGCATATAATTGAGTCTTGCTGTTTGTCCAGTCTATCTCTCTTTTTTTGTTTGTTTGTTTGAGTTGGAGCCTCACTCCATTGCCCAGGCGGGAGTGTAGTGGTGCGATCTCAGCTTACTGCAACCTCTGCCTCCCAGGTTCAAGCGATTCTCCTGCCTCAGCCTCCCAAGTAGCTGGGACTACAGGCATGTGCCACCATGCCTAGCTAATTTTTTTCTATTTGTAGTAGAGACAGGGTTTTGCCATGTTGTCCAGGCTGGTCTTGAACTCCTGAGGTCAGGTGGTTTGCTCACCTTGCCTCCCAAAGTGCTGAGATTATTATGGGCGTGAGCCACTGTGCCTGGCTGTCTCTGCTTTTTAATAGAAGTATTTAGTCCATTTAAATTTAATGTAATTAGTGATATAACTGTGTTTAAGTCTGCCATCTTGCTATTTGTAGTGTTTGTTTCTCTGTACCCCCCTTGCTAATTTCTTTTGGGCTAATTGACTGTTTTTACTGTTCATTTTAATGCCATTAGTGGATTTTTAGCTGTACCTGACTATATTTATTTTAGTAGTTGTTCTAGCAATTACAGTATGCATAATTTTATATAGTTGTATGTGCTTTTATCTTTTAAATTGTATACCTAAATCAAAAGTGATTTATATACCACCACCATTATAGTACTACAGGATTCTGTACCTATCTTATATATACCTTTATTAGAGAACTTTATATTTTCATTTGCTTTTGTGTTGCAGTCTAGTATCCTTTTGTTTCAATTCGAAGGACTCCATTCAGCAATTTTTGCAAGGCAGGTCTATTCGTGATAAACTACCTAAGTTTTTGTTGATCTAGAAAGGTCTCCTTCATTTATTTCACCTTCATTTTTGAAGAGCAGTTTTGCCAAAATAGTATTCCTGGTTGGCAGACTTTTTCTTTTAGTACTTTGAATATATAATGTCACTCCTTTCTGACTTGTGATGTTTCTGCTAAGAAATATGTTGATATTTTATGAGTGCTCCCTTATAGATGACAAATAACTTTTCTTTTGTTGCTTTCATGATTCTGTCTTTGAATTTTGACAATTTGATTATGTGTTTCTATGGTCTTCCTTAGGTCATCCTACTTGGAGTCCCTTTAAGCCTCATGAATTTGTTCATTTCTTTTCTTATACGAGCATACCTTGTTTTATTATGCTCCTCTTTATTGCACTTTGCAGATACTGTGTTTTTCACAAATGGAAGGTTTGTAACAACCCTGAATCAAGCAGGTCTGTGAGGGCCATGTTTTCAACAGCATGTGCTCACTTTGTGTCTCTGTCACATTTTCGAAATTCTCACAATATTTCAGACTTTTCATTATTATTTATCTGTTACAGTGATCTGTGATCAGTGATCTTTAATGTTAGTGTTGTAATTGTTTTGGGGTACCACAAACTATGCCCACATAAGATGGCAAACTTAATTGATAAATGTGTGTTTTATGACTCTTCCTTTCCTCAGGCCTCCCCATACCCTCAGACACAAAAATACTGGAATTAAGCCAGTTAAGAACTCTACAGTGGTCTCTAAGTGTTCAAGTGAAAAGGAAGATGCAACTCAAGTGAAGGAAGAATTACATCTTCCTTTCCATGTAAAGGAAGACATTATGTGAAATCAGAAGCTAGACACGAATAAGCTTAGTGAGGAAAGCATGATGCAAGCTGAGATACACCAAAGCTAGACCTCTTATGCCAAACAGCCAAGTTATGAATGAAAAGGAAGAGTTCTTGAAGGAAATTAAAAGTGTTACTCCAGTAAATACATGAATGATAAGAAAGTGAAACAGCCTTATTGCTGATATGGATAGAGTGATCTGGATAGAAGATCAAACCAGCCACAACATTTCCTTAAGCCACAGCCTAATCCAGAGCAAGCCCCAACTCTTCAATTCTATAAAAGTTGAGAGAGGTGAGGAAGCTGCAAGAAAAAAAAATTGGAATCTCAGAGGTTGTTTCATGAGGTTTAAAGAAAGAAGCCATCTCCATAACATAAAAGTTCAAGGTAAAGCAGCAAGCAGCAAGTACTGACACAGAAGCTGTAGCAAGTTATCCAGAAGAACTAGCTAAGATTCCTTTTGAAATGCTACTGCTTACTGACAGTGCACCTGGGATATGTCTCTTTGATGGAGATATATAAGGAAATTCATGTTGTTTTCATGCCTGCTTACACAACATTCATTCTGCAGCCCGTGGATCAAGGAATCATTTTGACTTTCAAGTCCTACTTTTAAGGAATACATTTCGTAAAGTTATGGTTGCCATAGATGGTGATTTGTCTGATAAATCTGGGCAAAGTAAATTGAAAACCTTCTAGAAAAGAATCGTCATTCTAGATGCCATTAAGAACATTTTTGATTCATGCAAGGATGTCAAAACATCAGTCTTAACAGGAGTTTGGAGGAAATTAATTCCAACCCTCATGAATGACCTTGAGGGATTCAAGACTTTGGGTGGAGGACGTCACCACAGATGTAATGGAAAAGCAAGATAACTAGCATTAGAAGTGGTACTTGTAGTTGGGACTGGATTGCTGCAATCTCATGATAAAACTTGAACAGACAAGGGGTTGCTTCTTACAGATGAACAAAGAAAATATTTCTTGAGGTAGAATCTCCCGTGAAGATGCTGTGAACATTGTTGAAATAACAACAAATAATTTAGAATATTTTATAAACTTAGTTGATAAAACAGCAGCAGATTTGAAGAGAATCAACTCCAATTTCAAAATAAGTGCTGTTATGGGTAAAATGCTATCAGACAGCATTGCATGCTACAGAGAAATCTTTCATGCAGGGAAGAGACAACTGATACAGCAGAGTTGACTGTTTTCTTATTTAAGAAGTGGATACTGCCACCCCAACCTTCAGCAGCCACCACCCTAATTCATCAGCATACATCGACATTGAGGCAAGACCATCCACGAGCCAAAATATTACAGCTTGCTGAAGGCGGACATGATTGTTAGCATTTTTTTCTTTTTTTTAGCAATGAAGTATTTTTACATGAAGATATCCATTTTGTAGATGTAATGCTATTGTACACTTAATAGACTACAGTATAGTGTAAACATAGCTTTTCTATGCATTGGGAAACCAAGAAAATTGTGTGACTCACTTTATTGTGGTGGTCTGCAACCAAACCTGCAATATCTTCGCATTTAGGAGGTTTTTCGCTATTATTTCTTCAAATAAGCTCTTTGTTTCTCACTCGATTCCTTCTGGAGCTTCCATAGTATGTATATTGATCTATTTTATGGTATCTAAGTCCCTTAGGCTTTCTTCACTTTTCTTCATTCCTTTTCTTTTTTTTGTTTCTGACTTGATTATTTCAAATGACCTGTCTTTGGGTTCACTAAGTGTTCTGCTTGATCAAGACTGCTGTTGATGCTCTTTAGTGAATGTTTCAGTTCAGTTACTGTATATTTTAGCTCCATAATATCTTTTTGGTTCTTTATATAGCTTCTGTCTGTTAAATTCTTATTTTGCTCATGCATTGTTCTCTTGATTACATTTAGTTGTTTTTCTGGGTTATTGTGTATAGTGCTGAGGTTCTTTAAGATGATTATATTGAATTTTTTGTCAGATTAATTCTTAGATCTTTGTTTTTTTAGGATTGATTCCTAGAAATTAATTTTTTCCCTTTATTGATACATGTTTCTCTGTAACACGTGCCTTGTTTTTTGTTGTTGTGATTTGTGCATTTGAAAGAACAGCCAGCCCTTTCCATCTTTATGAACTCGCTTTGTACAGAGGAAGACCTTCACCAATCATCCTGGCTGGAGATTCCAAGATCTCTCAAACCTTTTGTGGGGCTATTGCCTCTCTGGGCTTGTGCATGTAATTTCCCAATTAGAGAGGTTTTCTGATTTCTTTTTCAGGAGCTTGTAGTCTCTCTTGCTCCTTCTGTTATCTATCTTTGGTATTGTAGCTTTCTGGAATGCAACAAATCTCTTAACTCTCTTTTGTTCTTTGTGGCCCCCGGGTCTCCAAGGTCTCCCAGTTCCATCAGTCCTTCAAGTCAGGTGAAATAGAAATCAGTCCCTTGGAAAGTCCTCTGAAAAACTGAAACATTAGACACATATTCCACTCTTCTCTTTCCCTCCCAAGTAAGGAGCCACAAGCTGGTTGCTTTCTCCCAACCATACGGAGCTGTGTTGGCTTTTGTCTACTGTATTACAAGTTGCTAGCGCTGCAACAACTTGCTGAGTTCTCTCTTTGTGCCTGCTGCAAGTGTGGCAAGACAGAAACCAGTCCCTTGGGCAGTCCACTGAAAAGCTGGAATGCTGGATGTACATTCCACTTTTCTCTTTTTCTCCCGAGGGAGACATTGTGAGGTAAACATTTCCTCTTGATTGCATAGAGCTGTGCTAGCTTGAGGAAGGAGCTGACTCAGTTAACATGAAATGGCTTTTCTTGGCCGGGCGCGGTGACTCACGCCTGTAATCCTAGCACTTTAGGAGGCCGAGGCAGGCGGATCACCTGAGGTTGGGAGTTTGAGACCAGCCTGACCAACATGGAGAAACCCCGTCTCTACTAAAAATACAAAATTAGCCGGGTGTGGTGGTGCATGCCTGTAATCCCAGCTACT
This sequence comes from Piliocolobus tephrosceles, assembly GCF_002776525.5. Lineage (NCBI taxonomy): Eukaryota > Metazoa > Chordata > Mammalia > Primates > Cercopithecidae > Piliocolobus > Piliocolobus tephrosceles. The sequence goes on from NC_045455.1 coordinate 85,825,375, forward strand.
CGGGAGGCTGAGGCAGGAGAATCACTTGAACCCAGGAGGTAGAGGTTGCAGTGAGCCGAGATGGCACCATTGCACCCCAGCCTGGGCACCAAGAGTGAAACTCCGTCTCAAAGAAAAGCAAAAAAAAAGAAAAAGAAAGAAAGAAAAGAAATGCCTTTTCTTACTCATTTCAGTGCAGTCCTAGGCTTTGAGCTTGCCTGTAGGGATGTGAATTCCTAACTGGTGTTTGAAGTTCTTATAAAGGCTTTTTGAACTATATTGTTAAGTTATCGTTTCTATGGGGGAACTGCTATAGGAAGTCTGAACATCCTCTTCTACTACCTTGCTGATGTCACTTGTGGCCTCCATTGTTTTTTGATACAGGTCAGCTGCTATTCATATCATTGTTCCCTTGTGTGTGATGTGTCTTTCTCCCTCTAGCCACTTTTTTTTAAAATCGACTTTATTGAGGAATAATTTATATACAATAAATTTTACTTATTTAAAATTTAATGAGTTTGACAGTTAAACAGCTGTGAAACCATACTACAATCAGTCTTTTATCCTCAAAAGATTCCTTGTGCCTCTTGTAATCCATCCTTCCCTCTTCCTTCTACACCTCCCCCTCAGGAAACCACTGGTCTAATTTTTGTCCATATAAAGCATTTTGAAGTTCATATTAATAGAATCCTACAGTAGGTATCATTTTGTGACTAGCTTCTTTCACTCAGCATGGTGATTTTGAATTTCATCCATGTTTGTTGTTTTTATTGGTGAGTAGTGTTTGTTCCGTTTACATGGACATACCACAGATTGTTTATCCATTCTCTTATTGATGAATATTTGCATTGTTTATGGTTTGGGGCTATTGTGAATAAAGTTGCTATGAATATTCATGTTCAAGTCTATGTAGACATAGACTTTTTGTCTTAGATAAATACCTGTACGTGAAATGACGGGGGTATGTGGTGTGGTATATGTCTACTGTAGAAAATAAGTTGGCAGTTTCTTTAGTGATTGTCTTCTGTGGTTGTTTTTTAAAGATACTCTATTTATCTTTGTGTTTCAGCAGGTTGACTGTGATGTGTTCCTTTTGTCCTGCATGTATGTTGGACTTCTTGATACTATCTCACAGGTCATTAAAACTCTGTTAAATGCTATTTACCAAAATGTTTTCTTTATATTTTTAAGATTGGATAATTTCTAAATCGATCTTCATGTACATCCCTAGTCCACTTTTAAACCTGTCTAGTGAATTTTTTAATTTAGATACTGTATTCTCCAAATCTAGCATTTCCATTTGTTTACCTTTTTTTTTTTTTTTTTTGTGAGATGGAGTTGCGCTCTTGTCACCCAGGCTGGGGTGCAGTGGCGCGATCTTGGCTCACCGCAACCTCAGCCTCCCGGGTTCAAGCGATTCTCCTGCCTCAGTCTCCTGAGTAGCTGGGATTACCAGCATGTGCCACCATGCTCAGCTATTTTTTGTATTTTAAGTAGAGACAGGGTTTCTCCATGTTTGTCAGGTTGGTCTTGAACTCCTGACCTCAGGTGGTTAGCCTGCCTTGGCCTCCTAAAGTGCTGGGATTACAGGTGTGAGCCACCTCACCTGGCCTCCATTTGGTTACTTTTTATAGTTTTTATTACTTTGCTGGGATTCCTCATTTGCTTATTTTTGTCTCTTTTTAAAAATTCTTTGGCATTCTTCCCTTCAAAAAGTAGAGCTTAGTTCCCTTCCATCTGAATGTGGATTAGACTTAGTGATTTTCTTCTAAGAAATAGGATATGGCAGAAGTGATGCTAAATGATTTCTGAGGCTAGATCATGAAAAGGATAGTTTCTGCCTGACTCTCCCTCACTTGGATTGCATGGGATCATTTACTCTTGAGGAGGCCACCTGTCATGCCTGGAACCATGTGGAGAAGCCCAAATGGGAAAGAACTGAAGTTTTCCACCAGCAATCAGCACCATCGTGCCAGCCATGTGAGAGCTACCTTTGGATGACTGTAGTTCTGGTCCATGTATTAACTGTGACTTCCTGAGAGACCTTGTGTTAGTCAGGGTCCTACAGAGAGACAGAACCAACAGGACATGTATATATAGACAGGTTTATTTTAGGCAGTTGGCTCACGATTATGGGGGCTGGTAAATCCAAAATCTGTACCCCAAGCTGGCAGGTTAGAGACCCAGGAAGAGCTGATATTGCAGTTCGGGTCCAAAGGCTATCAGGCCGGAGACCCAGGGAGAGCCATTGTTGGAGTTGAAATCTGAAGGCCATTTGCTGAATTTCCTCTTCCCGGGGTGGGGGTGGGTCACCGTTCAGTGTTGTGTTTTATTCAGACCTTCTGTTGATGAGACGAGGACCACCCATGTTAGGAAGGGCAGTCTGCTTTACTCAAAGTCCACTAATTTAAATGTTAATCTCATTGAAAAACATGTTCACAGACACATTCAGAATAATTTTTCTTTTTCTTTTTTCTTCTAAGATGGAGTTTCACTCTTGTTGCCTGGACTGGAGAGCACTGGTACAATCTCACCTCACTGCAACCTCCGCCTCCTGGGTTCAAGGGATTCTCCTGCCTCAGGCTCCCGAGTAGCTGGGATTACAGGCGTGTTCCACCACACCTGGCTAATTTTGTACTTTTAATAGAGACAAGGTTTCACCATGTTGGTCAGGCTGGTCTTGAACTGCTGACCTCAAGTGATCTACCCACCTCCACCTCTCAAAGTGCTGGGATTACAAACGTGAGCCACTGTGCCAGTCCCAGAATGATTTTTCATCCACTCTTTGAGCACCATTGCCCAGTCAAGTTGACATATAAAATTAACCATCACAGACCCCAAGCTAGAACTTTCTAGCTACACCACTCTTAAATTCTTGACACACAGAAACTTGGAGGATAATAGTTATGTAAAATCTCTACGTTTTAGTAAAATTTTTTATTCAGAAATGGATAATCTACCACTTTATAGCTTTTGTCAGCTAATTTTAGCATTTGATTCATTTGTTTCTGTTAGCTACTTTTTAATTCTCTTGAGTGTGGGCCATATTTTTCTGCTTTTTCACATATCCAATAATTTTATTGTATGTGCTACATTGTAGGGATTACAGATTATGTATTTTCCTTGAAATGGTGTTCTGGCAGGCATTCAGATTACTGGCAGAACTAAGAAAAGTCAGTATTCAGTTCTTTACTGCCTGTTGGCTAATACATGCAAACAGTTTTCTTTATATTCTGTCTCATGTTATAGTTGTTTACCATAGGAGGGCAAGTTTGGTAACAGTTATTTCATCATGACTAACAGTGGAAACTTCACCTATGAATTTTGAAACTTAATTTCTGTAACATATTCCTTGGTCACTTTTTTGACTAGACCCCAAGGCTATATAACATAGTTACTTGATAGATTTTTAGCTCACAGATTCCATCTTGTATTATCTTTTCTGGCTGTGACTCTGTATTCTAATAATTTAATAATGTCATTACTTAAAAAGAAAACTTTTCTTTTTCTTAAAATAGTGCTTAATTTGGCTGGGTGTGGTTGCTCACACCTGTAATCTCTGCACTCTGGGAGGCCAAGGTGGGCGGATCACCTGAGGTCAGGAGTTCGAGACCAGCCTGACCAATACGATAAAACCCTGTCTCTACTAAACATGAAAAAGTTAGCCAGATGTGGTAGCAAGTGCCTGTAATTCCAGCTACTCAGGAGGCTGAGGCAGGAGAGTCACTTGAACCCTGGAGGTGGAGGTTGCAGTGAGCTGAGATCATGCCACAGCACGCCAGCCTGGGTGACAGAGCGAGACTCCATCTCAAAAAAAAAAAAAAAATCAAAAAAACTTAATTTACTGATTAAGCTCATAAAATAATAAGCTTATTTAAGGCAACAACAGAAGCAATTAGATTTAGAACCTATAAGCCATGCTGGAATATTGCACCTCTGAGAATTAACTCCTTAATACCTGGCTCTCTGATACATCAGTCATACACAAGTTGAAATTTGAGTGTTTTTTTCCTTATTTGTGATTTTAAAAGTTTCTTTCTATTCTTTTTCTCTTCATCCATGTTTTTGTTTGTTTGTTTGTTTGAGATGGAGTCTCACTCTATTGCCCAGGTTGGGGTGCAGTGGCCTAATTTCGGCTCGCTGCAGTCTCCACCTCCCACATTCAAGCAATTCTCCTGCCTCAGCCTCCCAGGTAGTCAGGATTACAGGTGCACACCACCACGCCTGGCTAACTTTAGTATTTTTAGTAGAGATGGGATTTCACGATGTTGGCCAGGCTGGTCTCCAACTCCTGACCTCAAGTGATCCACCTGCCTCCACCTCCCAAAGTGTTGGGATTGCAAGCATGAGCCACTGTGCCCAGCCCATGTTTTGTTTTCTAAACAAAATATGTGTATGATATCTAATATATTTGAAAGTTTAGTTTTACTGCCATATTACAGTGATTATAAATAAAAATTGATACCAGTGGAGAAAATAAAATTTTTGCTGCTTGAACTGTCAGTCTTATTTCAACTTTTGTTTTTTGAACTTTAATGCTTCACTGTAATATAGGGAGAAAAAATATAATTAGAAAATAGTTGATGACAGCAAGTTTCTGAACTGCTAAGGAAAGCTTAGGTATTAGGGGAGAGACATACTTTGTATTGGTATAAAGGCAGGAACTCAGTTTCCTTTGGAATTATACAAGAAGAAAGTAAATATGGCTGAGAGGCTTCCTTCTAACCTTGTTTTTCTGTATGAAAAGTTTGCGACAGTTAATGACTTTGGGTTGCTTCTCTTTGTTTATTGTGGCTCTGAAAGTGCGTATGATCATGAAACCTGGAAAATGCTTTTTCCTCAAGGGGCTCCCAAACCAATCATTAGAACTCTACTCTTTCTTTCATCTGTATTAATTCATCAACAAGTGTTCATTTAGCTCTTTGCTATCTGAAAGACATTTGTTAGGAAATGTGGGAATATAAATAATGTGCATTCCTTGTTAGAGAACTGTCTTGGAAGCCAGACATGTACTTACCCTATCTGCAGTAAAACAGTGGAATGCATGAGCCGAGAGCTCTGCACAGTATTTTTGGAACGGAGATGGAGAAATCCTAAATTCTGACTGGTGTACTTAGGGGAGACTTCATGGAGGAAGTTGCATTTTAACTGAATTTTCATAGAGAAAAGTAGAATTGAAGCCATGGGTGCTTGAAAATGAATAGATAGATAGGTGTTGGCTGGAGCCACCTGATAGGATAAAAAGACCTGGAAGAGATTGAACAATAAATAAAATTTAAGAAGATGAGAGATCTGAAAATAATGATTTTGGAAATTCAGGGTAAAATTAGTGGAAATAAAAGTAAAATGTATTAAAATTTTAAAAATTGGACAATTTATGAACAAAACCAGCTGTGAATAAGAATTTTTATTTGAAAAAGGCAAGGATTATAAGAATCAGGATAGATGAAATCAGAAAGCCATCTAACGTAATTAGATGTAATGCCTCTTTATATAATTTCCAAAAAGAAATATCCGTATTTCTTTAAGAATTAGAAATTGGTGGCAAGAAAAGCCAATATATCACTTATTCTTGTGGTTTAACAAACCACTCCAAAATTTAATGAGACAAAATAATCATATTATTCTCACATCGGATGGGGCATAGTTGGGATGGTTTGTGTCTGTTCCATGATGCTTGGGTCATGGTTGGTGGCGACTCCACAGCTGGGGCCTGGGATCCTCTGGAATGTCTTTGTTCACATGCCTAGATCCCTGCTGGGACTGGTTTTCTGGAGCACCTACCTGTTACCTGTGGCCTCGAGATACTTGGATCTCACAGATGGTAGCTCAGGGCTTCAGAGCTGATTGTTCCACTGGATAAGGTGGAAATGGCATCGAATTTTATGAATTAGCCTTGGAGGTGATGTAATGTCCCTTCTGCTCATACTTGTGACATTCTCAGGCCCACACTGATTCCAGGGGAGGGAAATTAGACTGCCTCTGGTTTGGGGGGTCACATTGTAGAAATGGGTGTGGGATGAGAGAGAACTGTTACTGCTGTCTTGGTAAATACAATCTGCTGTAGTCAACAGAACGCAAAATAATAGGCACAAGTGAGTTCTAATGTCCTTACCTTAAGGCTCTTTTCATTTTAAGCATCTAAATTATGGCAGCAACTACCTGGTGAGCCCAACGTACTCCTTTCTCAACTTTCCTTCATTTAGTTCTGTTTTGCTTTTAGGCTGATCTCCTGAACACCAAGGCATTAATAGTCCTTTCGACTCAGAGTGACTGTGACTTCCTATTACATCAGGGTCAGAGTCCTTTTTTTTTTTTTAAATATGTTCCTTTTACTGCAAGTTCACATCTTTGTATCCTATCTGTGTCTGTTTGCATCTATCAGTATTGTATTTTTCTATGTTTCCCCCATTCTGCTGCACGCATGCTTCTTCCTACTTCTGTGTTGTTATCTGTGGTACTCCCATTTCCCAGGTTCTCTCTTCCCTTCTCTTTAAATTTTACTGATTTTTCAAAGCTGACGTTACAGCATGTGGACATCATGCAGTCTGCTCGCCCTGGCCTGTCTCGTGTCCCCAGGAGTTTCATCTGGGTTGGTGATTTCCCAGATGTCCCTCAGGAAAAGGACACTTGTGTCTCCCCAGAGTCCTGTTTGTTGATTGACTGGTGGTGGGGGCTGTGAACATTTATTGAGTACTTACCATGGGACAGGCTTTGCATGTATCGACTCACGTAACCCTCATGACAGCTTTGTAAGGTAGATTCTGTTCTTATTTACTTAGGAAACTGAGGACCCAGAGGCTAAGTGAGAGCGGGCATGTGAGTCCAGAGCCCAGACAGGCAGGCCCAGCATGTAGTTGTTATCTCCTGCACTGGTCTGCAAGAAAAGTTGTATAAGGAGTGTATGATTCTTCTAACAACATTTATTTGAATTTAGAATGTGTATTAACTTTTTGATACAGGATCGGCAGTTCATTACACTACGGTTAACAACACGTTAATCCCTTGTTAAATCTTTTCATAAGCTTATTGAATATCAATTCAGTTTTATAGAGCCAGGAAATCTTAAGAATATTCTAAAATATTACTGACATAACCAGTTTTCAGTTGCTTGTCCCCCCCGCCAATCACAGTTACTAGAGAAATGGAGTATGCTTCCTGCTAAGCTTCAGTAGCACCAGGTCCTCACTTATGAACAGGTTTATGTAGGTTCATTTTAAGTTGGCTGTCTGGAACTTTGTTTCAGTGGGAGAATATATTAAACTTAGTGTTAAGGATCTTAGGACAGGCACAGTGAAATGTTTGATTTACACATACAGTGGTATTCTAATATTGGGCCTGTAAGAATGGAAAGGGGTATTTGTTCATTGGCATTCGCTGGCTCTATATGGAACATTGTGTAACGATGCTCTTATGTTAACATCAGCTCTTACCTGGACATAAGGCGCACATCAGCCTTCTGCCGTAGTAGACACAGGAGCTTCCTCCCCTCACCCCTTTCTGTCCCTACCCCTCTTGCCACCAGCCTGACTGGAGGACTTCTTTGGCTCTGAACCACTTGTTGAGCAGGTGTACTCCCTGTGAGCCTGTTGGCTGGGATCAAGGATAGGGGCTCCTGGGATTAGGGAATTGTGGAGGTAGAGGTTTTCCAGTCCTGCCCTTTCTGTTTTCTGGTAATCCCAAATCACACCTGCTTGCTGCTTTTGGCACTGCTTTGCTTGGTCTTACTGTGTGTTTGTGGTGTGTGAAACATAACTCAATACAGAAACAGTTCCTGAAGTGTTTAGTGTATCCAGTAGCTGGTGAAGCAGACAGCCCTGTTACCCACTCCAGGAGAAGTGGAGCCTCCCTGGAACTCAGGAGCTCCCAGCATGCTCCCTCCCAGCATGGCTCCTTCCTGCCCTCTGCTGGAGGTCACCACCTTTCCCTTACAGTGATTTCCTTTTATGGAGATAATGTCTTGCTTTTCTGTATAATTTTATCACCTAACAGTATATCCCCAAAGTTTTACCTCCTTGTAAACTTTACATAAATGAAATCACACTGATTGTGTTCATTTGTATCTTGCCTCTTTTGTTCAATGTATTTTAAGATTCATTCATGTTACCACATATAGATGCCACCTCATTCATTTTTGTTGCTGTGTGGTTGGTATTCTGTCATATTCGTTTGCTATGGCTGCCATAACAAATACCAAAGATTGGGTGGCTTAAACAACAGAAGTTAATTTTCTCACAGTACTGGAAGCTAGAAGCATAAGACGAAGCTGTAGGCAGGGTGGTTGCACTCTGGGGTCTCTCTCCTTGGCCTGTAGGTGGCCGTCTTGTCCCGTAGTCTTCATGTGGTCTTCCTCTTTGGGGTGTTTGTGTCCTAATAGGTTCTTCTTATAAGGACGCCAGTTGTGTTGGGTTAGAGCCCACCCATATGACCTCATTTTACCTTAAGTACCTCTCCTGTCTCTAAATACAGTCACATTCTGAAGTACCGGGGGTTAGGAGTTGCCTAAAAATTTTGAGGGACATGGTTTAACCCATACCATCTATTATGTGATTATATCAAAATGTATCCATCATATTATTTGGTGGACATTTTAATTATTTCTTGCTTTAGGCTATTATGAGCAGTACTATTGTGAACACTTTCATACATGTATAGTGGTAAGAATGCCAGAATGGAGCATTCCATCCTAGGAGTGAATTGCTAGGTAGTGCTGCACGGCTGCAGTATTAGATGAATTCAATGTGTCTTCCAAAGTGCTTGTGTTGCAGGATCCTTGGTGGCACCTTTGCTGGTGTTTTGCTTGAGCCCAGCGTTCCGCCCACTTGTCCTGGCAGGCTGTGCTTGGCTAGAGCTACCGGCCCTGATCCCATGCTGGCCAAGGGCAAGCCAGGCACAGAGCGGTGAGGGGTACGTGAGCACACAAGCACCGGGGTCTGCCCACTGTGCATAGCCAGGCACTCTGGCTCTTGGGTAGTCTTTTTCTTGCTGATTTTTAGGAATTCCTGAAATATTCTTGATACAAGTCTTTGGTTGCTTATATATGTGACAGATACCTTCTCAAACTCTGGAACATCGGTTTTCACTGTGTTGACAGTATCTTTTTGATGAATAGGAGTTCCTCATTTTAATGTGGTCAGTTTATCAATCTTTTTCTAGTTGATTTTTTGAAATCTATGTCTTGAGAATACTACCCTGAGGTCATTCAGATATTCTTCTATGTTATCTTATAAAATACTTACAACTTTGCATTTAGATGTAATATATCTGGCACTGCTTTTTGTGTACAGTATGATGTAGGACCCAATTTCATTTTTTTCCCTGTGGATAGTCAGCTGTTCTTGCATCATTAATTGAAAAGGCACTCCTTCCACTTGCGGGCTGAACCGCTTCTGTCATAAATTAAGTGTCTATAGTTATGCTTCGGTCTGCTGCTGGGCACCCTGTTCTGTGCTATTGATCTATTTGTCTATTTCCAGAAGAGCGTCACTCTGCTTTGAGTCCTATACTTTTGTAGTAAGTCTTGAAATCTGGTAGAGCAATTCTTTTCACTTTGCTGTTGCTCTTCCAGAGCATCTTGGCTGTTCTTGGTTCTTTCTATTTCTGTGGACATTTTGGTATCAGCCCGTTAGTTTCTACAGATAGACCTTTTGGGAGGATCTTTATTGGAATGCATTGGCTGTATAAGATAAATTGGGGGAGAGTTGTCAATTTCATGAAAGACAAAACAAAATGAACCAAAAAGTAAACACTGGGAAACTGTTTTAGATGAAAGAAGATGAATGAGACGTGGTAACTGAATGCAATGTGTTATGGTTTGTGAACGTTATAAAGGCTTGGGACAAATGGGGAAACTTTGCTTTGAATTGTGTATTACACACTAATGTTCCAGTATTAAATCTCCTGATAAGGGTGGGAAATGTTATGTCTACCTTTTTTCTTAGGAGGTACATGTTGGGGAATTTAAGGTGAAGTGTTGTGATGCCTACAGCTAGCGCTCAATTCAAAAAGTTGAGGGAGGAGAGATGAGGCAGCTAGAGTGATAATGGCAAAATGTTAGCAATTGGTGAATCTCAGTGAAAGGCAAATGGGTATTCATTGATTTTCTGTAGATTTAGCATTTTTCAAAATTAGAAGAGAATTAAATTTCATTTTGTATCTCAGGAAATAGTAGAGTGCCAGATAAACTAGTAATGCATTATCTTAGTGTGCTGTGCTAAGCAGATTTGCCATTAAAAGCACTAGTGAAATGGCAAGCGTGATTGGTTATTTTAAAAATTCTCTAGTATGTTTGAACTTACTCAGTTCACATTTAAATCATACTGGAACAGCACATGTCTGTGGGCTGGCTCTCCAAGTAAAAAATACATTAATGAGCTTTTTGTGCCAATTACTGATTTTCAGGAAATGTTCTTTAAACTACTGATAAGAGTTCTGGAGATCCGTGTCATACTAACAGGTGAGCAAAGTAATTCATAGGAGTTACACTTGATGCAGTCTAATTTTCTAACACCAGGCTAAGTATTTTATTTTTCATGAAGGATCTCAGATTCTTTGTTCCCATAGTAGATATCTTCATAGTCTATAAAGAAAACCCAGGTGGTTTTTGTTTTTGATTTTTGTTTTTTGTTTTTTTCCATTTTTAGTTACTGCTACAGAGGCACATAGGAATTTAAATGATTCCATGAGTCATGCAGTGAATTGGTAATAATACTAATGGACACACAGTTATTGATTCTTCTTTGCATTGGCCTCATTTTTCCCCCTGAATGTTAATATGTCATTTCTCAGCAAAATTATTTGTAAAGTAAAACATCTAACAACACCACCAAAATCTTGTAACAGCAAAAGGAAGAGCCGAGCTTCTGAAGATCAGCCTTCGTGAGGTCGAATTAGATCCTGATATTCAACTGGAAGATATAGCCGAGAAGATTGAGGGCTATTCTGGTGCTGACATCACTAATGTTTGCAGGTATTTTTTTAATGATCTGTGATATTAGACATTAGTTATAGACTTGGCAGGAGGACTGGTCTTAAAGTCAGTGTAGTTAGCCCAGTGTAGTTAGACATGAAAGTCGCTACCCATTTCTTTGAAATGGTTTCCCATTTGTCCTTTTTATTTTTCCATATAACTTCATTCTTCATTGTGAGATGAAAATTATGTAGCATTGGTCACTGATGTTTTTGATCTTTGGATTTTTAAGAAATTGTTGTGTCAGTGGCTCGCGCCTGTAAGCCCAGCACTTTGGGAGGCTGAGGCAGGCAGATCACGAGGTCAGGAGGTCGAGACCATCCTGGCTAACACAGTGAAATCCCATCTCTACTAAAAATACAAAATATTAGCTGGGCGTGGTGGTGGGCGCCTGTAGTCCCAGCTACTCGGGAGGCTGAGGCAGGAGAATGGTGTGAACCCGGGAGGCGGAGCTTGCAGTGAGCTGCGATCGCGCCACTGCACTCCAGCCTGGGAGACAGTGAGACTCCGTCGCAAAAAATAACAATAAAATACTGTTTTGTCTAACTTGATGATAATGACTTTGACAACCTAAGATTAGTTTAGCTTTGTGTTGGAGCCTTTCTACATCAACATAAAGTAATATTATTTAGTTTTGGTTGGCGTTATTTAAACACATGCAGATGAGCAAAAATGATCAGTGTAAGCTGGGGAAGATACACATTTAAAATTTTTTCAGTTTAGCGACATCATAATTTTTAGACAGCTCCTGTCACTCTGTGCAGTTATTTTTTTCCTTATTTTTCTAACTGTACTTAAATTGACTTTAGTAGCCTTTCTTTAAAGCCGTAGCATCTGTTTTTCTCATCTTTTCTGCTTGCATTTTTCCCATGTGCATCCAAGCTTAGTGGCATACAATAAGGTCGCAATAGTTTCTACTGCTACTATAGTAAAATATTTAAGAACTTGACATTTTTGTTGGCTTGGCCTTCCTAATAGCTTTTTTGTGTTTATGAATTACCCTTTTCTTCCGTACCTTCATATTTATTTATAGTTGGTCAAAGAGAGCTGCACATGGGATCCAGAGAAGCCAGAGTTTATGCCTTTAGTTGCCTGCAAATACTCCATGTAGGGAATTCCATGTCCACTGTATGTGGATATTCATGTTTCAGAGAGAGTGATTTGTGGCTTTATTCTTCTGTTTAGGCTGTAGACAAACTGGTCTGTGATTTGAATTATCTTAACATTAGCCATGTGTTCATTTCCAAGTGTACAATTCAGTATTTCAAAATTCGACTTTGGTTTCCTAAACTTCTTGGCTGTCTTTGAGGAGCAAGTGGGGAAAATAAAATTCAGTACTGTTTGAGCTTAACTTAGACTTTTAGGGTTCATTAACTGTACATTTCATGTTTCTGGTTATTTGCATCCTGTTTTAACTTCTGCTGAACCCCCAGGATGTTTCTTAAGTGGAAAATTCTGAGAAGCCTCATAGAAAACATATAATCTTTTGATTGTTTTTTCTTAACTTTGTTACAATTGAAAGTGTTTAAAACGTGCAAAAATTACTGTTGACTGATTTTGGTGTGTTTTTAGGGATGCCTCTTTAATGGCAATGAGACGGCGTATCAATGGCTTAGGTCCAGAAGAGATCCGTGCACTTTCTAAAGAGGAACTTCAGATGCCTGTTACCAAAGGAGACTTTGAATTGGCCCTAAAGAAAATTGCTAAGTCTGTCTCTGCTGCAGACTTGGAGAAGTATGAAAAATGGATGGTTGAATTTGGATCTGCTTGAATTTCTGTCAACTCTTTAATTTCTGGTATTTTTGTTTATAAAATATGAAGAAATTCCTGCAATTTTTAAAAAACGGATTTGGAATTTTTTTCAGTGGAGTGATTTTCACTTAAAGGAAAAAAAAACATCTAAAACTGTGAAGAATACTAAATGTAGTTGAGAAATAATTCAGGGCGAGAGTTTGCTGGTCTCCCTTCCTGGCTTTGTACTGGTATTCCATGTATTCCTGCATTAATATTGCACACCCAAACCAGTCTATCAGGAAGGCTGAAGAGAGGGAGCAGTGTGCTATTTTAGGAACTTGTTTACAGAAGATTTAGAAATACTCCTATTTCTCATTTGCAGTTGTTTTTCTTTGTTTTTGTTTTTGTTTTTTTCCCACCACTTTGCTCTGTCAACATGAGGGACCTATTTATATAGGTTGACTTTTAACATCAAAATTGGATTTGTGTCAAACTCTGTATTTATTGTTAAGAGAAGAATGACAGTGTATTTTGGAGGAAATAATGAATTTACTGATTAAACCTTTAGAATTTATGACTTACTGTTAGGAGTCTGTCATATGGTTAGAATTCTTACTTCCCCTCCCGCTGCCATTTCTTCTACTAGCTACTTAATAACGTCTTGCGCTTTATTGAGGAATATTCTCACGCTCTGTGGTATTTGAATCATTTTGCCAGGTCATTTCTCTGTCTTTAGTGTCTTTAGTGTTTTTTTGCTGGTGCTTCTTATACTTAATATGGAAAGGTGGGAAGAATATTGCATTAGATGTAATTCTTCATTCTAGACTTCCAAGTTTTTTTTCACTTTTCTTGTGTGTGTGAAGGAGTCTCCCTCCCTCTGTCACCTGGGCTGTGTAGGGCAGTGGCATGATCTTGGCGCACTGCACCCTCCGCCTCCTAGATTCAAGCAATTCTCCTGTCTCAGCCTCCCAAGTTGCTGGGATTATAGGTGCGCACCAGCGTGCCTGGCTGTGTTTTCACTTTTCTTTCAATATGTTCAAACAAATGTATACCATTATTTTTCTCAGCTCCAATATTGTTTGATTTTTGTTGAATTCGATTTTAGTATTTGAGATAAATACTTTTGCGTTCTAAACAAATCCACTTTCTGTGGCTAACACAAAACAAATGAAATCTTTATAGTATTCCAGACAGCTAGTTTAACGAAACAGCATTGCACATAATGAATGATGTTCATTTGAAAACTCTAAAATTTGTCCTTGTCTAGGTTGAGAACTTTTACACACAGTAAGATAAGGAGAGAAATCTGACATGCTCACTCAATGCAGCAGGAATTACACCTTAGAAAGAAGCCAGAAAAAGTGAATGGCATATATCCAAACACAAGTAAATGATCCTGGCGTTAATTTTTATGATTACATGTGTCTTATTAGGCAATTTATGCTTTAATGGTTAAGCTTTTAAAACTTTGTATTTGATAACATCCTGAATTCTCAGTTTTGAATAGCACCTACTGGTTTAAAACTAAAAATAATACAGCTTTTTGGACACTTAATCAAGATACTAAGAAGGTTTTTTTTTTTTAAAAAAAGAGATTGATTATTTTTCCCCACTAAAAACTATAAATGCCTTATGTTCTTTTCAGATAACTTAAGTCTGACTCTAAACTCCAGTATTCCTCTGATGCTGTAACTTGCCCTTCTTTCTGAGACACAGATTATAAGATGCCAGATCATATGACAACATGATTTTATTGTAATTGAATTCTTCCTAAAAACTGAGAGAAGTTTCCTTTTATTAACTTTTAAAATAAATAAATAAGTAGTTTCATTGAGATTATTTTGCAAACTGTTGCCATTCAGAAATGTACTTTTTTTCCCCTGAAGTTGTGGGAGCCGTCACTAAAACATTAGTCTTGTGATTGTTAAAACTTGTCTGTATTGGGTTGGTGCAAAAGTAATTGTGGTTTTTCCATTACTTTCTATGGCAAAGACCGCAATTACTTTTGCACCAGCCTAATGGTTGATTAGTGAGACCTTTTCTGGGTTTTGTATTAATTATGTTGGTGTGCATTTAATTATTTTTCTGAATTCATGGATAATGACATAGTAATTGTGATTCTTTTAATACCAGTTAATCAGTATTTGGCAACTCAAACTTCCTAGGAGCTGATCTTTACCATGTTCAGTGAGTCAGCTGTGCTTTGTATTTCCCTTGTTTCTCATCTTGCCCTGTCAGTGGATGGTAAATGCTTTGTACGTCTTAAATCCCTTAAAGGATCTTAAAGACATCCCTCAGGTGTTCTATTTCACTTTTATTTTATTTTTATTTTATTTTATTTTGAGACAGAGTCTTGCTCTGTCCCCTAGGATGGAGTGCAGTGATGTGATCTCGGCTCGCTGCAACCTCTGCCTCCCAGGTTCAATCCATTCTCCTGCCTCGGCCTCCTGAGTAGCTGGGATTACAGGTGCCACCACGCCCGGCTTATTTTTTTGTACTTTTAGTAGAGACAGAGTTTCACCATGTTGGCCAGGCTAGTCTCGAACTCCTGACCTCAGGTGATCCACCCACATCGGCCTCCCAAAGTGCTGGGATTACAGGCGTGAGCCACTGCTCCCAGCCCCAACTTCCAATGTACAACACACACACACACACACACACACACACACACACACACAGTCTTTACTGCAGAAGACAGTGCATTGCCTTACCCAGAATGAGTGCTTGGATTACAGGTGTGAGCCACTGTGCCCAGCCCTTTTAATGTACATCACACACACACACACACTCTGACTGTCTTTATTGCAGAAGACAGTGTGTTGCCTTACCCAGAATGAGATTGAATTGTTTTGCTTTGTTTTGTTTTGTTATTCTGTGTTGTGGTAGCAGATGCATTATCAAAGGAAAAATATTTGGCTCCTTTGATTCCTCTGAAAACATGAGTATTTTGAGTTCTGCAGCACAGTGACTGTAGGACTAAGCTAAGTCTGCTTTGCAGATATCTGATCAGATAGTCCCGTCATTCTGTAGACGTATATTGGTTGGTCCAAGACACAGCGGGTGGGAGCTCTGTGGAGACCAAGACAAAGCTGAACTAGTGAGTACAGTTCCAACTTGGCAGTTTCTCTAACGGCTCTATATAGCTTTGGCTTCTGCTACTGAAACAAGATCACTGATGGAGAGGCATAGTAATCTGTTTGCGCTTTGGAAAAATAATATATAAAAGGTTTTTTCCCCTCCTTTTAGCACTTTAAATCTGTTTTGAAATTAGAACTGATATCCATTTGTTTGAATAGTGTGTAACTATTATGGATCTATTTTAATGAACAATTTTTACCATTTCCCAAGCTGCCTATTATAAGCATAATGTGTTTACTATAAACCTTTTGTCTCATAATTTCTTTTTTTAAAGGAAATTAATATTAGTGAAATATATCAAACACCTCTTTCATGGAAGCTGCAACCTTCTAGTGATCCAAGTAGACAATAGATGGTGGCATCACAGACTGTACCTACACACTTTCGGGTCTGACCACTACCTCCCACAATACCGAGCCATTTTGGAAGGGGAAAACGTGGTGGTCTAGCTCTATAGCTTGGGGCTTAATGTCAGCTTCTGAGCGCACAGTTTTTGGGATGTCATGTTTCACTCTCAAAACATAGGCTTAGAGCACAAATTGCTCAAAAAGTAAGCAAATCAGTACCTGGTGAATCTATGGTCATACACATACATCAGGCGAAAATGTGTGTGTACAACCCAAATTTACAATATGATTGTCATTATTTGACTTTGCTTTATGTAGCCTGACTCTGTTGAACATAAAATTGTTAGTACTCTAGGTTTTGGATAGCCTGAGTTCATTTGAATTCCTTCCTTAGGAATAAGTTTTTATATACACTGCTAAATCTGTGATGAGAATCAAAACAGTAACCAGCTGAGGTAGCTATGATTCACTTTCTCCCCACCCTAACTTGAGATAAAATGAAGGACCTAGGCAAGTATTTCATGTTGTGTGAGTGGACTTTGGTTCCTTCAATATTGCCTAGGTTATTGAGTCTTTCTCTGCCTAATAGTGGATTCCCACTCTTAAGATAAGTTTTATCTTATTAATGATAAATCACTTTAGGGTATATTCTGTATGACAGGCATAAAATGTTAAGGGTGAATGCTGGCCTTTTCCAAGAAAAGGCCACCTTAACTGATATGAAGAAAAAGTCCTAACTATTCTCTTTTATGTATCTTTTTTTTCTTTAACTGTTTTGATTGTATATTTTTAAGAAACCGCTTAATTTGTGATGCACATAATATTTATGTGAACCTAAGAATATGTCGCAATAGAAAAAAGAAATTATAGTTGAGGGACATGTTAGGGGGATAAAAATATTTAAGCTTCAAATGTTTTACTCTCATCTCCACTATTTTTACAGAAAGCTAAAAACTCTGTTGTAATTATTGTAAGTTTACTTATTTATACTTTTAAATTTGGCTTTTTGTACTTATTTAATTATTTCGACATTAGGTTTTAATATTTGTGTCTTAATGTGGAAATTGTGTATTTTAATAATCAAATTCTTAGGATAGTAGGTATATTTTTAAACACTCACCTCATTAACAAATAGATCTTTGAATTTTTATTGGGTTTTTTGGCTCCAGACAACTCTTTAGCTTTAATGATATTTCTGAATCCCAGTGACTTATTAATAAAAACAGGAAAGATATTTAGGTAATGTCATAAAATTTATTTTACCTTTGTCATTTCCTGAGAAATCAAATGAAAAAAACCTGGATATTGCTTTATTACCAGCAGTGTGTAGGTTTTTGTACATTTGGAAATCTGGCACAAAAAAATAGGGAATTAGTATAGAGAAGTTTCCCTCTTGTAAAAGGACTCCCATTTGATTATTTGAAACTATAAAATGCACTTTTACTTTACCATATCTGAAATGACAAAATATTGCCCTTTGGAAAACCTGATCTTTGCACGTGTAATTCCCAGAGTCTACCTCAGTTAACCAGGCTTAGTTTTAGGCACGAATGAATTGAATTAAATTCAGTTCATCATCTATGCAGATTTGTTTCTTTTAAGCACGTCCTTCTCTCCTGCTGTTGCCCTCCTCCCATTAACTTTTCTTTTTAGTCTTGAAATTGTTTTAAATATTTCGTCTTTCTTTCCCTAGCAAAGCGTTTATATTCCAAATAAGGCCTCTGTGAAATGTCTGAATTACTTTTCCCTTCTTTGTTGTGGTCAGCTTCATTATTTGGAAGTACTGCATTCAAAGCAGCAGTGTCAAACATGACACACATCTGTTTTCTTATAGTTTCATA
The DNA here is from genome assembly GCF_002776525.5 of Piliocolobus tephrosceles. NCBI lineage: Eukaryota > Metazoa > Chordata > Mammalia > Primates > Cercopithecidae > Piliocolobus > Piliocolobus tephrosceles. The sequence goes on from NC_045455.1 coordinate 85,843,383, forward strand.
AATACAAACTAATGTGATGACCTTAAAAATTGTGGATCCTACATGTTCCTATGTTCATTCTCTGAAAAGCTGAGTAACTTTATGAAAACACACAAACCTGGACAAACGTCACATTTTTGTGACATTTTCACTGACAAATGTATATTCATATGATGGTACGGCAGCAGGGAGTGGCCCCCGTTAGCATGGTTGTGAGTGGACAGCGTCCAGCAGGATCACTGCACGTTATGACGGCTTGTAAGTGCGTTGTTAAGACTTTTGTTTCAGTGTTTGTCTCCCAGTATCTGAACCTAATTTAAAGAAAAAGACGTTTCCAAGTTGTATTTATTAAATATGTTTTTCCTTACATTTTGTGCTGCTACTTTGCCAATCTCATTAGCTTAGTTGTGTATGTGCATAGGTTATATTTGGTAATAAACTTATAGAGTGTTGGTTGTCGTCGCTTTCTTTGTGGTTCATTTTGATCTAGAGTCACAGACACACTTCTTGGCACCAGTGGGAACAACAAACCCCTCACTAGTAAGGAATGGCTTTCCCCAGATTTTTGTTCTCCTGACATTTTGTATTGGCTATGCTTATGCCAATAATTTCAAGGTCGATTCGGGTAAGATGTGTGTTTTTTCAATTAATTCCAACTGGCATAATCAATACACTTGTCTTACTTGTATAGCACCATTGCAAAGTGGATATTCCATATGGTGAATTTTCTAGATGACTAAGTCTTACTTCATGACCTCCTCCAAACAATTTTTTTTAGTTAATAGACTTTATTTTTTTAAAGCGGTTTTAGGTTTACAGAAAAATTGAGCAGAAAATTTGGAGCTCCCATTTACTCACAACCCCCGCCCCAGTTTCTCCTCTTACTAACATCTTACGTTACATTAGTGTAGTATGTTTGTTATAATCGATGAACTGATGTTGATGCGTTATTATTATTCAAGTCCATAGTTGACATTAGGGTTCACTTTGTGTTATACACTTTTATGGGTTTTGACAAAAGCATAATGTCATGTATCCATCTTTACGACAGCAGACAAAATCGTTTCACTGCTCAAAAATTCCCTGTGCTCCACCTCTTCATCGTTCCCTCGCCTCCCAATTCCTGGCAACACTGAGCTTTTTACCGACTCTCTAGTTTTGTCTTTTCCAGAATGTCATATAGTTGGAATCGTATAGGATGTAGCCATTTTAGACAGGCTGCTTTTACTTAGCAGTATGCATTTAAGGTTCCTCCATGTCTTCCTCTAGCACGATAGTTCATTTCTTTTTAGCACTGAATAGTACTCCATCGTCTGGATGTACCACAATTTGTTTATCCATCCACCTACTCAAGAACATCTTGTTTGCATCCAAATTTTAGCAATTATGAGTAAAGCTGCTCTAAACGTTCATGTACAGATTTTTGCAAGCACATAAATTTTCAATTTACTGGAGTAATTATGGATGTGATTGCCGGAACGTATGGTAAGAGTACGTATAGTTTTATAAGAAACTACCAGGCTGTCTTCCAAAGTGGCTGTACTGTTATATATTCCCACTTGCAGTGAATAAAGGTTTCTGTTGCTCCACATCCTCACCAGCATTTGGTGTTGTCGGTAGTTTGGGTTTTGCCATTCTAATAGCAATAATGATGCTAGCAAGCCTAACAGCTGGTTCACTAGGTTCACTGATAGGTGTGTAACAGTACCTTGTTGTTTCCATTGCAGTTTCCAGATGACGTGGAACATTTTTTCATATGCTTATCAATTTGAAACTTTCCTAAACCGTATCACATTTGTTCCTTGAGTTTGTAAACTGAAGAATTGGAACTTACCCTTTTCTTTAGGATTCAGAGTTATGAGGTCAGTCCCTTGTTTTATGCCACTCTCTGCAATTAGTGAAGGGGTAGGAGGGCTTTTTTTTTTTTTTTTTTTTTTTTTAAATCTCTCTCACTGACTGGTCTTTGAGTTTTGATGTTTGCTTTTATAACATTTCCACTGGTCTCTTACCAGCCTTTCTTCCTCTTCCAGTGTCCTGTTTCCAGTCTTGAGTGAACCTAGAGAAACAGTTGTTAGGCTTGTTAGCATCATGTGTAAATGAGTACTGCAGTTTAGGGATGAGGAGTGGTGCGGAGGTCTATTCTTGGGCTCTAATGCTGTGTGTTGTTTCTCTGGGCTCTCCGTGGCCATTTTAGCTTTATCTTTGGATCCCAGAAGTGCTCCTGATGGACCAAGTGTGAAGGAGATATTTTTGCATAATTACGGTGCCATGCAGCTGTGTAATGTTTACAACTGGGAGGGAGCTAGCAACAATTTAATTCCATGGCCCCAGCCGGTTTTCTTCCTATGACCATCAGGGAGGTTTCGATCTCTTGGGAGGTATAAAGAAAAAGAATTAGGTTAAGTGGGACCAGGACAGGAGACATGTGTGGCTAGAGCCCTCCCACTCTCCCTGCAGTCCTTTCTCCAGTGCGTAGGACCAGTGCCACCTGTGACTGACCTGGCTCCCGTGGCAGAGCATGGCGCAGTGTTGGAGTGTTTGCCCAGAGATGCCAGGAGTTTAAGTAGAAATCGTGAGGGAAGATAGAAGCATTGCCTGGCTCCGTCCCTTCCCAGCATCAGCTGCTACCTTTCTAATGATAAGCAGAAAGGCAGGGTGGGCTCAAGTCTCATCTGGCTGGTTCCAACAACAGATGCCCCAAGGCTGGAGGCCGGTCTCAGGTGCTCCTCCCCCTCCCTGGCTGGATGTCACCACTTCAACAGCACCTGGCCAGGCAGACGTGGGGCTTTACCTGGGCATTCCTCTGGCCCCTGCTACACCCAGAACAGGGCAGAAAGGGATCAGGGGAGAGAGCCCATGTGCTCGGTGGTTACTTCTTATCTTTTTTACAATCAGAAAAGCTTGATGGGCAACTCTTTCCTAGTTTTACCTATTCTAATTTCTTCTTAAGACCTCCCCTGTAAGTTTTGAGAGACTCACCAGCAACCTACAGCATTGAGAGCTGAAATTAAGAGCAAATGACTTGGTCCCCTCATCTTAGAGGTGAAGAGTTGAACCCATGAAAATTTAAAAATATTATGTTCAAGATCATATTCTGACCTGGAAGCAGAACTTATATCTGTTTCTGATCTTGAAGAGTGCTGCAGACAAGGCGTAAAGAAAGCAGGTCGGATGGCAAAACATTTATTAAGGACCTTTAAGATTGTAGCAGGTACCAATACAGACAGTTACCCGAGCTGATGATGGTTAAAAGTAAGAAATGTAAGATAAGTTGACATCATAGGATTGGAACTAACATAATATTTACTGTGTGCTAGATACTTTGATTTACTAAAGTCATACATTAGCCCTAAAAGATATATTTATTCTTATTCTTTTTCTTCAGAAGAGAAAACTGAAGCTTATAGAGTGGCTTGTTCTAGTTGAATGGCTCCTAAGAAGTGAAGGAGGATAGGAACCTAGGTCAATTTTGTATCAGAACCCATTCCTTTGCCATATTCTAAGCTTACTCTCAACAATGTTAAAAACACACAAAAAGCACTCAATTTTTTAAATGTTGCATTCACCCATTTTTCTGAGGTTATGAATCACTTTTTAATCTTCCCTTTCTCTTAATGCTTTTTTGGTCAGATTTTAGGTAGACTACTGTGATAGGTTCTGTTTCAGCATCTATGTTGATAAGGCAAGAAAAGAGGGCTCTTGTGGGATTTAAATGAATTTGAGACTATTGACTGCCGTTTGCTCTATCAGAGTGCAAATATATACCTATTGTTTTTAAGGGCAACACTTAATGAAATGAACTGATCATTCTAAGAAGTCCCACTAATCATATTTGGGCCAACAACTTAGGTGGCATAGAGCTGTAACAGTTACTTTTATTCCTGGGACCTCCAGCAGTCCTCTGCTGACTGGGTGACAGCTTCAGAGTCCTTAGCTGGACGTGTACTTGTCATCCGAGCATCACCAAGTCATGGAGGGGGCTCATTGGCCAACTTTGAAGCACCAGAACAGAGTTTATTCTGAATGTTCAAATTACTGACCATGGCCACACCTGAATGCCCCTAATCTCGTCTGAATATTCAAAACGTCTGTCACCACATCTTAAATAATTTTTTAAACAAATAACCATGGTATGACTACTGTATTCCATAACAAAAATCCTAAACTATAGTGTTAGTAATTATTACGTAATTAGAGGTGGATGAATTGAACTTCGTTTGGAGTTTGTAAAATACCTCAAGCTATTTTTCAAACATTTCGAAATATGTTTTGTAACATTTCTCAAATATACTTTACTAAACATATTTCCTTTAATTTTTAAATCCTTTTTAAAGTGTTTGTTTAAGGGGAAATTTAATCCATGTGTTTCTGATTCATTTACAATGAACTCATCAAAGTTGTTTCTTAAGAATTAGGTTTCTAAGAAGCCTGTGGAACTCTTCTCATGAATTTTGTCAGCCCTTAAAAGCCTTTTTCCAATCAAAACTTTTTTTCCCCAAAGATAAATAAATGTGGATGAAATGTTTTAGTTTGATTTACAATACAAAGCCCATATTTCAAAATCTAACCTAGTTGTGAATTTAGGATAATAAACTATTCTGCCTTTACCGTAAGAGTTCACTTCGCTTGTTGCTCTTCAAAGCAACTAACTGCAAAGGGTTTGCAGTAGCTGTGCTCCTCTGAAAACACAGAGCATTGACATTCCATACTGTCCTCTCAGATTCACAGCAAAGGTGACGTAGGTGGGCTGAGCAAAAATTAAACTGAGTCAGCTAGTTACTGGGGATCTACCATGTATGCTAAATATGTATACGGTACATAGTCACACATATACGTACATGTGAAAATATTTAAGTCATTTTTCTGTGTGTTTACCTGTACTTACAAATTTTAACAAAGTTTTTTATTTTATATTAATAATTTATTGTGTGAAGTGGCTACAATCGTTCTCATCTCCATTTAGAAATGTTTTTCGCCTGAGATTTAGTTCAACAGGTTTCTGTTGCCTAGCAGTAGGTTTTTGAGAACAGCTTTTTGTATAGCTTTAATTGAACAGGTTGATTGCATGAAATCATAGCAAAAGTAAGGTCATTGCCGTGAAGGTAAAAGGAACTATGCTGACAACTAATTGGATAGAATGTCATAAACCACAGTGGATCTGGAAGAGATCTGCAGAAACGTAGCAACAAAAGAAGGGAGTTTGTTCAAGGCAGCTAGAAACTGCATTCAGCAATATTCATGTTAAAGGCACCATTTCCTTGGTTCTCATTAGGGAATTGTGTAAAATACATATTTGTTCATCACAAGAAATAATCAGTTCCTACTTTTAGTGGAAACTTTTTCCCTGAGTTGTTTAGTATGGGATTATTAGACAATAAAAACATCTTTTCTGTACTTTTCAAAATATAAACTAATGTCTTACATATATCATTAGTTTGTGCCATGGATGAACTCTTAATATTTTAGGAAAAAACTTTCATGATCATTCCTTTCTAAAACCAACACTTAAAATTGTCTTTATTTAAATCAAAATGTAAAACCTCTTGCATTGAGGGACACTTACATTTTACTTTGTATTTTTTCATATGATAATTATTTACTTTGTAAAAGAAATATAAAATTATAAAGATTTTTTAAAGCAATATTTGTAGAAATCAAATCAGTGTCTGCCCTTCTGTCTTCCAAAAGCCCTTGGCCTAAATAAGAGTCAGTCATAGCTCTTGACCCCATTTCATTTGACCCAGAGGGAAGGAGTGTGTTGACCACGGCCACTCTCTCTCTCGCTAGGACAGTGCTCTCTAGGCTTCATTAACAATGTCTCTCCAGCAATAAATGTGTGAGTTACACACTCTTACTACGTTGGTAGTTTAAGGATACTTGTAAATTATAGTAGTATTTGTATATAATTTATAAAAATCCATAAAAGGTAGAAATATGAAAGTCTATACTATGAAGACACTGAAAAGTAATCCTTACTGCTACAAAATCCTTCCAAAAAACATGAGTAATATTTTCATTGAGAGCCACGACATTAAATATACTTTCTTTTTAAAATCTTAGGATAACAATTTAGGGACAGTGATTTTATTTTTTATTTCAGTGCTTAGTTATAATGACCCTTACAGCTAAAAATGTAACTTCACAAAGGTGTGTAGATCCTAATGGAAGAAGCAGATCATTGGCTGCAATCTCAAGTAATGAGCTTCATTTTAAAACCATGCCCACTATGCAGAAGTTTTTATTTGGCTATTTGCATCTTTCTTGATGTCAGTTATTGTAAATTAATTGAAAGATTGCATTGTATGTTGAATGTGCAGAACCTACTGTACCTCTTCATTTGGAAGATTTTAAAACTGGAAAATTATTTTAAGTTGCACATATTAGAGTTCTTAAAAAAGAGACTAAGTGTTTTTGGCAACAAAATCATGTAACAATGGAAAAATATTTCCCAACATCAATGTTGTTCATGTAACATGGATTTCTTTCATATAGTAATTATTTTCTCATCCCCCGAATAAAGTTGTAGAGTATAGGAAATGAGCATTTCATTTTATCTAGATATGTATATGAGCCTGTTACTGTGCATACAGCAAAAATTTAATAAAAACAATAGCTTTGCCTTTATTATATCTGATACATTCTGATATTTTCTAATTGGTTTCATGTTGTAAAATTCCTGGACCTGCCCCAGGAAATTGATTTCATTACTTGTTCATGGTGGACAGCTTGCAATTTCAGACCTCCTCCTGGACTGCAGGGTGCCACTGGCTGCAGCCCTGGCCCTCTCCCAGCTTCCTCTGTGCGGATTACTCAGTGACACATTTGATAAGTGGCCTGGTGAGCAGCAGTGGCCGTGCCTGGTTTCCTGGCCACCCGGGGGCTCATCCTTCACCATGCTGTTCCTGACAGGCCATTGCAAGTCTCTTTATCGTTTGAACCTGACCAGTCAGGTTCTCAGGGTCAGGCACGGGGCATCTGCCCTCTCTCTGCCTGCCTTCCTGAACCTCAAATGCCCGGGGATTCTAACTGTCCCAGTGGTGGTTTTCTTGATTTTGATCAGTCTAGACATGATAGTTCTGGAAAGATTTAAGACACGCTTAATTTCTGTTGAGTTTTCATTTCTCCTCAGTCTTAAGATTATTCCTGACTTCTAGATATGATATGAATATGTCACTGTTCATTCCTTCTTTTTCAAAAAAAGCCAGCAGTGATCCCTGTGTCAGTGTCGAAAACAGTTTCTCCATCTGATGTTAAAAACATCCCCTGGGGAAGGACCAGGGCACTGTGGTTCTTGTACTAGTATAGGACATTTAGATAGCTGCCAGCTCCCCAGGGCAGCACAGCTGCTTGGTGACCTCTCCTTGTTCCTGGAAGAGGAATAGGGCTCTTCAGTTACAGGACATGGGACTGGAATCATTCAAGGGAGGACCAAGAGAGGAACAGAGACTCTTAGTCACTAACAGGAAAGTGATAAGGTTTAAGAGTCAGACTGCAAGGAAGAATCAAGGAAGGAGAGGATCGAGTTTTCAAGGGAAAGGAGTGCTTATGTGTTCTGCTGTGACCGCCTGAAGAAGGTTGACAGAAGCTACAAATAGTTGGTCTTATTTGCACTGTGCCTCCTGTGGCCAAAGCGCTGTTCCTGCTATTTGACTAGATATTTAAAACAAGGCCTCATTTGGATCATGAGACGTATTTGGGTAGTGTGAGCACTTCAACTCTGCAGTCAGAAAACGATTTTATCCTCAGCTCTACCACTTCTAAGCTGTGTGACTTTGGGCAAGTTACTTATCCTCTCTGTGGCTGTGTTATCTGTCTCACCTCAGAATGGAGATAACAGGACCTTCCTTTGTAGGACTGTTGGGAAGATTAAATGACATACTGAATTTAAAGTGCTTATCACGGCACCATACAAACCCTTAATGTTAGCTGCAGTGATGTGCGAGGGCTGGTACGTACCAGGCTGTCCCAAAGCCAGTTGTGGAACGTTAAGGAATATTGCAAACCTTTCCACCATTGATAGCCAAAAGTGTAGCCGCGGTGAGAGGATCCACACGTGGAAATTGGCAAACACTACACCAGGAGTTTACTCATCCCCCATCCCCCTGGAAGAGTTAGTCTACCAGCGTATCACAGGTTAGCTCTTTTTATTTTTGTGGGGTTTTTTTCTCCCACTGCAAGTAATATGGGTCCAGGTGTATGGCCTGGCTCTTTGTCACTCCCTCTGGGTAATACTCCTGAGCTTGCCAGTCGTCACGAACAGGTTTGTCTGACTTCCAGTGAGCCATTTTGGACTCGGCGAATGGCTGTTTTGGTGTCTGCCAAAATTAGGGGCCCCTCTCTTTCCTGAACTAGACTATATACACTGATATTTTTATTGCAATGTTACAGAAGGCTTAGGACACTAGTCGTGGACAGGCATATTCCACTTCCCTTTTAATTCCTGAGAAAGACAGTCTGAGCTGTATCTAGGCAATATCCACTCTGCCTTGAGACTTTTTCCGGAAGTGGAATTCATCAGTCATCCAGGAGGCTCTGAGTCCCATGATTGGCATGGCTTACCTAGCGGCTGTGGTAGACATGTGCGTATGGAGGTGTTTTGCTGAGGGCTTGTGAGAGCTATTTGGCACCTTTTCCAGCAAAGTTGGGAGAGGAAGGCAGAAGAGAGGTTCTGTTCTCACCTATTTTTAATACCCGAACCAAAAAATGGAAGTTGGTGGTAGCACCGAATTAGAACTCTTGCCTCATTTAGCACACTAATCATCAAATTTCTCTGTATTTTCAATAGAAGCAAAGCATAAATGCTCAATAAAGAGGCACTTCAAATAGGGAATTTATAAACATTACACATTGTCTTTCCTGTTGCAGCTGTGAAACATACCTTCTAGAGAAAATTACACAGATTGTTGTGTAATTTCGACACAACTTAAGACACAGAATGTTGTGTCTTAAGAATTGCAGACTAGAGTCACGATGTGTTAGTCCCATTTGCTCTTCACAGGAAAAAGCATTACATGATGTCCGAGGGTCTCAGGTTCCATAACGGGGACTTTCCCAAGGTCTTTCATACGAAAGTTTCTGTGCAGCTCATGGGAGATTACACAGGGAGGCAGTCTGGAGACTCACCAGGACTTATTTCAGGTTATTCTAATTTGAATCTTATATAAATATTTATATAGGCCTATTATTTACACCTGTATATCAGTCCAACTTACTGAATGCCAACAAATTTGAGACGCAACTCCTGCCCTCAAGGAACTCGTGTCCTGGTGGAGAAAGCCATGAGGCAGTCCTAGGATACTGTGTGTGGTTATAACAGCATGCACCTGAGAAATGGTCTGGAGGAGGAGGTGAGGTCAACCATGTGCTGAAGCAAGCAGAGGAGTCTGCCAGGTGGCTAAGGAGGGAATATTAACCCAGGGGTGGGTGACGGTCCCCACCTTCCGGATGATTTACTGTTAGTTACATTTGCCCCTTAGCATGATTTCTTTGACAGCTGTTGATGGACAGCTCTGTGAGGACGAGAAGCACTCTTGTTGCCTCCTCCATGGGGTTTTGCAAGTTGTAGGTGCTCAAATCCCCAATGGGAAATGCGAACCTCAGCCTACAAAAAAAAGAAAATCTCCCTTCTTCACTGGGACCCTGTAAGCAAAGCAGTTCCGAAGAGCACTGATAGGAAAAACTGAATTCACTGCAGATGACGCCGGAGCTGGGGTTCAAAATCAGCTCCTAAGCAGTAATCTGGAGCAAAGTCATTGTCTAGTCTGTGGACATGGTCAAGATGCGTACAAAGTTAAATTGTCTTTCAGAGTTTCTAGCTTGAAGGTGCCTTATATTGATTTCTGTTATTTTGTTTTGAGACGGAAACAAAACCTTGTTGCCCAGGCTGGAGTGCAGTGCTGCGATCTCAGCTCACTGCAACCTCTGCCTCCCTGGTTTGAGCGATTCTTCCGCCTCAGCCTCCCGAGTAGCTAGGATTACAGGCACCCACCATCACACCCGGCTGATTTTTGTATTTTTGTAGAGATGGGGTTTCACCGCGTTGGCCAGGCTGGTCTCGAACTCCTGACCTTGGGTGATCTGCATGCTTCGGCCTCCCAAAGTGCTGGGGTTACAGGCGTGAGCCACCACACCCGGCGGATTTCTGTTTATTGAGTCCCTGATAAAACTGCTTTGCTTGCTTTCTCAAGAGGGAGGGTGACTGCCCCACCGCAGCAGGTCCTGCAGCCATGCTGACTTTGCAAAAGCATTCCTCTCAGTGCTTTATTATTTACCTGCCGTGGATGATGATACAGCTGCCAGTCACAATATCTTTTCAGTGCTACAACATTTCCCTCCATTTTTCCAGGCCCACATCTGGTCTTAGCCCATCCTGAAGTTGTCTATGATGTAGAATTTGTTCCACTTGGGAACTGAGCCTATTTTGAAACTCAAAAGGTGCTTCCTAATTTGCAATTGTGTATTACATTCACACATCTCAGATTGAAATTCGCACAATCTGTTTTGCATTACTCAGGCTTAATAGTAATTTCTTTTGGCTATTGCCCTCAGGCTATGTAAGAAAAAAATAGATTTGAGCTTTGTATTTTGACTGTGTTCACAGACTGTAAATCTAATTAGTTTTCTGGGATTTTTTCTCTTAAAGTCGCATGCACATTGCTCTCTGGGCAAAGACTGATAAGCAGGGGCAGGTTTACCTTCTAACCATGTTCATTTTACCTGAATTGTCCTGGCACTTCACTTGGAAATACATCTTTTTTTTTTTTTTTTTTTTTCTGCCCTAATTTGCTGCATCCGGTTGATGTGTGTCGCCGGTAGATATGGTACCCACCTGTGAAATGGTGAGGAAAATTATGTCCAGATTAGGTCATGCTTTCAGATTCCTCTATTACAGACCATTGACTCCAGTGTTTCTCACACTGAGCTAGAGCGTTCATTTGTTCTAGGAGAAATTTTTAAGTAGCTGTGTTTTCATTCAGAGCAGCAAGCACAAGAAATATGAACACAATCTGGCCCATGAGGATGACCTCTCTTGAATTGAGATTCAAGGTCACATGACTCCAGGGATAGGACCAAAGCCTGCAACCGAGAGGGATTCAGCAATTAAGGAGTGGCCTGGGTGTTCCAGATGATGAGTCCAGAGTCCTCCTTTGGCCAATTGAATTCTAACTGGAGATACGGTGCATGGGGGGCATGGCCATGACGACTGTGTCATGCCAGCCCCAAATGCCTGTGGGAAGCAGCTGGCACTACATATTTGTGTAGTTGTGTATCATTGGTTCTTTTATAGTTGTGTATCCATGGTTCTTTTGAAATGGCAAAGCTGCTGCTGCCAGGAGCTCTCATTCTAAGGGTGTGTGTCGGTCAAGCCATCCCTGTCATTCTTTGTATGTATCACATATATGTCCACTGAAGGGTGATGAGCCAGCCAGCTTCCTCTGAGTAAGGTGGAGCTAATCAGATAACCCCAAGATCCCAGCAGTTTGCAGTGATAAAGGTATTTCTTGTTCACATACATACGTCACCTGCCTTTTTGCCATAGCTGTGATTTTGCCCTGTGCATCATCTCATTTTGAGAGCCAGGATGTCTTCAGTAGCCTCTATTACTGTGGCACAGGGAAAAGAGCAAGAGGGCTCAGCAACATTCAGGGGCTCTAAAGACTTCGATGTGGCATATGTCACTTCTGCTTGGGTTCCGCTGACCAAGTCATACATCCAAACTTCCTGTCATCAGAACCAGGAAATGTTATTCTCTTTGCAAGGCTTCCCATGGCAGCGGGTGGAGATGTGCCATCCTCTACCAGAGAGGGAGACTGTGGTTGAGAACAATAACACGCTCTACTCCGGGGCATCCAGCTCCCATGCACCTCACTGGCAGCCAGTTGCCCACCACTCTGGCTGACTGGGCTATTCAGTTTGAATTTCTGTTTTTCATTTGCATTTTTTCTTATTTGGAAGTTTCAGAATTAGAAAGTCAGAAAGCTTTAGGGTTGGGACATTTAGAGATCTTATCTAGTGCTCTGACTTTTCTTTTTTTCCGTTTCCTTTTTTTTTAGACGGAGCCTAGCTCTGTTGCCCAGGCTGAAGTGCAATGGCATGATCTCGGCTCACCGCAACCTCCGCCCCCTGGGCTCAAGCGATTCTCCTGCCTCAGTCTCCCGAGTAGCTGGGATTACAGGCACCCACCACCACACCTGGCTCCTTTTTGTATTTTTAGTAGAGGCGGGGCTTAACCATGTTGGTCAGGCTGGACTCAAACTCCTGACTTCATGTGATCCACCGGCCTCAGCCTCCCAAAGTGCTGGGATTACAGGTGTGAGCCACTGCACCTGGCCTGCTCTGGCTTTTCTAGTAGGGGAACTGAGGCCTAGTGAGGTGATTGGCCCAAGATCACACAACAGGACTTCACTGCAGTACTTTCTTCATAACATCAGCTTGGAAAATGTTAGAGAAGAGTTGCTACTTTCCTAATTGGAAAATAAAATGCTCAGTTGTTGCTGAAATCGTACCCCTTCTGGGAGAGAAATAAAACACAACCTGAGTGGTCAGTTTTGGAAGGAAAACTTGCTCACCTTTTCCCTAAGTGATGGGTGTTAGGAAAGCAATCTGATTAAACTTTATTATGCATTTTGAGATTCTAGCATTTTATGGATCCTACTTTTTCATTTTGACTTCCCCAGTCTTTCCTCTCTCTGGTTGCGGTTTCTAACTATCTCTGTGTACAAAATCTGTACACATAATGGTTTTCAACCAGGGGGATTATTAGAACACCTTAGGGAGCTTTAAAAAATATACATGCTTGGCTGGGTGCGGTGGCTCACGCCTGTAATCCCAGCACTTTGGGAGGCCGAGGTGGGTGGATCGCAAGGTCAGGTGATCGAGACCATCCTGGCTAACAGGGTGAAACACTGTCTCTACTAAAAAAAATACAAAAAATTAGCAGGATATGGTGGCACACTCCTGTAGTCCCAGCTACTCCAGAGGCTGAGGCAAGAGAATCACTTGAACCCGGGAGGCAGAGGTTGCAGTGAGCCAAGATCGCGCCACCACATTCCAGCCTGGGCAACAGAGTGAAACTCCGTCTCAAAAAAATGGCCGGGCGCGGTGGCTGACGCCTGTAATCCCAGCACTTGGGAGGCTGAGGCGGGTGGATCACGAGGTCAGGAGATTGAGACCATCCTGGCTAACACGGTGAAACCCCGTCTCTACTAAAAATACAAAAAAAGTAGCCAGGCATGGTGGCGAGCGCCTGTAGTCCCAGCTACTCGGGGGGGCTGAGGCAGGAGAATGGCATGAACCCGGGAGGTGGCGCTTGCAGTGAGCTGAGATCGCGCCACTGCACTCCAGCCTGGGCGACAGAGCGAGACTCCGTCTCAAAAAAAATTATATATACACACACGCTTAAACCCCTTTCCTTGAGATTGATTTGGTAGGTTTGGGGGCGTCTGAAGTTTTGAAGATCTTCCTGGGTAATATGAATGGACATACCTGGCAAAGAACTCTTGCACAGGAAAGCCTGCTTTTGTTGCTTGCCTTAATAGATGGAGGTACTTACTTTTCATGTTAGTTTCTTCATAATACTAGAATCGGCTTCCCAGGAGCTAATTCTTTAGTTTATTTTCTCTTAGATTGAACAAGTATTCTTAATATTCTATTCTCCCTGCCCAAATTTCTAGCTTGTAAATTCAGCCACTTCCAGAGATTGGAAACACTTGGACAAAGATACACTAAAATCCTTGGAATTTCTTGGTTTAAAACAGGGAAGAAGCTACCCCTAAACCTGACCTTATACATGGCCCTAGTTCCCTCCCCTGTGTGCCATCTTCCTTCTTCTCAGACCTCTCTTTACTCAAATCTACTCCAGGGATTTTTGTCTGTGTAGGGAAATTATTTCAATTTTTGTGAATGTCTCATCATTCCTATTTAATTTCCATGTAGCACTACCATGACAGTGCATATCATTAAAATGTATTAGATTCACTCTGCTGTACATTTTATTTAATTCTAATGCTGAACTCTGTGTGTTGCCCTGATACTATGTCTGTCTGCCCACAAATTAAGAAAACAAAAGGGGACAGTTGTCTGCTAGCATTTTATTTGTGTTTGACAGTTTGGCACCATGCAATAAAGCCCAAGCGTAAACAAGAGCTCTGAGTTTGTTGGCATGGCCAGAGCCAGGTGGTTGGGTAGTCTCACTTCACATTTTGATTTCAAATCAATTTCCATCTTCCCAGCCTTCTACCGAAGAAGTATGTGTGTCTTTGGGGACAGAAGAAAGCTCTTTGCCAAGGCACTTGGTAACACCTCCAGTGATGTCTTTGTGGACAGGTAGAGAAATGCAACCTAGAAGATAGGCGGGTTCTTGACTGGTTGAATGACGGCATCAAAGGGGTGTTAGTTAATGGACCTATTCTGGACTAGGAAAAAAGGCTTTAATTCCATGTTATGGAGCGTTGTATTTGACCCTGTTCTCCAAGTGTTTTAATTGAAAGTGAAGATGAAGGTGTCAGACTTCCACATGACCCAAAGTTGGAAAGTATAGATCTACATTTAGGATAAGAACTCAGTAGGATGGAAGAGAGCGCTGAAATGAGCAAAATGAAATGAGTTAGGAACAAATGTAAAATCCTACGCTTGCTTGATGCATAAGATAGGGAGACCCAGTGCACTAGCCACTATGTGCTAAAGGCCGGCTCCTAAATGCGTCACTGGGAGGATTCCAGCTTGTCAGAAGTTGGTCAGGAGGATCCCAGAGGACTTGTAGGACCTTTCGAGATCTCTTGTAGGCTCTAATCATCTAAAAGGCGAACAAGAAGAACCCTGGAACACCCAGGCCCACCCAGTAACCCACACTCACAGCACTTTATACTTTCCCTGAGTCCAGCCCTTGCCACAGGGCAGTACAGTTAGGTTACTTGTGTGCCTGTCTTGGCCCCTAAATGGAAACCTTCTCTAGGATAAGGACCACATTTTACCCCTTTCCAAGTTCCCGGGGCCATGGTGCATGCACAGGCTCGGAGCAGGGAGTCCTCATGGGCGCAGATTTCTGTCTACTGCGTTTTCTTCACTGCTGTACCCACGGGACTTAGAACAACGTTTGGCATAAGTAGACCTCAATACATATTTGTTGAAAGAATGAGTGACACATACAGATGTGCTTAGTAAGTCTTAGCCATTCATCCTCAGCGTGGTGTGGCGTGTTGGTGAATACATCACTACCTGACTATTCTAAAGGCTTCAGGAACTTCATATCCTGTTTTTTTCTTATGCTTCTCAGTTCTTAGTCTGTTCCCATCTCTGATTTTAGTGTGAATTTAGTTATAAAAGCCGAAATAGGATAAAGAAAGCTGGGTGATCCTTTGTAAAGACATACTCCTGATGTGATGACCATCATCACCCATTAGCAGGAAGTGAATGCACAGGCTGAAGCCGGACAGGTCTGGGTTCAGGTTTTGGCCAGGACAGAGATTTGTGACTTTGGAAAAATCTCATTTTCCTGAAGTGCTGATTTTCTCATAAATGTGGATAAAACACTGACTCCAGAGGGTAGATGTGGTATGTATAACACAAAGTATCCCCTTAATAAATGTCACTATTATTATTTCAACAAGGCATTGGCTCACATAAGAGTTGTGAGTACAGAGGAAAGAACTCTAGGAAGGATCAGGGAAAAACAAATTGAAAATTGCTGAAGGCTTGCCTTCAAGGCTTAATTCTTTTGTATGTTAAAGCACCTGTTCCTATTAGACAAGCAGGCTCCTCAGGGGCGGGAAACAGAGGCCCTGCAGCGCTGAGGGAGCTCTGGTCTCCATGGTAACTGCACATTAGATCCTGATGCAGGCACACCTGGCATTCTCAGGTTGCTCCCGCATATGGTACCTCATATATTTCATTTCTTAAAAAACTTGCCTTGACCTCCCTGCTACCGCATACAAACTCCTTCACACACACACACACGCACGCACACACACACACACACACACACCTTTGTCTAATCCACGGCCACTGAAGCGATATAAGCCTGTCACAGAGATCGGAAATACAGTTCCCAAAGCCATTTAATCAAACAAAGGGCCAGAACAGTTATTCTTGCTTCAAAGTCGTGCCCAGAAGAGAAGTACCTGAAAGATGCCTTTTCTATGGGACTGACGTAGACTCTGGTGGCAGCACACCCGGCTTGCTGATAAAGCAGCCCCATTGATAACCTACTGAAGCAGAATCACATCCTTGACCATGACTCATGACACCGTTTGAAAAAGTGGCCTCTCAAATTCTCCCTACATATAAACGGCCATTAAATCCTGTGCTTTGAACTAGTTTAAAAGGAAAAAGATTTCCTGGTAGGATTAAACAAAAAAGTGCAGACAGCCTGTAGTTACCATGTTACACAACCAAAGAACTGTGTGGCTGCTTAGAGATTTCCAGCTCTGCTTCAGAAACAGATGTTTAAAAACTTCTTGTTAAAAAAATGTCAGAAATTGGGGACAAAAGTCACTGTTCCTTGAAACATATCACATTCACTCTTTCAATGGTCATCTTACTGATTTGGTTCCTTCACACTATATTTCCCAAAAATCCCATTTAAATTAACCATGCATGCTGCTCCAGCATGCTTGGCTGCAACCATAGCACCTTGTGTATGTTACACTTCCTAAGGGCCTTCAAAGACAGTGTCTCAAAAAGCCACCGTTGAGAAATGTTAGAACTTAGGATCTAGAAATGTTGGCTTACTTATGGTCCTCATGATGTTTTTCTTGTAAGCACCTTGGAAAGTCTAATGAGTAAGAAATCATAATAACCAAGTGTGTTCGCCCAACATGGGAAAGTGAGCTGTGCTCTATAAAGTTTGTAGTTTATGTTTTGAAACTGGCTCAATGTACAAGGTTCCTGGATCATTACTTAATTTTAATTTGTGGAAAAGGCATTATGTTTAAAGCAGTAAAAACTTTTTCTTCCATGTCACGGCAACCTTTGGCAAACTCACTGGCTCTTTCTCTCAGCTACTTTTCTACCCCATTTGGTTATGAGGAAGCATTGTGATTGCCTTGTAACCCCAAAGGGAACTGCAGGTCTCATGGGACATATCTGACCTCTCCTAAACATGCCAAGTATAATCAGACTTTTGATTCCAACCAAGGTGAAGTAGCCTTATTCCTCCCAGCTCCTTCCTCTTGCAACTCAAGACCCTGGACATGACACAACAAGGAAGCATAAAAAGACCCCGAAAGGGCGGAAAAAACATGGCCGACTTCTCAGGGCCCTCAGAACTGGAGGAGAAACACCGTGGCGGGTCCCCCAGGTTTTCTTATCGCCTCCTATGTATTCCAGACGGGGATCCAACATAAGGCTTCAACCCAGAGCTGCCAACAAAAATCCCCAAGAAAAGCCTGTGCCCCATACCCCAAACACTGAGAAATGGGTGACCTAACAGCGGAAAACCTTTCCGGCAATATCTGTCTCCCTTAAGCTAAATACCGATGGAAAAACTACATCCCCCCAGTATGGTTTGGCTCTGTGTCCCTACCCAAATCTCATCTTGAATTGTACTCCCATAATTCCCGTGAGTGTGGGACAGACCCGGTGGGAGATAATTGAATCAAGGGGGCAGTTTCTTCCATATTGTTCTCATGATAGTGAATAAGTCTCATGAGATCTGATGGTTTAAAAAATGGGAGTTTCCCTGCACAAGCTCTCTCTCTTTGCCTGCTGCCATCCATGTAAGATGTGACTTGTTCCTCCTTGACTTCCACCATGATTGTGAGGCCTCACCAGCCACGTGGAACCTTAAGTCCATTAAACCTTTTACTTTTGTAAATTGCCCAGTCTCAGGTATGTCTTTATCAGCAGCATGAAAAATGGACTAATACACCCCTTCACCTGGAATTTCATCAGGGCTGAACTGGGAGCTGATGTACTGCAGCCTTCCTGCCCTGCCAGAGTGGGTAATAGCACTCGAATTAACCTACTCAACAGGGCTAAGCAGATCTCGCATCTCTGACATGGTGCTGGGAGCACCTACTCGGTGCTGTCTGTGGGCTGAGTGGATAGTTAGATTTCCATCCTCTGCTCTGTGGAAGCAGATGGTGTGCTTATTTCCCCATTAGGATCATGTGAATGAAGTCCAGTGGCCAGCAGAGCCTCACACCTGGTATTAAAGAGGCAGAATGAAGTAGGAGGCGGGACTAGCTGATTCTCATTTCTTTTCCCCTTCCTTGGTGTCATTGGGGCCCAGGAGGGAAACTGAGCCCACACCCTTGGAGGTAAGGGGGCAAGGTGAGTTTATGTCCTGCCCTATTTTTGCTGGGAAGGTATCTGTGGGGTTGAGCCATAAATTTACAGATTTGAGAGACTGAGTGAAACCCAAAAGAGATAAACCAAAATGGTGTGAAACTCATACTAAGATACATCATAATTAAACTCTAAAAGACAGAAATTCTTGAAGGTGCTCAGAAAGAAACAGTCATTACTTATACTGGAACACCAGTTCAAATGACAGTGGATTTCTCATCTGGCCAGAAGGAACTGGCCAACATTTTGTAAGTATTAAAAGAGCTGCCAACTGCAAATTCTCTATCAAGGGAAAACATCTTTCAAGAATGAAGGGGAAATAAAGACATTATCAGACAAAAACTAAGAGAATTTGTTGTTAGCAGACCTATCTTTTAAGAATGACTAAAGGAAGTTTCATACATAAAGGAAATAACAGACGAAGGCCTGGAACTTCAAAAAGGAAAAAAGGATATCAGAGTGGTTAAAAATAGGAGAAAATAGGCTATCCTACTTCTCATGAGTTCCTTAAATCATATTTGATGGTTGAAGCAGAAATTTTAGCACCATCTAATGTGGTGTTCAGTGTAGGTGTAGAAAATACTTGAGACAGTTATATCTAAAAAGCAGGGAAATTAAAGGGACAAGAATGGAAGTAAGGTTTCTATTCTTCAGTCGAGTGGCAAACTTCAATACCAGTAGACTGTGATAAGCTATGTATGTATCTTGTAATATCTATAGCAACCACTAAGAAAATTGTGCAAAACAAGATACTTGAAAACACTGTAAATACAAGTCATGTGCCACATAATGATGTTTCAGTCAATGATGAATCACATCTACGATCGTGGCCCATAACATTATAATGGAGCTGAAAATCTTGTATTTCCTAGTAATGATGTAGCCACTGTAACATCATAGTGTGGTGCATTACTCATATATTTGTGGTGATGCTGCTGTGAACAAACCTATTGCGCTGCCAGTCATTTAAAAAGTATAAAGAATATATATATATAAATGTAAAAATAGAAAAATCTTATGGAATAAGATTTACATCTTATTCTATATATCTTCTAGAAAGAAAATATTTTATACTATTATACAATGGGTGTGTGTTTTAAGCTGTGATTATAAAAGTCAAAAAGTTAGAAACATTGAAGGATAAAGTTTAAAAGTTACATCAAGCTAAGGTTAATTTATTGTTGAAGGAAAAAAATTTTAAGTAAATTTAGTCCTGTCTGTGTCTAGCGTTTATAAAAACTGTACCATACTACAATAGTGTACAGTAATGTCCTAGGCCTTCACATTCACTCACCACTCACTCACTGACACCCACAGCAACTTTCAGTCCTACAGACCCCATTCATGGTAAGTGCCTGATACAGGTGTACCATTTTTTATCTTATATACTATATTTTTACTATACCTTTTTAATATTTGATCTGTTTAAATCCACAAATGCTTATCATTACGTTACGGTTGCCTATGATATTCAGTACAGTGCCATGCTGTACAGGTTTGTAGTCTAGGAGCAGTAGGCTCTACCATACAGCCTAGGTGTGTAGTAGGTGTATAGTACAGCCTACTACCTGGGGTCCTTACTAAACCCTAGGTTTATGTAAGGACACTTTCGATGTTCACAAAATGACAAAATTGCCTAATGTCACGTGTATCAGAATGTGTTCTCAATGTTAAGTGACACATGATTGTATGTCAGATGAAATGCTAAAAAATACTCAAGTAATCTATAGTAAGATAAGAGAAATGGAGGAATTAGAAACAAAAGAAACCGCAGAAAACAAATAATAAAATGGCAGATTTAAACCCTAACACATCAACAATTACCTTAGATATAAATGGTCTAAATATACCAATTAAAAGACAGAAATTGAGTGGATTAAGAAAGTATGATTCAACATATGCAGTCTACAAGAAACTCACTTCAAATACAACAACGTAGGTAAAGGGCTAGAAAAAGATATACCATGCAAACATGAATTTTAAAAAAGGCAAGAGTGGCTATTCTTATCTGATAAAGCAGACTTCAGAGCAAGTTACTAGAGACAAAGGAAGGACATTTGCTAATGCTGGCAGGCTCAAGCCGCCGGGAAGGTACCGAACAGTAACATAAAGACCAATCGCTGTTCTGGTTGGTGTTTCTTCCTTCTTCATGGGACTGAAGAGTTTTCGAGAGTAAAGATCACAGTGTCTGGTCTTGCTTCTCACCACACCTGCTCCAGGATGTGCGTTAGGAATGTTGTTAACTAACTTAACTAACTGTTGCGGAAGTCAAGTGCTCTTGCAGTCTGACTCACAGGTCTACACTCCTCTTCACGACAGGCTCCAGGAAGCAGGCCTAATGTGGACTGGCTCCCTCTTGAGGTGTGGTGGGGGCTTACTTTCCCAGCATACTGTCTTTGGGATTTTGCCAGAGTCTCCCTTTGGGCACCTGTGCCCTAAATGTAGGGAAAATGCCCGTAAGCTACTCTGCAGTCCCTTTTGTAGGTCCTCCCAAGAAACCTTGGGGTTCTTATGCAAATAACTTTCCAGCTCTTGAGACATATGCAGATTAGGCCCCACAGTGACCCCACGTAAGAAACCATATCCATAAACAATCCCAACTTGAAGACCCGCCGGGGTCAACCAGCGAACCATTTGATTAAGTAATGCATTGAAATGCAGCGAGGTCCCATGTCACGACGGGAATGTAAATCTGAGGGAGACTGGCCAGGAGTAAGTGGAAACGTCTCACGTTTGTATGATGATGATACTTGGTGGTCGGAAAGGAAATTATTTACTTGGGAAATCTCTGCAGTGGCGTTATGAGATCACCAGTATGTTGTTAATGGTTTCTGTGTGCTTGCTTTTTAGTTTAGCATTTGCTCTGTACCTAAAATGTATAGGACATGATATGGTGGCAGGTTTGCCTGGTGAGCCTAGTGAGGTGGGCCAGTGGGTGAGGCCAGAGCGAGCGGGGCTGTGGCCTCAGAGGGGAGGTTTGCCCCCAGGCCCTTTAGGGAGAAGGGCTGCATCCTGGCCTTCCGGACCAGAGAACTCAGAGATCCAGCCCAAACATTCCTGACCACATCCTCCTACTGAGTCCGTCCTTGTTTAGGTTTCTATGGTGGCACCTTTCTTGTACTTTTTTTTTTCAGACGGAGTCTCGCTCTGTCGCCCAGGCTGCAGTGCAGTGGTGAGATCTCGGCTCACCACAACCTCTGCCTCCTGGGTTCAAGCGATTCTCCTGCCTTGCCCTCCCGAGTAGCTGGGACTACAGGCTACTACAGGCGCACACCACCATGCCTAGCTAATTTTTTGTATTTTTAGTAGAGACGTGCTTTCATCACTTTAGCCAGGATGGTCTCGATCTCCTGACCTCGTGATCCGCCTGCCTCGGCCTCCCAAAGTGCTGGGATTACAGATGTGAGCCACCGTGCCTGGCCACTATGGTGGCATCTTTACTGTAGTACCCAGACTTCAAACTTCTGCTGTCCGTGACCCCTCTAACCCAGCCCTCCTCCTCACACCAGCCTGAACCCATGGGCTCAGGCAGCAGCATCAACCCCATACCACGCCTCTCTGCATAAGGGCTTGCCTCTCCTTCCTCATCCATTTCACTGGCTTCTGCATTTGTCCAGCACCTCACCTTTGGGATTCATCTAGTGGGCCTCTCTAGTGTTGAGCCCTGACATTCGCCCGGGCCCATCTGTACCAGCCCCTGGCTGCTCCTGGTCATCGCCCACCCTGGCAATAGCCTCTCTGAAATGAGCCCCCACTGGATGCTCCAGCACCTCCTCCCTTCATTGATTCCCCTCATCCATCCTCACCCATGAATAGTCACTGCAGGAATCCGCTTAGCATTTCCGTGACCCTACCTTGGCAGAGGCCTTTGCATCCTTTGCATCCTGTACACCTCACTATGTGCATGGCCTTCATGCTAAAGGGCAGGATGGCACTTTGGTTAATGGGGGGCTCTGCAGCCCAGCTGCTGCCCAGTTCAAATCCTGGCTTCACCCGTCCCTAGCTGTGTGACCCTGGGCAAGTTAGTGAGCCTTTCTCTGCCTCTGAGGTCCTTATCTATAAAATCTAGATCATAATTGTAGCTCCCCTACAAGGCTACTGGGAAGAGTAATGAATTAATCTATATGAAGTATTTAGAACAGGGCCTCGCACACAATAAGTGGTAGGTGTTTACTGTTTTGCTAAGTTAATCTTTAAGAGGTAAGCCAGCTTGTAAAAGCTCACCTCTGTCCCCTGTAGGAATACGCTGTTGCACCATGCTTAGCATGCTTTGGCCACCCAGCCTGAACACGAAGGCTAACATCAAAACCAGGTTGAATAGAGGTGAAGGGAATTCTGGATGCTTTTCTGTCTAATTTTTGAAGAGTGATGTCTTCCCTGAAAGAGTTAACGTTAATATTAGCTCCTGAAGCAGATGGCTCTTGAAGAGCAACCAATGGAAGAAATGCCTGCAAAGACTGGGTGCCGTTTTCTCAACTTCTCAATCTCCTTTGTCATTCAACTGGGGAATCTTCACTCCAGAGCTCTTCTGAGTGGGTCTTTCTGCAGCTGGCTCATCGCCACAGCACGGGGCTCCTTGTCTCTCAGGGTTGAGCTGTTGCCTCTCATTCTTCGCCACAGGTGGCCTCTCCACCCTGCTAAGGATGTTTGTGTTCCTTGCAGGAAAGACCTTAATTTATTTTGCAGTATTATTGTGCTTCCATTTAGTTTCCTTTCTCCAGTAGAAGAGGGAAGAAAGAAGTGCTTCAAAGCTGCATGTCACCACTGAGAACAGACAAATTCCTGAGACAGGCCCAAAAGCCACAGCCGGTGGCCTCATCACCTGGAGAGCCTGGCCTCTCTGACTGCCAGCCCACATGTGCGCCCACCCGTGCCCATACACTGGCCTTTGATCATCCACGCTCGGCAGGACCACACAACCCACCTTCCTGACACTGCTGTGCCAGGTGCTGCCTACTGCATCTGGGGCTAGTGGCTCAGGCTTCGGCCCGGGACTGTTTCTTGTGATAATGGGAGGACCTGGCGCTTTTTCTCTAATTGTCCCGGCCTCACAGCAGGAATCTCAGCAGACTGTGTCCCACAGCTAGGGTCATTATGGAGTGATGGTGACTAGGACAGAAAGGCTTGGAAGAGGGAGGGGTCAGTGCTTGCTAGGGGGTAGGAGTGGTGGGGGAGGATCCGAAAAGGCTTCCCCAGAAAGATGAGTGGGCGTTCACCAGCAGACTGCAGGGGAAGGGCATGGAGAATTACAGGTAAAGGAAGCACCTAGAGCAAAGATGCGACAGCACAGGGCTATGCACAGGGGGAAGGGTGCAGTGAGGGGTGAGCAGACAAGGGGTACCCTCCACTCTGGGGGTGACTCTGGATGGCACCCTGACCCTAAAGTGCAGAGCTGCACTAAAAATCATTCACTGTGGCTGGTCCAACAGGCCAGGTTTTGCCTGCAAAAGAACCAGAAGCGTCCTGTGACAGACCCAGGGGTGTGCTGGAACAAGGCCATCTTTCGGGTCCAGGAGGAGATTGGCTAGCATTGCTAGGCAGGCAAGCTCTGCACAGAGAAGGCAGCTGGAGGAGGCTCAGAGGAAAGCCTCAGGCTGAGAACAGGCAGGCCTTCTGGGGGGAGGTGTGCCATCGAGTCAGGCCTTTAGGATGAACCAGGTCAAGTGAAGCTAAGTTTACCCTCCCTCAAGGCAGGAATTTCCAAGAACCATCCTGGACAGGTCCTCTGTAGTGTTTAATTACCCATTATAATCAACTAGCTAGTTAGACATTGATATTTAATTAATTAATTAATTAATTAAGCATTTATTAAATGGCATCTATATGCCAGGCATTGCACATCCCATAGGGGATTAAAGAAGTTGTAAAACACGGTCCCTGTTCCCCAGGAGCTCAAGGCTGGGGAGATGGATCCATACACAAGTGCTACCAGTGCCATGTGATCGGTGCTGGAGCCACAGCTGTGGCCACAGAGAAAGGCTGACACTCTCTTTGCTGGCAAGAAGCTGGGGCTGGGAAGGGGATAAGAGATGCTTCTGAGAAAGAGTGTCATGGAGCTGAGTCTTGGAGGATGCGTGGGAATTTAATCAGTGGACAGGGTGTGAAACAACCTTCAAGTCAGCTACAACAGCATTGTCAAAGGCATGAAGTTATGCAAACCATAGTGTGTGGGGGGAGCATCTAGTAGAGGCTTGTTAATTCACAGCATGTCACATCACTCCCCACCTCCCAAAGCCATGGCTGATGAGCCGACCAACCACAGCAATCTCTCCTCTTCCTCCTCTGCAAAGGGTTCCAGACATGTATAGCAAATCTATAGCATCAGTGCTCTTGGCCATCCTGGGATTCAGATTTTTGTGTTGCTCGAGTAGGAGGTATTAGAGAAGAATGGCAGGAGATGATGTTGGGAGAGTCGGGGCCAGTACATACCGAGCCTGTGTCATTCTGAACTCCAGCCTTCTGCTGGTGACAGCCCCACCCACCTGCCCCTCACCTGCCAGGTAGCACAACCTTCAGTCTCCCCAGGATTGTCTCACCACTCGTTGTCTGTCTTCAGATCCATGCCTGCTTCTCTTGTACATCTGCAGTTTCTCCAGCATTGATTTTTGTGGGGAACATTGTCAATGTTCTTGTCAATAGACACCAGCTCTCTTCTTTGGAAACCACAGGCCTGAGCCTCTTGGTATTATATATGACAT
This sequence comes from Piliocolobus tephrosceles, assembly GCF_002776525.5. Taxonomy (NCBI): domain Eukaryota; kingdom Metazoa; phylum Chordata; class Mammalia; order Primates; family Cercopithecidae; genus Piliocolobus; species Piliocolobus tephrosceles. The sequence goes on from NC_045455.1 coordinate 85,868,345, forward strand.
GAAAAGCAAGTACTCTAAGGCAGAATTATTTTACCATGAACTATTGCCACACTCAGCTTCATTTATTTAAGAAAATGTTTGCAATATTGAAACTCTGGAAACTTATTCATCAGCCACTGGTCTTTGATTCCCTACATAAAAGCTTCCCCCAGAATGGCCTATACAAGGGTGTGTCATCCACCTCTGGAGAATGCATAAAGAACCACCTCAAGGCACAGAAAGGTAAAAACTGCCCCTGAGAGGGCAAATCTCAACTCCAAGTGTCATAACACTAGATAATGTAATAGTCCTATCCTTCTCAACTTCTGGTTCGATAACATTAGAAAAATGGATGTTCTCTTCAGATGAGCACATGTTCTGCAGTGCCAAGTGACTTGTGATGACATGATCTTCCTCTCATATGCCAGTAACCTTCTCAGGAGGCAAGAAAACCTGCTGTCCAGTTATAATCAGAAAGTACTGCTTAATATTCATACCCAGTATACATTTTGCTAAATGCTACTGGTTTTGGCAATGCTCTTCAGCATCCAGGTGGACTGTTTAAATTCCAGTAAGCAGGTTAACTTTTCTGAAGGTGTATTTGATGACCAACCCATTTTAGCAGGTCACATGATGTGGCCATTCAAAACCACACATTTTAGAAACCGTGTTAAAGCTCTCCTAGGCCTTGTCTTGTCTCTACAGGGGAAGCCCTGGGGTTTCAGCCGTGCACTTCAGCACTTGGACATATTCAGGAAATCATTTCCTGAGAAAAGTCTTGGCCCTGCATCCATGTTCTCCTCTAATCCACCCTGGGTGGAGATGAGATGATCTTTTATCCAGTAATTGATTGAATTATATCAAAACGTAATTGACGCTTCAGATTTCACAAGAAATTCGTAATTTTGCCTCCTACAATCATTGCCAGCAAAACTTTGGGCCTTCTTTTCAGTCAGTTTCCCAGAATACCTGTCTGTCAAGCAAGTCACCTGTTGTTGTCATACTTTTTCTAACTCCTGTGTTGCATGAATAAACACAGCAATGAGGAAGATGAGTTTCAATAAAAAGCCAAAGGGCCTGCTAACCTTCCTTTCCTCTAAGTGGCTCTTGGAGATGAGGGGGCATACCCTTCCCCAACATTGGAGTCTGGGGGAGGTGGGCTTGGAAAAGGAATATTTCAATTTATATAATTTCATTTTCACAAAGTGAAAAATGACCTATCATTTAAAAAAATAAAAACCGCAGAATGTGAAGCTCTGTGGATTCTTCTGGCAGATAGAGGTAATGGAATGGCAAAGCTCATCCTTTGTGCATCCCCCATGAGTGGGCTGAGCTTCTTATGGTTATCAAAAAATAGGGCACAAATTTAAAGGATGGTGTGAGATGGCTCCAGACTCCCTAATTAAACTCTACTCTGGAATGGGGAGACCAGGCAACACGCGAATAACAGTGGAAACGTCTTTCTAGTTGGGCTGCATTAGTACCAAATAGTAAAGGAATAAAGCTTGGTGTGACTCACCATTCAGAAAGCTGTATTGGAGAGCATCAAGGAAGATGGTAGCAGAAGTTCAGAGGGAGGTGCAGCAAGGAAATTGCCTAAGCCAGACACCAGGGAGGGAGATATGACTGGAAATCCAGTGAGCACAGCTGGGCTTTCCTTGGCATGCAATAGATACCACCAAGGCATTAGTGCTCAGCTCACGTTCTCCTCATTCATTGGGTCACCCTTATGTGTAGTGTGTGGACATCTAACACCATGCCAATTTGATCACCAGAAAGCTACCTACCCAGGCTATACTGTGTTGGTTCCCCAGGGAAATCCCATTAAAGACCTATAAATCCATGGCATCCTTGACTTTGAAAGAGGATCCATGTAAGAAACATCATATAAAATCACTATTATATAAAGACCTATATATGACTGGTTCCTTTCAAAATGGAGGCCTTAAAATTGATGAACTTCCTTTTATTACATATTGAAAGCTGTACAACTTGTGTGTTTCTTGTTTTGCCTTAGCTCTTAGTTAGATTTTTTATGCTCAGTCATAAAAGGTATATTGGCTTAGGTTTTTAGATACAACTCTCTCTCTCAATTTTTATTGCTTTGTAGTTGGTCTTAAGAAAAACTTTAAAAATCAATTTTTATTTTTTATAACTTTTCATTTTCTTTGCCTGTGTCCTTTTTTGGATATAGGTGGCATACCATATAAACAGTTCTCTAGAAATAATTTCACACAGTGGTTTCTATTACAAACTGTCTTATCTAAAGTTATCCTTTTCTTTAAACACGAGATTTCCACACATTTAAGAAGATTTAAAAATAGCTCTATATGCAGGTTTTATTACACACACACACACACACACACACGTAGCCACAGTCTTAAAAATCTACAAAGATAGGATGCTATAAGCAATATTTTAAAGAAAAGCTACCTTAGCACTTGGATATTCCTTTTAAAAAGATCATTGAGATTCATATTGTTCAGTTCCTTATCTTTGTACCTTAATTATAAATAAGAACCAATTCACAGCAATCAGCACTGTCTAGTGGGCGTCTGCTCTGCTCCAGGTGCTGTGCTAGTGCTCACCCGTGTTATTGTTAATCCCCACCCAAAACGTTGTGTAAAAGGAATTCTTTAACTTATTTCATAGATTAATAAACTGAGGCTCACAAAGCCTGGACACCGTGACTAAGCTCACACAATTAGTCCAATAACCTAATAATAATGTTTTAAATAACTATATCAGACCTAATCTATCAGAGTCCTTTGAGGCCGTGGTTGTAACCACCTAGTACCCCATTTTTCTTTTCTTTTCTTTTTTTTCAGACAGAGTTTCACTCTTGTTGCCCAGGCTGGAGTGCAATGGCGCAATCTCAGCTGACCGCAACCTCCTCCTCCCAAATTCAAGTGATTCTCCTGCCTCAGCCTCCCGAATAGCCGGGATTAGAGGCATGCGCCACCACGCCCAGCTAATTTTATATTTTTTAGTAGAGATGGGGTTTCTCCATGTTGGTCAGGCTGGTGTGAAACTCCCCACCTCAGGTGATCTGCCCGCCTCGGCCTCTCAAAGTGCTGGGATTATAGGCGTGAGCCACTTCGTCCGGCTAGTACCCCCATTTTTCTAAGAGATACTTTAATTTTTTCCTCTTTCTTCTTTTCTTTTTCCTACTTTTCCACACTTCCTACTTAGCCCTTTAGAAATGTAACCATAGCCTTTTACCTCCTCTTCACCAGACGCTCCCTACAGGGCAAGTTCATCTAACTGTTCTTAGAAGCTCCAGAGCAGAACTCCACCCACCAGGAGGTTACCTGAAGAGATAACAGCCCATTTTCAACCCAAAGTGTACACACTAGAGTTTTTGGCCACTTTTACAACCTATTTTTTCCCAGGAAGACGCCAGCTCAACTGGCCAGTAGATAAGGCACTGAGGGGAGTACACAGACACCCCCCACATCCCACTCACCTGCTCACTTCCACCACTGTGTAGTACCCCACTTTAAAATTGCCCATTTCCTTTTTTTGTTTCCACTCTGTTGTCCAGGGTGGAGTGCAATGGCACGATCTCGGCTCACTGCAACCTCCGCCTCCCAGGTTCAAGTGATTCTCATGCCTTAGCCTCCAGAGTAACTGGGATTACAGGTGCCTGCCACCATGCTTGGCTATTTTTTGTGTTTTTAGAAGGGTCAGGGTTTCCCCATGTTGGCCAGGCTGGTCTAGAACTCCTGACCCAGGTGATCCAACCACCTCAGCCTCCCAGAGTGCTGGGATTACAGGTGAGAGCCACTGTGCCCAGCCAAAATTGCCCACTTTCTGCTCCAAAAGTGAAGTGGTACCCATAAGGAAGGAAGCCTGTACTTCTTCCCCTAAGCTAGCTTTGGCATAAGAAGTCACTTTCTTTCTACCAGAAAGAAAGTGCTCTTCTTAATTGGATTCGGAAGAACCTGCAATTCAGTGACATGGAGATTAGCAGAATGCCTGTTGACCTAGTAAGCAAGTAACATTTGCAAGCGTTTATAGGTTTGTGGGGTGTGTGTGCACGTGTGTGTGAGGGATAACTTTGGACCATCTTGTTACTGTCCCATGGTCGGTAGTTCTATTTCAAACCCTGTTTTTCTACCTGCTTTCTTGGAGTTCCTAATAAGGTGACGGGAGCACAGACTCTTCTGCTTGGCAGATTCTCGTTTCCTCTCACCCCACCCATTCTGTACTTCAATACTGCAGTTTCCAACAGTAGGATGCCTGGTTTTTGGATGACATTAATGAGTTAAGAACAGCAGATTTATAAACATGTGAATTTCTTATTAGCCTAAAAGTCATTTGGTTTTCATTTTTTGTTAACTCTGTGTTTAATCATCCTAAAACCAGATTGTCTTTTTCAACCCAAATAAATGATTTCCTTCTTAGATCCAAGAGCTTTCAAGCTTTGAAGATAAAAGGACAGGCTGTTTCACGGCTCAAAACTTTCCATGACATGTTGCTGAGACAGGAAGCGAATTTGCAATCCCGGGCGCATTCTGAGAGGTTCATTCTAGAGAGAGGGTATCTGATTCAAAAGCAGTGACCTTGCTTCCTAAACGGTGAAGGACACCCAACTGCTCCGTAGTCCTCAGAGTCAGAAGTGAGCGTGCGATGGTGCTGCACTGACACCAACATCCCCGCTCCGCAGAGCCGGTGGAGAAGGCACTGAGAAGCCAGACTATGCCCAGCCGCGATGACGTCCTAAAGGGACGGGTAGCATCCACTTGGAAAATGGGACACGTATGTTTGTCAACAACACAAAAAATTAAAGGCCTCACACAGAAAAACTGGGTTAAAATACAAACTTCAATGTATTATTGTTTTATCTTTTCAAGGAGAACTGAGAAGTAACGATCCACACATTTGTCATGCTCAACAGAGCCTTAAGGGAAGTTAACACAGAACATTCAACACCCATCTATTAAAGAATCACATTTCACAATAGTGAGTAAAAGGAAAAAACATTAGCAAACAAAGGAGGCCATTCTTCCCCACCCCCCAGTTTATTTTCATGCTCAAACTAAGCTATTAGTTACAAAAGGGAAAGAAAGACAAAATTAAAAGTTTTTTAAATTGAGGATGTAATAGAATTGTTTTTTCTTGTGAAATACTGTTTTAAGTCCCTTTATTCAGCATGCCACTTTACAGTGATGCAATGCAGAGGATGCTAACACTACACGCCTTCTTAGTTGTCAGGCAAGGACCCTGAGAGTCTTTTAGCCCTGCAAGACTACAGGGCCAGGTTTAGACAATGTATTCAACTTTTAAACAGTTACTAGACACAAGCAAAAATGTGCCAATTCCCAGTTGAACATTTTTTTAAAATTGTCACTTGGGCCCCATCTATGAACGTCCGTCAGGAAACAGGCCTGTGAAGAAATCACCTATAGCCTGTGGGTGAAAGAGGACAGAGGGCGTCACGAATGTCATTCAGCCTCCAAGTGGAAACCTATAGATATGACACATGGAAGTGTCTTGACTCAGATGGCCTCACTCTAGTGACTTCCACTGGCCACTGGACTTTTCCCCTCTATGGACATTTACGAAGTATCTAGTGTGGCGGAAGACTGTCTTAAGTGACTGTCGGGTACGTGGAAAGGGAAGACCAATTCCACCCCTTTAGTGTTTGTAAGAGACTAGTGTTGCACTTAAATACATAATGACCCTTACATTAGCATAAGTAATATCACTCTTGTCACTTGCTAGAAATGCATATATGTAGCTATTGAAGCCTTAAGCAGCACACAGCTATTTTAAAGGCACAGCCAGGTGGTTGCCATGCAGGTGTGCCTAGCAGCAAAGGGTGAGTTTGCTGGAGTCAGACCCCTCGGTTCATGTCCCAGCTTCGCTGCCACCTTGCCACCGCAGGACCAGGGCAAGTTATTTGCCCTTATATTCCTCCCACTGGCTCCTTTCTTGTCAGGGCCAAGCTGCCTGGAGTCTGTAGTGCTGGGCCCCCTGCCTCTACTCTCTAACCGCCACCTATGGACTCCTGCCTGCTTCGCCTTCATCAAACACCTCTTGGCATGCACATCACTTTCTCCTTGGCCCAAAAGTATATAATGGCCCCCATATTGAAAAGTTAAATTCATTAGCAGGTTTAAATTAATTAAACAGGCAAAAATTAAACTCACTAGCAAAGTATTTAAAGCTCTCCCAAATGTGTATCTCCTTTGTCTCTTCCCTGCCCCTTCTCATTACACTCCAACACACTGTGTTCTTTCTGACCTCCAAGCCTTTCCCACTTTCTCCTCTCCCTAAAGTCTTGCCTTCCTGGAGCTCCTTGGCTACTCTGAGCACAGCCCCTGCACCTTAGAGCAGTGACTGCTGGCCTCACTTCCTTGACTTTGATTTGAGTTTTCCTGGAAGCGATGTTGCCTTTTTCTACTTTCCAGCTCATTTCTTCTCACTGGATGCTTGAGCTCCTTAGCGACCAGGCTGGTGTCTCCTGCCTCCCATCCCTCCAGCCTTGCCTCCTGGCATCTCCAGCACCACACAGCACCGTGGCCTCAGGCAAGGCTGCTGCTGGTGGGCTGTGTCCCAAGAGGTGACCAGGGCACTCACAGAGAACGCAGCTTGTGTACTCAGACAGGCACGAACTGGCCGTGTCTGTTTTATTCTATGAGCCCGTCTGAACCTAGAAATGCTCTTTTCTTTATTTTAGTCTTGAGAAAGATTCATTTTGTTGTGAATGCCGTCTCTACAGAGGGAGAGTCCTTGTTGGGACTAGGATAAAATTGTCAAAATTAGCCCCAGAAACAGCAGTAATTTGGGAATGCCTTATCTTATCCTGAGGTCGTTTATTCAGCAAAGGTTGATGTGCCTTGCTAGTGAGAAGCACCCTGCAAGCTATTAAAATCACCGTTCCTGTCTGCGAGGACTGGGAAGAGAGGCAGATAAATGCATGGGCATATTTTTTTCCAGAGTCAGAAGTGCTGCAGGAGCATAGGCGCATGGTATGGGTGCCCTCAGGAGAGACACCTTACACAGTCAGGAGGGGTGCAGGGAAATTTCCTGCGGAGGGGCTGTCTCAAAAGATGGACAGGAATCAGTAAGAGAAGGGGAGGCAGAGAGTCTATACCAGGCAGAAGGACCAGCGGGTATGAAGGCCAGGAGGTGAGAAGAGAGCATGGTGCACTCTTAGAAACAACAGAGGAAGTTTAGAGCGCCACACGCACTAGGATGGGGTAGGTGGTGCAGGGGCCGGATTATAAAAAACTGGCAATGCTGTGTTCAGGATTTAGACTTAGAATAGAGTATTTTGACAGGCAGCCTCTGAGACAGCTTCTGGGAAGTGTTCCCTCCTCTTCTATTTTTTGGAAGAATCTGTGAAGGATTGATGTTAACTCTTCATTAAATGTTTGGTAGAATTCATCAGTGAAGCCATCTGGTCATGGGCTTTTATTTCCTGGGAAATTTTTTGATGACTAATTCAACATCTTTCTTGTTATAGGTGTATTCAGATTTTTCTCTTTCTGAGTTTCAGTAGTTTGTTTCTATAAATGTGTCCGTTTCATCTAGGTTATCTAATTTGTTGGCATATAATTGCTTGTAGTATTTCCTTCAAACTCTAGTTTTGCAAGTAATGCCCTTTCTCCATACCAGATTTTAGTAATTTGAGTCTTCTCTCTTTTTGTCTTGGTCAGTTCAGTTAAATGTTTTGTGATTTTGGTGATCTTTTGGTTTTATCGATTTTTCTCTATTTTAAAAATTCTCCATTTTATTTGTTTTCTTTCTAATCTTTATTATTTTCTTCCTGCTGCTTATTTTTGGGTTTAGTTTGTTTTTCTTTTTCTAATTTCTGAGGATGGAATGTTAGATTGTTGATATGAAACTTTTCTTTTTTTCTTAAAAATACGTGTTTACAGCTACAAAATTCCCTATAAGCACTGCTTTAGTGCATCCTTCATTGTTGCTATGTTGTGTTTTCATTTTCATTAATCTCAAAGTATTTTTAAATTTATTATGGGAATTGGCTCACACGACGATAGAGGCCAAGAAGTTCCCTGATAGGCTCTCTGGAAGTCAGATTCTGTTCCATCCCCTGGGCCTGTTGTTGTTGCTGTTTGTTATTATTTTACTTAGTGATATTTCTGAATGTCTTCTGTGAAGTCTGTATTCTTTATCATGTTTAGTCCCTGAGCTCTCTGCTCCGTGAGCTCAGCGGTCAGTTGATGAATGGACAGAGGTTTCCTTGAACGCCAGTGACCAGCAAATCTCCCAGTCCTTGGAAAGCTGCTCTGTGTGCACGCTGGGCACTCCTTCAGCACTCAGCCAGGCAGCTGAGACTGTGCCTCAGCTTTCACTTTCTGGTTCTGCAGAGCCCCAAGATCGCCCAGAAGTGAGCTCTTTGGGCCTTCGTCGGTATTTTCTGAGCATGTGCACAGCCCTGGACACATGCAGAGTCCTACACAGGCCCGTGACCTTCTAGATGCCCAGAAAGTGGGTGAAGCTTGTCTGAGACCCCATGGAGAGCTCATACCCCAGATTTTCCTTTTATGGTTTATGATCAGCTTATTTTCTGCCCAACTGTTACCCACAGCCTCAGCCAGCCACAAAGCACCCAGCCAGAAGGTTAAACAACAGTCTCTAATTTTTTTATTTTAGTTTTTTACAAACACCCCTGGAGAAAAGCCTTTTGCACTAGGTGAGTTCTAAGTCAGGCCAAATAAAGATGACCTGATAAATGGGGTCTTCCCGGGAACTACTAGAGAGGCTAAATAATGACGATTCCATGGGAATGAGGCTTTAAAGAACCCCTGACTCCATTTTTCTCTCTTTGATGGCTATCAGGCTGCTGCCTTTTATTGTGATTGCTAGTTTTCTAGGGAACCACCACGTGGGAGATAGGGAGATAGGAATAGGGCAAGTTGAAACATCACAAAGTTTGCTGTTCATACCAATACTCGGCCATTTTAATTAAATAAAAGCTTCCCAGATTATTCCAAGCCTTTGGTGGTTAACTTTCAGAGTTCTAGAAAAGTTGATTTTGACAGTTTTTGCCAGTTTTCTTATTTATTTTTATTTTTATTTTTTTGGAGGAGAGAATTTTTTGATGGTCAGTTATTAATTGGTCAGTTATTAGTCCATTTGGATGCTCTGTTATCCATCAGTTTTATGTTCAGAGTATCTCTCTGGTCCTAGTGTGTGGAAGACACTGAGGTTTGAGGAAGGCTGGAGTGAGAGGGATGAGTTGGGAGTTTTGTGGTCAAAGGCAACAGATGATGGAAACCTGCACTGAGGCGGTAGCAGCGGAGACACCACGCAAACAGTTCAGATGTGCCGGATGATGACAGCTTGCCAGGTTCTGTGTTCAGTGCTTTGCTTCCTCTTTTGTACATCATTGTACCTATTTTAACAATGATAAAAGTATTAATACCTTGCCCAAGGTCACACAGTTAAAATGGGGTTAGAGCAGGTTTTAGAATCTATTTGTGTGACTTTAAAATCCATGTTTATAATCACGACCCTGTATTTCTAGATGCAGGCTTAATGACTATAGTAAAAAAAAAAAAAATTATTCATTTGACAAACATTGATGACCTTGCAGGTACTATTCTGGGGGCTGGGGATATAACAGCGAACAATACAGAAAAAAACTGGCCAGGTGTGTTAGCTCACTCCTATAATTCCAGCACTTTGGGAGGCCAAGGCAGGTGGATCATTTGAGGTCAGGAGTTTGAGAACAACCTGACCAACATGGTAAAACCCCATCTCTACTAAAAATACAAAAATGAGCCAGGCTGGTGGTGCACGCCTGTAATCCCAGCTACTAGGGAGGCTGAGGCAGGAGAATCACTTGAACCCAGGAGACAGAGGTTGCAGAGAGCTGAGATAGTGCCACTACACTCCAGCCTGGGCAGTAGAGTGGGACTCCATTTAAAAAGAAAAAAAAGAAGAAAACTCCCTCTTCTCATGGTGCTTGCATTCTCATTGGCAAAGGCAGACAATAAAAAAGATATATATGCATGCGCTATCTTATGTAGGGTAGTGAAACATGTTAAAATACAATAAGGAGAGAAAGAGGGTATTGGATGGATGTGGGAGGATGTTTGTATTAGTTTGTTTTCACACTGCTGATTAAGACATAACCGAGACTAGGCAATTTACAAAAGAAAGAGGTTTAACAGACTTACAGTTTCACATGGCTGGGGAGGCCTCACAATCATGATGGAAGACAGGGAGGAGCAAGTCACATCTTATGTGGATGGTGGCAGGCAAAGAGCGCTTGTGCAGGGGAACTCCTTCTTATAAAACCATCAGGTCTCATGAGGCGTATTCACTGTCACGAGAACAGCACAAGAAAGACCTGATTCAATTACCCCATGATTCACCGGGTCCTTCCCACAACACGTGGGAATTCCAGATGAGATTTGGGTGGGGACACAGACAAACCATGTCAATATTTAAATAAAGTAGCCAGGTAAGGCCTCACTTGAGAGCAATGTTTGAGTAAGGACCTGAAGTCGGGGGAGGAGTCACATGTATATTCAGGTGAACAGCGTTGCTGGCAGAGGAAGCAGCAAGTGCAAAGGCCCTGAGTGGGAACAGCAAGGGGCTTGGGTGGTGAATGAAGCTGATTGAGCGCAGGGGAAGAGTCTGAGGAGCTGAGGATAGAGAAGGAATGAGGACCCAGATCCATCAGGCCTTGCAGGCCACTGACAGGAGTTTGACTTTGCAGAGTGATGTGATTAGAAGGATGACTGATTTTTGTCTTGAGAACAAGGAGACAAGGCCAGAAGCTGAAAGGCCAGGCAGGAAGCTTTGCAGTAATCCAGGAAAGAGCGGTAGCAGTGTGGCCGGAAGTGGGAGCAGCAGCGGAGGTGACAAGCAGTCAGCCTCTGTAGACTGTATTTTGCAGGTGAAGCTTACAGGATTTACTAAGGGCCTGGAGGTAGGCAATGAGGAAAGAAAACTGTCAAGGATGACTTCAAGTTGTTGGGCTTGAGCAACTGGAAGGATGGAGTTGTCCTTGCTGAGATGCGGCAGAGTGGGAGGAAGAGGTCTGGGGAATTGGAGCAAGGCTGAGTCTGGGGCTGTTTTGCTTGAGTTACGAATTCAGCATCCTCACGGAGAGCTTCCTAGTAGGCAGATGGATAAACAAGTCTGTTGTTGAGGGAAGGCGTGGGCATATAGATGGCACTGAAAGCCGTGAGTCTGGATGAGCAGGAGTAGACAGGACGAGAGGACCCAGAAATGACCAATACCAGCCTTCCGGTTCAGGGCGGGAGGGATGGACATCACAGACGAGAATACTGGAGAAACACAGCCCTCTGTCCTTCCTTAGCCTTGTCTCCCACCCTGTCTGCCTCTATAGAGGTATCATTGCATTAATGACAGTCACGTTAACAACCTTGATTCATAAATAGAAATTAATGAGCAAAGCAACAGCGCAGGGTGCAGCTGAGCACCCAGGTGTGCACTCCACGCTCGGGGCTCCCTCCAGGGCCATCTCAGTAAAGTTCCTTGTACGTCCAGAGGGCGAAGAGCTCTGACGTTAATTTTTAAAGATTTCTACCAAGAAAAGTTAAACTTTAATTAAGCATGCATCTGAAATTCAAACAGATCAGCTCAGTCTTTGGTAAAATGAATTCACGTGGACTAGCTCTTGCCCAGGGACATTGGATAAATGAGAACTGCTGCGTGTGAGAGGTGGGAGGAGTTGGGAAGCAGGGGAAGGAATTCATTCAAGTCCTCCTAGTCCAGGATCAATGACCGTCCACTCGTTTCTCAGCACTCTCCCCAGGCTGACAGTGGGCACGGTTTGCTGGAGGGAGTTCGTATTCCCTACTCATATTAATCTTCCCTTTCCAGGGAGCTTGCCAGTCCACCGAGGAAAACGCACGTCCCGTCAGCATTGTGGATGTGAATGAGAGCTCTTTGTTCCTCTTGCTCCTCCTGGTGACTGGCCCTCTCTTCTCCCAGAGGGAAACCATCTTTCTAATCATTTGCCATATACGGTTGGCTCAACCCAACCAAGCTTTTCTCTGTAGCGTCTTGTTGCTGCAGTCTGTGGTTATGGTTCTTAAAGAAGAGGGATGTGTTTTTCTATCCCCAAGGAAGGAAGATTTCCACTTGGCGTTGTTTTCTGCCATCGTGTTTTTGTTGTTGTAGGAATGGAGCAGAAAATTGCTGCTGTTCTTTTATTGCCCAACTGTCCATGCCACTTCCAGTCCTCGGGAAGAAAATCAATTGTTTCTGCAAATTTTATTCAGACATTTGGGTTACTCCTTACTGAAGTCTTCCCCATTCTTTCCTCTGACCAACTCATAATTCTGTGATGGAACCCCCCCCACTATTTTCATATCAGTGAAAAACCATCTGCTATTGTCTCCTTTCATTATTTTGCAAGCCCTCACTTTGTCACAGGATATTTATGAAATAGATGAAATGTTTATGCATATGTCATGCAACTTTACATTTTTAAAAAATTATTCCTGAGCTTTACCTACGTACCAAACGCAATGCTTACAGATAGTACTTCCTTCAGTCTTCACAGCAACCAGGTGAGGAAACTTGTTTTTAATCAGACTTTATTAACCAGGCAATGAAAACCAGAGAACCTGAATATCTTGCCTAAGGCCACACACAAGCTCAGCCAATGAGTGCTCTTCACAATGGCATCTGCTGCCCCTCATGAGATCAACAGCACCTCGCAGGAAGAAGCTCTTATTTTCCAAGTTTGTGCATTTTGCATAGCAATCACAATTTGAACCAAAATACTTCAGGCTTCATTTTTGCCAAAGAGTTTAATACAGTGCATGTCAACTCCTAAAGAGATGCTGCAGACTCATGTAACCAATTACACTGAGTAACAGGTTTGTGTAGGATGGTAAGGCTTAGAACTCCTTTTAAATGGTTTATTTTTCAAACCTGTAGCCCTGATTTAGAGCAAGCATTTTGTATCACTTGAAAGTTTTTGATTATACAACAACCAAAGAATTATAAAATTTGGGCTACAGTAGCATGATGAGTTAACTCCAGCCAAAAGGCTCAGGTGAAAGAAAGACATTATGGTGGCAATGAGGAATTCCCATTAAATCTTAATTTCTTTTGGACTACTAGCAGATACCCTCTGTAGAAGAGGGAGAATTGATAAAAAATGTCTTAAAGTCATTTGGCAGATATTGGGAGCACCTGCTTACTAAGGTGCTAGATTGAATGATTAGGGATAGATTTTGACAATGTGCTTGACTTGGTCATAGACTTACTTAGTCACAGTGGACAAGTCCCTGACCCAGTGATGGTGCTGTCCTGGTAGGGGCTAGAACAAGAGTCTCTGCAGGCAAGTGTAAAGACAGGATGGTGGTGGCAGGGACAGAGAGGCCTAGGCCGGGCTGGGGAGGCATTTCCTGATGTAGTCTCTGCAGCTTATGATGGACTCCACCATGTGGGAGAGGGAACAGTGAGGCTGGGAGCTGGAGAACCCCTGGGGTGAAATAAGGAGGTAAGGATTGGATTCAGATGGGAGAGTCCCTGTGAGGGTTGCTGTGTAGTGTGGCCAGGGCTGCTATAAGGAAGCACCACAGATGGGGTGGCTTAAACCACAGATACTTATCTTCTCACCGTGCTGGAGACTGAAAGTCCCAGATGAAGGCCTCTCTCCGTGCCTTATAGGTGGCCATCTCCTCCCTGCGTCCTCATAAGGGCTTCCTGTGTGTCTGGGCGCTAATCTCCTCCTCTTGTAAGGACACCAGGTATATTGGATTAAGGCCAACCCTAATGACCTCATTTTAACCTAATCACCACGTTAAAGACCCTGCCCCTAAATACAGGCATATTCTGAGGAACTAGGGTTTAGGTCTTCCACGTACACATTGCGGGGAAAATAATTTAGTCCATAACAGTTGTTTTACTGTGGTCTCCAGATAAATGTTGTCATGTGCTCCACTGAAAAAAAACAACATTTTGAGCATGAATGCCCATTAAGTCTATTTAATTATTACAAAGTGTATTCTAGTGGGCTAAAGTATTTTGCACAGTATAAGGCATACCTATATAGATAATTGGCCAAAAATGTCTTAAAGTCATTTGGCAGATACTGGGAGCACCCGCTTACTAAGGTTCTAGATTGAACGATTAAGAATAGATTTTGACAATGTGCTTGACTTGGTCATAGACTTAGTCACACTGGACAAGTCACAGAGACATTTTGAGGGATAAGCAAGATATAAAGAGAAGTTCTATTTTGTCCCGTGACCTGCAGGATCCTCTTGGTCATCCCTTGGATGCAGGTGCCCCACACTGCCTTCGTGGTCACCACTTCCGTCTCACTGATTCTTGTTTTTTCTAGGCTCTGGGAATCCAGCTGCTCTTCAGATTGACACATTCTTTCCTTAGATATAAATACCTTCAATCAGATTACGGTGATGTCTCCCGGCCTCGGAGCCGTTCTCTCTGTCTAAGCAGACTCTGCATCCTGACTGATGTACGGTTTGCCTCAGCAATCGGATTTCCTCCAGTTCTAAGCCCTCCAGGACACAGGTCAATCTCCTGTTAGGCTGGCAGCCTGCACTTTCCATTTGCCACCCAATGCTTTCCTCTGTGAAACACCGTTCATTCTTCTCATGCATAATTTCCATTTCCCCACCAAGGCTGTAGACTCCACGAGGACATAGATTAATCTAAAATCTGTTTTCCTAGTGCCGAGTATGGTGCTTAGGAGCAGTAGGGATTTCATAAAGTTTGCTGATATTAGAACTTTCCACATTGACACGTGGTCAAATAGAAAACTCACAACTCATTATTGCTTCAGATCTTATAAATTCAAGTCTTGCAATTAAGCATAAAGGTAAATATAATTCTAATACAATTTTTAAAAAAGACTTTTGCATTAATAGCCTTCCTAGATGCCCTTCTGGAGATGCCTCAGGAAGGAAAACATGTAAACGTCCTGACGTGTGCCTGAGCTGGCGATGCCAGGGCATGGCACAGAGTCACTGGGGAGGTGGCCTCCAGCCTCAACCTTAGCCTGGAGTTGCTGGAATTGGCCCTTAGGTGTTGCCAGACCTGACATTGAAAGAAGAGCACAGGCAAGGCTGGGAGGATCTGAGAGAAGTTTCCACGTTGAAGAGGTTACAAGAAAGAGGAAGCTCCCATGGTTTCTGCCCACAGGGAGAGACACTCATAGTTAATGAGCATCTGTTATGTGCCGAGCACCGTTCTAGGATCTTCTCTGTATGATCTCCCTGAATCCTTGCAATACCACACAATAGAAAATAGCTTCATTTTGCAGGTGTCTGTACTTAGAGAAGTTAAATATTTTTCTCTATATCACAGAGCTGGTAGGTGTGTGGTGGAGCCAGAATTGGAACCCAGGTCTGTCTGACTCGGAAAGACCAGGGCTTCGTCTAGCATCTCCTGCTAGGCCTGGGGATTCCAGGAAATGGCCCATTTTTTAAGCATCTTCCCTTGACTCTTCTACCTCTATCAGGAAGTGTCTTTGCCCTGTTTTCCTGGTAGAGTTCCTTTCTGATGAGGTGGACTGGCAGTGGGAAGATTGCGATTAGTGATCGTGGGCCCGTGTCCCTCTCTGGCAACCTAGGTACAGTCAACATAGGTTTCTTGGGGCTGTGCCTAATACAACTGTGGCAGAAGATATTTGAGGGCAGGCTAGCCTGTGCGGCTGATACAGTTTGGATGTTTTCCCCTCCAAATCTCATGTGAAAATGTGATCCCCAGTGTTGGAGGTGGGCCCTGGTGGGAGGTGTTTGGGTCATGGGGTGGATTCCTCATGAAAGGCTTGGTGCTGTCCTTGGTAATGAGTGAGTTCTTGTTCTGTTAGTTCACATGACAGCTGGTTGTTGAAAGGAGCCTGGCACCTCCCCACCTCTCTCTCTTGTCCCCCTCTCACCATGTGACGTGCCTGTTCCCTCTTCACCTTCCGTCATGATTGTAAGCTTCCTGAGGCCTCACCAGAAGCTGAGCAGATGCCAGTGCCAGGCATGTACACAGCCTGCAGAACCATGAGCCAAATAAACTTCTTTTCTTTCTAAATTACCCAGCCTCAATATTCCTTTATAGCAATGCAAAACAGACTCACACAGGGGCTTTCTCAGATCACGTCACATAAGCAGCCGTCCCTTGCGGCACACTGCTAGGCGTGTTGGAATTTGTCAGGTTTAAGCCCTGGCAACAGTGGGAAACTAATTAGGGATAATTATACTCTCTACAGTCCTTACCTTGGGCTACAATGTAAAGACCACCAATGCACATAAGAACTGATTCTATTTGTTGCTTAGCTAGAATGGAGGAGCAGTGAGCTGTTTTAAGAGGAATGTGTCTCTCCTTGTGCCGGCCCTTCCTTCAAGTTTAATTGAGATGTTTCGAGTTGTGGGTGCTTTTGAAGATGGTATCAGTGAACTTTGCTCATTGATGGCTGGCCACAGTGTTTTAGTTCTTCCACAAAACTCCTCCTTTTGGTTTATTTGCCAACAGACTTCAGCTTCTTGAGCAAAGTTACTGATGAGGGTTTTTCCCAAGAAGCCGAAGTCTGTTGGCAAACAAACCGAAAGGAGGAGGGGTTTTTTGGTTGTTTATTTGTTTTTGTTTTTGTTTTTTGACAGACTCTTGCTCTGTCGCCCAGGCTGGAGTGCAGTGGTGCAATCTCAGCTCACTGCAATCTCTACCTCCCGGGTTCAAGTGATTCTCCTGCCTTAGCCTCCCAAGTAGCTGGGATTACAGACACACACCACCAAGCCTGGCTAATTTGTTTGCATTTTTAGTAGAGATGGGGTTTCGCCATGTTGGCCAGGCTGGTCTCGAACTGACCTCAGCAGGTCTGCCCCACCTCAGCCTCCCAAAGTGCTGGGATTATAGGTGTGAGCCCCCGCACCCAGATGGAGCTTTAATACAGTACAAAATTGCACTCCTCTTCACTGAAGGGGGTTCAGGCACTGTGTCATCCTATGTGTATCCTGTCCTCTGGTCTTTCTAAGCCGTGGAAAAGTAGTCTCTCTGTTCTTTGAGCCCCATCCAACTTCAAAATGCAATAGAAATTTCAATGAGGTCATACCTTCGTGTGTGCAGAGCCCTATCGTAGGTTCGGTGATGGGACAGGTGGAAGGTGCTGTCTCTAATGGTGACAAATGACAGGCTGTCCACATTCTGAGCACTTGATGCTTTCGAAATGTCCTTGTTTCATTTACTTTTTTTTTTTTTTTTTTTTTGAGACAGAGTCTCATTGTCTCACCTAGTCTGTAGTGCAATGGTGTGATCTCAGCTCACTGCAACCTCCACCTCCCAGATTCAAACGATTCTCCCTGCTTCAGCCTCCTGAGTAGCTGGGATTACAGGCACCAGCCACCACACCCAGCTAATTTTTGTAATTTTAGTAGAGATGGGGTTTTGCCACTTTGTCCAGGTTGGTCTCAAACTCCCGACCTCAGGTGATCCACCCACCTCCGCCTCCCAAAGTGCTGGGGTTACAGGCGTGAGCCACCACTCCCAGCCTCATTGACGTCAATGAAGAAGCCATTATTATCCCCATTTTACAGATAAGAAAGCTGATTGGGCTTAGTGGCTCATGCCTGTAATCCCAACAGTTTGGGAGGCCGAGGCCAATGGGTCACCTGAGGTCAGGAGTTCAAGACCAGCCTGATCAATATGGCAAAACCCCGTCTCTACTAAAAATACAAAAATTAGCCAGGCGTGGTGGCATGTGCCTGTAGTCCCAGCTACTCGGGAGGCTGAGACAGGAAAATTTCTTGAACCGGGAGAATTGCTTGAATCTGGGAGGCGGAGGTTGCAGTGAGCTGAGATTGCGCCACTGGACTCCAGCCTAGGTGACAGAGGGAGACTCCGTCTCAAAAAAATAATAATAATAAATAAAAACTGAGAGTCAGAGAGCCTGAGTTACACGGTTGTTAGTGAAAGAGCCAGGATTTGAAGCCAGGCCTGGCCCCAAAGCTCATGCTCTTTCCACAGCCTTTGAACTCAGGCAACTGTGTGGCCTTCAGTGCTGATGGGGGTGGGGGTTGGGGAGGATGGCTGGTGGCCAGCTATTGCACAGCCATTGCTCATGCCAATCTGAGGACTTTATCTGTAGTTCTTTAAACATTATCACTGTATTGGGAGCTATAGTTTTATTTTCTTCTCAACTGATGGAGCAGCTATCCATCTAGCCCCAAGTCAGTAAACCCAGTCAGGTATGTTTTAGGGTCTGACAGACACAGGACAACTGCACTTTGCTGTACCAGGTGGCACTTTGGTTCATTTTACTCCAATGAGATGGGAATTAGAGGACATAAAAGACCAGCCAGTAGGTTTCATGTTCCTTTTTATTTTTTTCCAACTGCATGCAATATCAAATACTATCCGGGTCATACCTGCATGGCGGGATTCTTCAATGAGCCAGGCAGTCCTGGGCCCCAGAGCTGGTGCTGATCCCATAGAGATGAGGGTGCGCACACATCGGATTTACTGGTGCATCTCAGCCCAGTCTTTGCAAGGACAGTTCCAGCCTGTTCTAGCAAGAGAGAGAGAGAGAGAGAGTGTGTGTGTGTGTGTGTGTGTGTGTGTGACCTTTTCCCCAGGGAAGAATTGTAGGTCCCTAGTAACAAGTCATCATAACTTTATTTTATCTTAATCAGCCACAGCGATGAGTTTCTCTCCAATTCACTGATAGAGACATTGTCAAAAGAGCAAATATAAATGATTCCTTTTTTTTTTTTTTTTTTTTTGAGACGAAGTCTCATTCTGTTGCCCAGACTGAAGCACAGTGGCCTGATCTTGGCTCACTGCAACCTCCGCCTCCCAGGTTCAAGCGATTCTCCTGCCTCAGCCTCCGAAGTAGCTGGGATTACAGGCACCTGCTACCACACCCGGCTAATTTTTGTATTTTTAGTAGAGACAGGGTTTCACCATGTTGGCCAGGCTGGTCTGGAACTCCTGACCTCAGGTGATCCGCCCACCTCAGCCTCCCAAAGTGCTGGGATTACAGGCATGAGCCACCACGCCTGGCAATATAAATGATTCCTAAAGGGAGAATCAGGGATCTTCAAGCAGGGATTTGCTGATGTAGTATTTCTTCTCCCTTGATACAGACATCACTCCTCCCTTGCAAAGAGCCCATATTTCTGGGCTCGTTGATCTCATTGGCTCCCCAAGAGAAGGATGAATCATTATGTGGTGGTGTTAGGGTGACTCTAACCACATCGGGGATTCCCCTGAAGTGCTTCCCACAGGATGTGAAGATCTTAGGCTTTCTGGTTTTCTCATGTTACAAAAGAAGAAACAGAGACCCTCGAGGTGGCAGGATGAGTCGGCGTCACAGGGTGAGCAGGAGAGCCAGGACATGCCCCTGGCAGGGCACTGAGCTCCTCTGGTGGACCGGCTGCCTTTGACCTTCCTGCAGGAAAATGTCAACAGCCCTGTTTGCTCCATGTCCTCTGGGGAAGTTTGTGAGAAAAGTCCGTGCAGCTCTACACAAAAACACAGAGCAGTGCTCTTTAAAAGAAGTGTTGTTCTAAAATAAAGATCTTCTAGGAAACCACATCTTCCAAAGACAGAGCGTAGGGTGGTAGGAAGAGCGCTGGATGGAGGTCAGACTGTTTTGTCCTGTTTTCACCATGAATCATTTACAAGACCTTGGGAAAGTCATTTGACCTCTGGGGACTTTGGCTTATAAAATGAAGCAGTTGAACTTGATAGGTGGTTTTCCAATTTATCTGATGGTGGAGCAACTTCTGAAATTCCACGATGGTGGAAAACCTTTCTTAGGAACCCAGTATATAAAACAGATAAAACAGGAGCTGCACTTGTTGAAGATCAGGTGAACACAGGGCCAGGAGTCCACTCACTCTGGGCACCTTCCCAAACCCCAGACTTCCCAGGGACCCACAGGGCTCCACACAGTGCCGGAGTCACTGCGGGCCTCCCTCACACGCTGCCATATTTCTTACCAGGAGATGGCTCTCTTACTTCATTTCCAAACTGTACTACTTGGAGGAGAAGTTATTGATCAAACTAGTTTGTGGACTTGCGGAGGCAGAATGCCTTCTGAACTCAGCTGGAGGAAACCACCAGCCAATGTGCCCTCGTTGACCTTGCCCTGTGGTTTATAACAATAGGCCACCAGCATCCATGACTGGAGACCCTCCTCCCATTCTGCCATTGTGCCTTCTGAAGAATGCACTCCGAGACTAGCATGGAAGACATGGATCTTTGCTATCTTTGCTACCCCCAACATCCCAATGAGACCTTCCTTAAATCAGTGCAGCATAGCACTAAGGTCTGAATATTCGTGCCCCTACCCCAATTCATATGCAAAATCCTAACCCCCCAGGTGATGGTATCAGCAGATGGGGCCTTTTGAGAGGTGATCAGGTCATGAGGACAGAGCCCTCATGAATGGACTCGTACCCTTAGAAAAGACATGGCAGAGAGCCAGCCAGTGCCTACCACCATGTGAGGACACGTGGAAAGTGCCATCTATGAGGAAGAGGCCGTCACCAGGCACTGCTAGTGGCTTGATCTTGGACTTCCCAGCCTCCGGAACTGTGAGAAAAAAATGTTTGTTGTTTATAAGCCACCTCATTTATGGTATTTTTGTTATGGCAGCCCAAATGAAGAAGACATACAGGAAAACAGAATAATTTTTAAAATACCTAAATAAGCATTAAAGTAAAATAGGAATGGTCACTTCCAAGATGGTTGGCTACAGTGTTCTTCTCCAACTAACCCTCCCCTTGAGAACAACTAGAAAAACTGCATAAAATATTTTGGAAACTGCTGAGGGTATCAGAGAGCTACCAGGGCAGTGAGGATTTGAGGAACCAAAATCAAGAGGAGAAGGGGATCGCAGAGGCGTGCCGGACATTCAGGTCCACTTTCCCCGCTGAGGCATTTGCCAGTTCAGAGTGTCTGTGGAGGGGCTGAGAAGCTAAGGAGAACTTTGGGCAGTCTCACAGGGCTGGGGAAACCCACCTCAGTGTTCAGGCCCTGCTGTGCAGGAGAGGGCCGGGCAAGCACTCCAGACTTTCAGGTGGGGCAGCGGAGGGGATACCCCCAGGCAAAATGCTGAACCGGAAATGGACCCATCTTCACAAAGACTGAAAGCAGCTTTGAATCAGCTCATCCAGTCTGGCCTAAGGCAATCTGCCCCTGGCCTAAGTGCCTGCCAAAAGCAAAAGTAAATCCTCTGCAGGCAGGTGGATAACATCATCTAGAACCTCAGATTATATCAATGATGTTATATTTAGAATATCTGGTATTCAAAACAGACAGATAGGTGTGAGACCCACTTTGGGAACTGGCCGTGGGGTCTGGTTCAGTGTACGATTTCTCATGAGGAGGGCAGCTGTTTGCAGAGGGAGCCGTGTGCTGGTGCTAACAGCGTTAGCTGCGGTGCAGAGGGTGGTGTGAGCTGTGCAGACACTCTCTCATCTTCTCCGAACAACAGCTCGGGTGTCGCTATTGTGATTTTTCCCATTTCACAGGTGAGAACACAGGCTGGGGGGTTTGACTTGTGTCTGACTGAATAGCCTGCTTCTCCGCAGGGGCTCTTATTTGGGAATGTTGTAGGGTGACCGGCTCAAGGAAGATACTCACACTGCGACTTAGCTTCAGGGCCTGGCTTAAGGCTTGTTAAAGGAAACACTCATTTACCGGACCTCATCTGCAGACAGCTCCTGGGTTTAAGCGGCACAGAGCACCACACCCGCAGGGTGGCATGCCACACCACTCCACTGGAGCTCCCGTGTCAACTTGCAGACGGCTGCTAATGCTGAGCCACGGTTGCCAGAACGTGGGACTGAATTCCTTGGCTCCTGGGAGGCCGGCATGGAAGGTGAAGCAGATGCCTTCAGACCTCTGGGACCATGGACTGGGGCCCTTGCGGTGGGTTTCTCAGGCACACCCCCAAGGGAGTCCAGACAGAAACCTGGAGCCCCGAGAAAGCTCTCTTGGGAAGTCACTGGGAGCTGCAGGATGTTCTTAGCAAGCATCTCATTCAGAGGGTTTTGAAATGGGCTCCTCAGGCCCTGGAAGTTCTTTGGAGCAAGGCGGGGTGGGGCAGGGGAAAGGGGACAGGAGGGCTCGGCCCTGCCCAGCCCCGGATCAGCAGTATGTTTCACCCTGATCTGCTTTTTACACTGATGTTACACATAAGATTTCATTGTTTAAAATGTTTAATTTTTTTTTTTTTTTAATTTTAAAAAGTCCAATCCTTAAAAAAAAAAAAAAAAAAAAGTTGCAAGATCGCCTTTCTAATCTAAGCTGCTTGTTGGAGAGATGGCTATCTCAGGCCCAGTGAGGGTAACTGATGTCTCCACACACGGAAACAATGGCAGAGCCGTGAGCGTGGTTTTCCCGACGACTTCTGCTCTGAGTCAGGCCTGTAAAGACGGTAGTAAAATATGCACTGTGTGTGTATTGTGGTGAGCGGTGTGTATTGATGCTGAGCCTAGAAGACACACCAGATTGTCCTCTACCCCAAATAGAAAGTGGTCACAGCCAGGCTCCAGGGGGCAGGTGCGGGCCAGCTAGTTATGACTGCGTTTTAACAGCAGCGCAGGGTTAAGGTCAGGAAGTTCTCTTCCTCCGAAACGGCTGGCCCCACAGCACAATGCCTGCAGGTCTGATCCCGAATGCCTAGGTCCAAAGTAAGCGGCGCCTTCCTTCTGGCCAGGGCCCGCCTGGTCCTCAGCCTCCTTCTTCACTCTTCCTTCCCTGAACCCCTTCCCAGCGTGCGGTGGGGGCACATGTCACCGACGGAGCCTCTTCTAGTTCTTTTTTATTTTTTGAGATGGAGTTTCGCTTTTGTCACCCAGGCTTGATTGCAATGGTGCGATCTCAGCTCTCTGCAACCTCCACCTCCTGGGTTGAAGCGATTCTCCTGCTTCAGCCTCCCAAGTAGCTAGGATTACAAGCATGCACCACCATGCCCGGCTAATTTTGTATTTTTAGTAGAGACGAGGTTTCTCCATGTTGGTCAGGCTGGTCTCAAACTCCCGACCTCAGGTGACCTGCCCGCCTCAGCCTTCCAAAGTGCTGGGATTACAGGTGTGAGTCACCGCACCCAGCAAGCCTCTTTTAGTTCTTATTTCCCCTTCCAGATCCCTCCTCAGAACTCACTGGTGACTCTCAACAAAATACCCCTAATTTAACTTTGGGAGTAATGAAATCAAACTGGGTAAAATACCTATGCATTTTAGGGAGAAGAGAGAGCATTTCAGTGTCCCCGCCATCTTCTGCAAATTGGGGCCTGCTTAGGCGGCCAGAGCAAGCATCTCAAGAAGAAATGTCTCAGCTTATAAATCCCAAAAACATTCTTCTCCCCCTGACTTTTGTCCCTTTAAAGACACTTGCTAGAAATTGCCAGATACTTTAAGTACTTAGGGCTGACTGCTTTTCCTTTTCCCAGCCGCCACCCCTTCTGAGGGCAGCCCCATGTCTTCTCTTCATTTCCATCCCAGAACCCCAGCCTGCCACCCGGGCACCATCTTGGATGCTCCAGTCTCCTCACTCCCCACTTCCAACGTATCGCCTGCTCATAAGTCCTTCTTGAGTCCCTTCCCTCTCCTCCACCCTCCTACCAGGACTTTAGCTCAGGGGCACCCTCTTTCGCCAGCACACACCCCTCCCCAGATTGACTGGCAGGTGCCCCCTCCATGGGGTAGAGGCAGATCGCCAAGCTCTCATTTAGGCCATGGGCTGGCCTCCTAGCACCTCTGCATTGATGCCCATCCGTTCTGCCCATCACAAGAATACTGACTTCCCCTGCTGTGTGCTGGCATCATGCTTTGCCAGCATACACGATGACAGAGGACACAGACTTTGACATGACTCCCCAGGTCATATAGACCCACTGGGGAGACCAGCAGCAGCCAGGGGGAAACACACCTGTCTACCTGTGGCTGTGCTCCATCCTCTAGATCAGGAGACCAGGGTATCCTTGAGGAGGAGGGAGGCTCAGAGGGGTGAAGGGGAGAATTCAGCCAGGTGGCCAGGGAAGGGGAGATGCCAAAGGGCTGGAGCTGCGCATGTGCGCTGCCTGCAGAGGGAGGCTGGGTGAGTGGAGCACAGTGGGTGGGGGCGAAGTGGGGAGCTTGGTGAGGGCTGACACTGGCGAGGACCTGCAGGAGCTGGTGTACGATCTGGAACAATCCAGCGTGAGGCCCAGGGTATGGACTTGGGGTCAGACTGCCTGGGTCCAAATCCGGGCTCTGCCCCTCACTAGTCTGTGATTGGGTCAGAGCCTTCGCCTCTCTGGACCTCCGTTTCCTCACTGTAAAGTGGGATGGTGTGATAATAGACATCTTACCTTCAGGGTTGTGGGGAGACGGAGTGAACTGTGGAAGGCCTCCAGCAGACGGCTCACTGAACCGTGAGCGCGGTCCTGCTGACTGAGGGGCTCTGCGCAGCCTCGCGGTCTCCCTGTGCTCTCAGGGCCGCTCGTGGTTGTATGGAGATCACAGCAATGGGGGCGAGAGTGGAGGCCAGGGTGCAGGTGGAGCTGGTGCAGACCTCCAGGTGCCGGTAACGGGGACTGGCCCGGGTGGTGACCGGGGAGATGCAGGGAATGGGCAGACAGGAGAGATACTTGGGGCAAGAACAAACAGGACTTGCTGATGGAGTCGGTATGGGGTGGGGGCGCAATAAGGGACATTAACCCTCAGGTGTGTGGGTTTGGAAATTAGGAGCTTGACGAGATTGTGCGTCCGAGAAGTTTCTGTGATTTGCCCAAAGTCACACAAGGTGTAGGTGGCAGAGCTGGGGTTGTTCTGACAACCAGATGCGGTTCTTTGCTCTGCACAAGCCGGCTTCCTGGGATCTGGCTCTTCCGGGGAGAGGGACCTTGGAGAGCGCCTGCCTTCGGGTGGGAGCGTCTCAGCCGGACAAGACAGCATCTGGAGGTCAGGTGGTTTTCTGGAACGCACACAGCCAGGGAGGGGGCAGCAGGCAGGGGCTGCATCCGGCTGCCTGGGGTGGGCAGGCACTCTCTGTTCCATGCCACACAGAAAGAGTCCCCATGGCCTTTCTGAAAAGCTCTTCCCGGCCCTTCCGTGATGAACAACCTGCTGTTCCCGGCTCCGGGCGGGAAGAATCTAAGGGGAGACGCTCCTGTGTTCCTCACGCAAGCTTGCCTGGGTGGTTTGCACAATGAAGCTGTGAAGCCACTGGGCAGGAAGGGCGGGAGCTGGCGTTTCAAGCACCGCTGCCCGCCCGAGGGATGTGTGCGCGGTAGCAACAGCCCACGCCGGGGGCGGGGAGCAGCCTGGTCCCCCACGGGAGCTTGCCAGGCGCAAGGAGCATCCGTGTGGCAAGACCCCTGCCTCAGCTTTTCATTTGTAAAACAGAGCATGACCTCCAGAACTCACTGGGGTTCTATATGACGGAGCTCCCTGCTTGGGCAAGCAGGGTGACCCCGTCCTCCATCACGGCTCTCTCCCTGTGACGCCGACCATCGGTCCCCACGCTCGGCTTGCTGTAGAACGTGTCCTCTCTCCAGGTTGTCATGACAATTTTCACTGAGAAGCTGTTTCTGGAGAGGTAGCAAAAAAAGAAACAGGGGAAAATGCTTATTAAAGCCAGGCCTACTGAGTCTGAGGATTTCAGTGGTGTCAATACATCCTCAGCGGCTTCTGAAGAAAAAGTGGAATTTCTGTCCCCTACACCAGCTGGCTGCCAGGAACTTTGCTGTTATGTAGAGGCAATGCATGAAGTCCAGAATCCATTACATTATACTAATTATAGTAATAATGATAATAACAATTAAATGTGAGCCTTCAAAGGCAGGTCCCCTCTGGCAGAATCCATTAAGGAGAATGGGTGTAATTATTCAGGCAGTGGAGGCACAGTGCAATTTTGGGGGTGGTCAGTGTTATCCCGATAACAATCCCATTCTCTCCTCCTTCGTCACTGGCCATCTGGCCTTCCGGTGTCTTCTCCCCAGATCTCAACCATCTGTCCATCAATGTCTCACTCGTTATTGCAAACAATTCTGTGTAAAATGAGAAGAAAGTAAAGGTTAATGTTCCCATTTTACAGATTAGTCATTGTGTTCCTGAACAAACAGTGAGGAAACCCAGGGGAGGTGACCCCTAGGTGAATATATGCTACAGAAGAGCCGGACCCGGAGCTCTGCTTGGGCAAGCCGACGTGAAAATTACAACAACTTACTGAAGTTTTTATTTTTCCTGATTTTTCTCTCTGCACTAAACAAATGCACATTCATTGTGGTAAATCTGAAATACCTAGAAAAGCTTAAAAGAAAAATCACCCAGAATCCTAATGTCTGGGATTAAACCTAATACTGAGGAATACCTCGTCCACCCAAGCTTGGTGGCTGATGTGAGTCAGGTCAGGAAGGGTTGGGAGGTACAGTTCTGTCTTCACGCCCCACTCCTGGCAGGCTGCAGACCCCTGGAGCTGCATCCATGCCCATACAGCTCTAGAACCTCCGCCTGTGTGGGGCTGTACGTCAAAGACTGGAGCTTCTGGAGCTGCCTGGGCTTTGGCTCATTAGAACTCAGGGATGAAGCAGAAACTATAGGTCCCTGCCAAAGAGCATCCGATCTTTCCATTCATCCGTTGAACATGCACGGAGGCATTGAGAGGATAGAGATGATGTGGCGAGGTTAGAGATAGAGATATAAAGAAGCTGTATCCTTATCCTTAAGCAGCTTGCAGACTAACTTGGGAAACAGATGCTTGAATGAACTAGTAAAACTGTGCTCAGCAATGCACTTCATTTTACAGATGAGCAGATGGAGGCAGAAATGCAACATGGTTGTTAGGATCTGAGTGTAGCAAGTCCCCATTTCAAGATCAAATTTCAGGTGATAGACAACCTCCAAGATAGCCCCCAATGACCCTTGATTTTTGCACCTCATATGATCTCTTCCCACACTGCATCAGGGTTGGTCTGTGGGGCCAGCTGATGTGGCAGAGCTGACGATATGTGACTTCCAAGGCTGGGCAGCAAAGGCATTGAGGCTTCCACCTTGTTTTGTGGATGACTTGTTCAGAGGGAAGTCAGCCAAAATATTCTGTGAATTCTCAAATAGCCCTGTGCAGAAGTTGATATTGAGAGCATGGAGGCTTCCTGCTAAAGGCCAGCATCAGCTTGTCAGCCATACAGGTGAGGCTGGGAGAGGATCCTCGGTCCTGATCAAGCCTTCAGATGAGATCACAGCCCTGGCTGACATCTGACTGCAACTTTGTGAGAGACCCTGAGCCAGAGCCCCCAGCCCAGCCACTCCTGAATTTCTGGTCCACAGAAACTGTAAGAGATGTAAATAAATTATTATTGCTGTTTTTAAGCCACTAAGTTTTAGGATGATTTGTTATGTAGTATTCGACAATAAATACAGTATCTCTAGTTTCTCTCCTGGGAAGAAATCTATTAGCTCCCACATACACAGTGTTCATTTTGTACCATACACCAGGCTAAGGGATTTGCATTCGTAATCTGATTTAATCCTCACAACAGTAAGGCGGTAATGCCTACGAGGTGAGTATCAGTCTTATTTCCATCTGACAGATGAGGGTGTTAGGACGTAGAGAGGGGAAGGAGTTTGCTCAAGGTCAGGCAGCTATAAACTGACAGTGCCTGCATTTGAACTCAATGCTACCTGACTCCAAAAGCCCAAGCTTTTAAGCACAACACATCTTATGTTTTCTTGTAAATGCTCAACCTAGGCAATATTTGTTGATGTTATGTGCCACACACACTGCCAGAGCCTGGGATACACACCTGCCCCATGGTGCTGAGGGTGAGCTCTGACAACATCATCGTAGCTGGTGGCTTCTCATTGAAGGCTTCAGGCCCCCTTCCTCATATCAGACCCTGCCTCCTTTCTCCAGATTCCAGGCTGCTGACTCCTTGGGTCTCCTTCCCGCACCGCTCCCTGACTGGCAGCAAAGAGACACAGGGTCTCAGATGTCCCCAAAGACACACCCACAGGCCCTGTCTGTGGTAAGAGTTTTCTTGATCACTGCCAGAGAACATGCTGGGAAAATGAAAATAAACAACAGTGGAGAAGTCGTAAAGGTCTCAGAAGCCCATAATGTTTCTGGAGTCCTGGTCATTCACACAACATTTGTTACAAATCTGCCTTGTGCCAGGCCCTGTTCTGGGCAGGCGGGGCAGATCGGCCAAGAAAGCAGACAATGGTCCCACCTTGAGGGAGTTTAAATGGAGAGAGAGGGCAGACAGTCAACTAAAACAGTCTGCTGGGGGGAGAGTGCCGCAGAGGACAGGAAGGCAAGCAGAATGAAAGCGGCTGCGTGTGCTGGTGTGGCGGGACAGGCTGGGTATTGATCAAGGGGCTCACACAGAGGGCGAAGGGGTTGGCAGAGTGACTGACTGTCCCTGCTTGCCCAGGACTGAGGGGCTATGGGGCTATGGGAGTTTTGGTGCTAAAACCTAGAAAATCCTGGACTGAGACAAAGCAACCACCCTAGAAGCTGGTCAAGCAGATACTGGGGAAGATTGCTCAAGGAAACAGCTAGATCAGCCAGGGGGGATTTTGACCCTGGGGAACATTTGGCAATATCTGGAGACATTTTTGGTTGCAAACCTGGGTGATGGTTGGGGGTGCTACTGGCATCTGGCGGGCAGAGGCCAGAGATGCTCCTCAACTTCCTACAGTACACAGGACAGCCTTCTCCAACAAAGAATTCATTATTTGACCCCAAATATCCAAGTTGACGTATCTTGAGCTAGATTCTTGGTCTTTCATTCCTGGTTCACTTCTGAAATTTCATTTGCCTTTTGCTTTCCCTTTCTTCTCGTGGGGGAGGAATATTTCTCTGGTCACACCTGAAGATAAAGGCCTTACTCCTCTCCCAATACCTCAGCACTGGGGTGTGAAATGCAAACCCAGGCAGCAAGGCCTTGCCTGCTGGGTGCTGTCCCCATCTCCCTGTTCCTCCAGCCCAGTCATTGCCAGTTCATCTTTCCAGAGAAAGTCCTGCAGGTTCCTTTAGAGTCTGACCACTCAGCAGCCCCTCCAATCTCTCCAGGAGGCTGCAGGCACAAGCTGGATTCTCCCATGCAATAGGCCGATGTGATCTGTACTGGATAGCAGCTCTTCAGCAGAAAGTTCTGGAACGGTCTACGGACTCCAGCTTAGGTCACCAGGCTCTGTGCAAAAGAGGATATCTATCTATCTATCTATATATAGATAGATAGATATTGACCCTTCGTGCCACACTGGGAATTGGAAGTCAAGATATTGTCCTAGTCCCTTAGAAAATAATTGAGGCCAAGACTTCCTGGCATCAGGCATTTGGAAATACTCCAGGATCCCATGATTGACACTTGACACCATTCCTTCTACTTCTGACCAACTCCCATGCTGCTGGCAGAGAAGGGAAGCTGACAGTTAAGATGTCCTAAGCCACTGGCAGCCTGAGTCCTTTGCCTCATGACCAATCTGTGAGGCAGAAGCTGGGTTTCGTAGAGCCCCAGTTTCCCTGGAATATTCTCAGATCAAGAGGGATTAGAATGTGTTCAGTTTGCAGATTTTGTATTCTCTGAGGTCTTTATGTAAGTTCAGCGAGATATTTTAAACATTTGTCAATGAAACCCAAGTTTTTGCCAAGCCTCGACTATGGGCTGGCCATGAGTATCATTAATTTTCAGTGCGAGGCGGAGAGCCGCGTGCTGGGCCTCAGTTCACGGAGGCCCCCTCCCATGCCCTGCTGCAGGATGCTCTGTCAGAGGCTTCTCCTCAGGCATATGAGGCTCAGGGATGCTCATCCCCGCCTGACCTCCTCGGTGGCCGACTCGTCATCCCAGTCCCTGCCTGAGCATGCAGTGCTTCCTGAGGTCCCCCTATTCTTCTCCATTTCTGTGTCACCAGGGCTGAGCACAGCCCCTGGCACATAGTAGATGCTCAATAAATACAGGTTGGTTGATTGAGGTGTAGAGCCTCTCCTTGGCTCTACACCAAGAGCCAACCTGGATGGGCACAGGATGTAGCTCTTCACTCATACCTGAGGGATGGAGGCCTGTTGGATTCGATCTATTTTGTACAAATCTGGCTTCCCAGAATGTGAAACATGAGACTGGCTCCCTGGCTCACCACCCACCTGCCTCTTCCCATTGCCAGGCCGAGAATCACCACTGGTGACAAATGCTGGACAGCCTGGCTGACAAGTGGTCCTGCGTGAGCAAGGCACTGGCAGCTCTGAATGCCAGGCTTTTGCTTCCTGTGCGTTTGGGGCTGCGCATTTGGAGAGGATCCACCACTTAACAGAGGGGAGCTGCTGGAGTGACAAGCAGCATCCTCACGCCAGGAGAGCTTCCTGCCCAGAACGTATGGTGCGTGTCCAAGGGCTCTCACGGTACCCGAAGCCGTGCCAGTTTGCAATAATTAAGCAGTAAGACCCAAGTGAATGGGTTTGCTGTGGCTGCGTGACAGCCAGATGCCTGGGGTGTGAACTGAGGCCCAGCACGCGGCTCTCCGCCTCGCACTGAAAACTGTCTTGTTGAGACTATAAAATCGTCAGTGACGAATGGAAGGAGTGATCACGCTTAGTGATTTGGTGCTAACGTGGCAGCTCACTCCAAGGACTTCCACACATCATCTCCTTCACCCTGACAGCATCTCAGGAAGGCAGGAACTTGGCCTGACTTCTGCCTTCCACTATCCAGATGGACACCCGCCACCTGAGGCCTGGGCCTAAGTCAAGTGCTTCTGCACAGGTCGACTTGATGTTCCTGATCCCCAGCCCAAAGCCCCATCTTTGCCCCATGCGTTTCAGGGCTATGAGTACCAGGCCCTGGGTGAGTCCTTCTCAGACGTCATCTATGTCAAGTCTCATAGCGGCTCTACTATGTAGGATTCTATTATCCCCATTCCACAGGTGAAAAAACTGAGGCTCAGAAGTGTCAAATTATTTCCCCAGGCCACAGAGCCAGTCAGTGCCGAGGAGGGAGTGCAGCCCAGCTCTGCTGGTCTCCAAAGCTTGTGCTCTCAACTACCACAATTTCCTGCCTTTTTAAAGCAAACAAAAGTGGGCGTTATAACTGGGTGTTGTATTTCCTGTAACAAAGTACCCAAACTATAACTGGGTGGCTTAAAACAACAGAAATTTATCATCTCACAGTTCTGGGGCTGAAAGTCCCAAATCAAGGGGTTTGCAGGGCTGTGCTCTTTGAGGGCTCCGGGGAAGAATCTGTTTGCTGCCCCTCTCTTGGCTGCTGGAGTTTCTGGCAATCCCTGGGGTTTCTTGGCTCGTGGATGGGCAACTCCAACCCTCCA
Source organism: Piliocolobus tephrosceles (assembly GCF_002776525.5). Classification (NCBI taxonomy): domain Eukaryota; kingdom Metazoa; phylum Chordata; class Mammalia; order Primates; family Cercopithecidae; genus Piliocolobus; species Piliocolobus tephrosceles. Next base: position 85,899,559 of record NC_045455.1, read on the forward strand.
TCTTCACAAGGCATTT